>NC_071259.1:17642219-17955969 GCF_023375685.1 Ictalurus furcatus | reverse complement strand
CTGAACAATTGTGGTGAGCAGAAAAGCATCTCAGAAGGCACAACACTTCAAACCTTGAGGCGGATGCAGTACAGCAGCAGAAGACCACATCAGGTTCCACTCCTGTCAGTCAAGAACAGAAAGCTGAGGTTGCAGTGGGTACACTCTCACCAAAACTGGACAGTTGAAAACTGTTAAAAACGTAGCCTGCTCTGATGAATCTCCATTTCTGCTGAGGCACACAGATGGTAGGATCACTATGATCAGAATTTGGCTCCAACAGCATGAATCCATGGACCTAATCTGCCATGTGTCAACTGTCCAGGCAGGTGGAGGTGGTGTAATGGTGTGGGAAATGTTTTCTTTGTACACTTTGGGCCCGTTAATACCAATCAATCTTCGCTCGAATGCCATAGACTATTTCTCTATTGTTGCTGTCCATGTGCATCCCTTCATGGCCACAATTTGCATATCTTCAAGTGGCTAATTCCAGCCTGATAATGCAGCACGTCACAAAAAAAAGTCATCTCATTCACAGCATGAAAGTGCAGCTGAAAAAAATAATTGTCAGCATGGACCATAATCTAAAGGAATGTTTCCAACATCTTGTGGAATCCTTTCCATGACTAATTGATGCTGTTTTGAGAGCAAACGGAGGTCCTACCCAGTATTAGTAAAATGTTCCTAATATAGTGCTCAATGAGTGTATGTAACTGATTTTTTTTTCTATTAGACCATTATCATCTGCAGGTATTATGCCATACTGTCTGTCTTGTGTACGTGTGTTTATATTGATGTTTATGTGTTAAAAAAAGTTGTATTGAATGTAATCATTATCGACCTGCACTCATTTTACATCCATTCAATGATATTAGAAACCAGTTTGCTTTAAATGGACTGTGTTATTCCAGATATTCCTCTGCTGCCCTCCATATCATCTCTGAGCGGTTCAGATGATGAGGAGCCTGGTGGACCCTTCAACGTTCACTGGCTCAACAACAAAGAGCTGCACCTGACTCTCACCATGGAGGTGTTCCTCCAGCAGTTTAGGAGCAGTTTGGAGCATCAGAAGCCACCACAGGCTAGCCAAGCTGATGATGGTAGTTTCTGACCACATTTTAAACATTTGAAGGCCTCTTGACTAATTATGACAATTTTTTTTTGACAAATTAGCTGTTTCAATTATTTAGGAATTCTGTATATAAATAAAGTATTTCCTTTTTACAATGATACAGACTATGATGAGGAGGGCAATACTATAAGCCCTGAAAGCAAAAAAGGAGAGACCAGATTCAAAGATGGAGCCTCAATTCCTCTCCCTAAAGCTGCAGTGAATCACCAGGTGGAGGTGTTATTGAATGACTGGAACAGGGCAGCAGACATGCTTTTTAGCATCCACCCCATGGATGGCTCGCTACTCGTATGGCACGTCGATTGGCTGGATGAATACCAGCCTGGAATGTTCCGACAGGCACAGGTGCGGACAAAATGTGTCACGGGTTCCACCGAATTTAACTTATGCTTATCCAATTATTATTATTATTATTATTTTTATTACCCTCAAAAATATTTTTATTAACCCCAATTGGAATAGTAATGCATAGAGGACTGTACTGTTCTAGTCAGTATCAGTTCCAATTTTTTTTTTGAGATTTCTCAAATAGTTATAAAGTGAATTAGTGTTATTTCCAAATGTATTCATTTTGATAACTAAATGAAAAACACAAAACCAAATTATTAAATTGTTTGTATTTGAATTTTGTCTTCACTTGTATTATTGCTGTGGCACTAGTTATGATTGTTACTCTTATTTCTAGTGGCATAAAGAGATTGTCCTCCATATCTTTTCTGTCACAGGTGTCTTTCGCATCCCGAATCCCTGTTGCCTTCCCTACGGGTGATGCTATCTCCCTCAGCCGTAGCATAGTAATGTATGCCTGTAACAAAAATGTGGATTTGGCCATCCAGCATGGTCGCCAGCACCCCCAAGGGCTACAACGCAGTTCTTCAGTTCTAATTGGCCTGGGCCAAGGCAAGCAGTGCCCGAATGGTCTGCGCCTGAGTATCTTCACGCCCAATGTGCTGATGATCTCTAAGCATTCTGATGGCTCACTCAACCAGTGGTCAGTGAGCTTTGCTGAGGGCTCAGCCTTCTCCACTGTGCTCAGCGTCTCACACAAGTCGCGCTACTGTGGCCATCGTTTCCACCTCAATGACCTGGCCTGCCACTCTGTACTGCCCCTGCTTCTAACCACCTCACACCACAATGCCAAGGTGTGCAACCCCATTGCTTACTCAGGGCCTGGGCCAGTCTCTTCGGGCAAAAGAAACCGGTCATCCCTGGGCACTGTTTCCCAGGACCCAAATGCAATTTATAGTGAACTAATACTATGGAGGGTGGATCCAGTTGGACCCCTTTCATTTTCAGGGGGTGTGTCTGAGCTGGCCAGAATCAACTCGCTCCATGCATCAGCCTTCTCCAATGTGGCCTGGCTTCCAACTCTCATCCCAAGCAACTGCCTTGGTAAGGGTCTCTTTTTATATTCTGTTCTGTTTTTGGATCTTGTCGCATGCTTCTGTTCACATTGCGCTTTGCTTTCATGTCTACTTATTTATTCACTCGTCCCTCAAAGGTGTTTATGGCAACTCGCCAAGCGCCTGTTTTGTAGCAAGTGATGGCCATTCCTTGAGATTGTATCAGGCAGTTATCGAGGCTAAGAAATTGCTGAGTGAACTCTCCAATCCTGAAATATCAGTAAGTATATTTAAGATAATTGATTTTTCAGATAAAAGAAAAACCTAACACTTCACCTGTTTTGTGTCTTAGAAACATGTGGGAGAAGTATTCAACATCATAAGTCAGCAATCTACTGCAAAGCCAGGCTGCATCATTGAACTTGATGCCATCACAGACTTTGTACGTATGTTCAGAGTAACCTTTCTGGTCCAAACAGTAAATTGTCATATTACGTGTTAGTAGCAGTGTTGGGACTTTACACTTTTTGTTTATGCCTCCACAGCAAGGCAAGGAGACCCAGTTGTTACATGTGTTTGAGGAGGACCTGATCTTGGGAAATGAGAAGGATGATTGCTCACAGGAGCTCCAGCCTGATGAGAATAGTAAGGTGCCTTCGATGAAATCTATCTGATCTTTCAGTTTTTTTACTGTGCACCTGTGAAATGTAATTTTCCCTTGTCCTTTATTTAGCCTCTGGCCTGTCACTATTCTGGGCACGCTTCTTTCTGGTGGTGATTGAGTTTACCCAGAGCAGGAGATCGATCCTTCATATGTGGCATCTGCAGCTGGCAGCAGCACCTGTTACCATGGGTGTGTATCTGATTTTTACAAAGGAAATATTCTCTTCCCATGAGAGGAAAAATTATGAATTCTTTAGCCTCCCCTTCCCCTCCCCCAGACAAGTGGATGCTCCAGTGTGGTTGCTCAGTCCCATGTTTTGGTTTCCCGGAAAAATAAGTGACCAAGCTAAAACGTGGTAGCCAACATATGGCGAGCTAGTTACTGACTAAAGGAAACAGTGTATATGAATTCCTCTTGAGGGAACAGTTTGTAGCCATGGTCTGTATCGTCTCCTGTTCAAATTTTTTTGCATGTTGTGTTTGCAACCTTCACAAAAAAACAAATCACTAAGTGGTTGTTAATTTTGACCAACCAGTGATTTTGACTGTAAGCTTTTGTGTTCTAACATCAAGTAAATTTTCACAAGTATTTTCTCTTTCAACTTTTAACTACTTGATGATGTGTGTGTTGTGCGAGCAGATGGACTACGACAGCTTTGCGCTGCACTTTATTTTGCTAGATTTTGTTAATAGTTTCACATACAGTGCTGTGAAGAAGTATTTGCCTGATTTTTGATTTCTTCTGTTTTTGTGTATATCTCACACTAAATAGTTTTGTAGAACTTCAAACGAAATACAACATAAAACAAAGCCAACCTTAGTAAAACTAATGATCCCTTTAAACTTAAAATCTGGATGTGCCACATTTAGCAGCAATAACCGCAACCAAACACTTCCGATAACTGGAGATCAGTTTTTCACTTACTACTAGGACTAGGACTTACTTCTATGATTTGGATCATTGTCTTGCTGCATAATCCAGTTGCGCTTGAGTTTCAATTTATAGATGAAGACCAGATATTCTCCTTTAGGATTTCCTGGTAGAGAGCAGAATTCATGTTTTCCTCAATTATTGCAAATTGCCCAGGCCCTGAAGCAGCAAACTATACCCACACCATCACACTTCCACCACCATGCTTGACCATAGGTATGATGTTCTTTTTGTTGAATTCTGTGTTTGGGTTACGCCACATGTAAAGGGACCCCTGTCTTCCAAACAGTTCCACTTTAGACTCATCAATCCACAGAACATTCTCCTAAAAGGTTTGAGGAGATCATCAAGGTGTGTTTTGGCAAAATTCAGATGAGCCTTAATGTTCTTCTGGGTTAGCAGTGGTTTTTGCCTCGCCACACTTCTATGAATGCCATTTTTGCTCAGTGTCTTTCTGATAGTGGAGTCATGAACAGTGACCTTTATTGATGCAAGAGAGGCCTGTAGTTCCTGTTGTTCTTGCCTCTTTTGTGACTTCCTGGATGAGTAGTTGTTGTGCTGTTGGAGGATGGTTCCCTACTGTGCCGAGTTTTTCCATTTGGAGATAATGGCTCTCACTGTGGTTCTTTGGAGTCCCAGAGCCTTTGAAATAGCTTTGTAACCTTTCTCAGACTGATGTATTTCAATCACCTTCTTCCTCACCATTTCTGGAATTTCTTTCAACTTAGTTATAGTGTGCATAGTATGTTACTTGGTAAGACCTTTTAACCAACTTCATGCTGTTGGAAAAGTTCTACTTAAGTAATGATTTGATTGAACAGGGTTTGCAGTAATCAGGCCTGGTTGTGTCTAGTCCAGCTGAACCCCAATATGAATGCAGTTTCATAGATTTGGGGAATTAGTAACTATGGGGGTCAAATACATTTTCACACAGGCTCAGTTGGTATTCGATAACAATTTTGCTTCAATAAATAACATTATCATTTAAAAACTGAATTTTGTGTTTACTCAGGTTTCCTTTATTTTATTTTATATTTTGTTTTAATTTCTGAAACAATTTAGTATGAGATATACACAAAAACAGAAGAAATCAGGTTGGGGGCAAATAGTTTTTCACAGCACCATACCTGTTTCTGATTCTGAAGAGATTATCTGTGCATGCTATTTATTTAGTTTAAATAAAAATCGTTCTACTGTTAGCCATATTATGTACATTTGCCTCAGTGTGTTGAGCATCAGGCTGTGGGATTTGGCCATGTGCTTTAGGAATGACCTTGAGGTGTGTCACACCACTGTGTCCATTACATTTAAATATGTACAGTCCTCTCTGAAAGTATTGGCCGGTCCAATTCTATTGTTTTTGCTATGCATTGAAGACATTTTGGGCTTGAGATCAAAAGATGAATATTCTGACAGATCAGAATTTGGTCTGCCACCAAAGGCACACCACCCAAAACTTAAACGTTTTAAGTTGTTTAACCTATCTAGGTGTAAATGTAATGAAATCAAAGCTGAAATTCTGATCTGTTGTCTTATACGCATCTTTTGCTCTCAAACCCAAATGTCTTCAATGCTTAGTGAAAACAATAGATTTGGCCTTGCTGTTCCAATACTTTCAGAGCGGGACTGTATTCCAAATGAAAATCTTTTGTTTATCAAACGTTTAATAAATAGGAACTGAGGTTTAGTTTCTTTCAATAGTTATCTTGTCCTGGTTTGTTTATTATTAGCTGGGCAACCACAAACCACGAAAATCAAACGAATAGCACGGACACATCTGCTTGTCCCGGGCGCCCAGGCCAGTGATATGTCCAGCCCAAGTCTTTGTACTTTGTGCTGTGATATATCATGAAGTTTTCATAGATATACATAAACTTTTGATGCATTTTTTTTAATGCTGGCACAAGATTGGGTATCCTGTTTGTTTGCTCATATTTGATCATTTCATTCATTATATTTATCACAATTTTTTCAGGAGGGACCTCAACCCCTGCTGATGAAGACCCTGTGTCTTCCTCATTTATCAGCAACTTGCAAAATGACTCCCCATCACCCCATAAATCACCACTTAGCAGGTCCAACCTGCGAAGTGCCTGTCGACTCACCCTGGCCAAAGAGAGAGTTTTCAGTCAGGAGCTGACACTTCCAGAAGGGGTAGAGGTTATATCTGCCACACCAGCAGCAGGTAGTATGCTTAATGACTCTGGCCAATGATTTCTTAGTGATTTCCAGTCATAAAACACAATCTTGATTAACATGAATTATTTGTTGTGCATGTTATCGTTTAACTAAACATTTTGTTTGTCATTACCTTTTAATTAAATTCCTCTTTAATTGTATCCTTTGTAGGCCACTTAAGCTCGTCATCTCTGCAGCCAACTGGCCGGGCCCCATATCTTCTTGCAACGTCCTGTACAGATGGAACTGTGAGGTTCTGGAGTTGTAGAGTAGTTTCTGCTAATGACAAAACACTTGACGCCTCTCCTTACATCTGGGAGGAATGGCCTTTGCTAGTGGAAGAAGATCTCACCAACAGCAGTGCGGTGAACATTCCAGACAAACCTGTGGGCATTAGCTGCTGCCATACTAGCCGAGTAGCTGTGGCATACAGGGAGTCAAAGCCTTCCAGACTTGCCAAGAAGCCCATAATTCATGTGAGCATATTCCAGTGTGAATCCACAGGAGGGTCCCAGTGGATATTGGAACAGACACTTGAACTGGATGTTTCAAATAGTCTTACTAACAATGGCTCAGATAAACATCTGCGTGTGCCCAGCTTCCAGGATGGTTTAGTGAGTACTGGGGATTGTTTACACAGCAGTGGTAAAACTTTAGTTCATCTGGACTGGGTTTCTAGAGAGGATGGTTCTCATATATTGACCGTAGGTCTTGGCTCCAAACTGTACATGTATGGGCTGCTCTCAGGAAAACCTCCAGAGCTGGGGCTGTCGGACAACAGCAGGGAGCATTGCTCTTCACGGCTTGTTTTATTGCGTGTAGTGGACCTGGTCTCCTCTGTAGAGGGCTCTTTGCCAATCCCGGTCTCCCTGTCTTGGGTTAGAGACGGCATTCTGGTTGTGGGCATGGACTGTGAAATGCATGTCTACTCTCAGTGGCAGCCTGCAGCATTAGCCAAATCAGCACTGACTGTAGGTGATGCAAATGGTGGCAGCATGAGCTCACTTAGCACAGCTCTAAAGCAAGAGGGACTAAGTCTCCAATATTCTAAAAAGACTCTTACCAGGTCGATGACCAGTTTGGCTCAGAAGCTTAGCGGTAAGAGGACGATGTATGACCTTCCTGCTGAAATGGAAGACTATGGCTTATTTGAGGCAGCACACCACTTGTTTCCTACCCTCCCCCAGTATCATCCAGTGCAGCTTTTGGAACTAATGGCCCTAGGCAAGGTACGACGGGCCAAAGCTATTTTGTCCCATCTGGTTAAGTGCATCGCTGGAGAGATTGTGACTTTGAAGGACACCAGTGTCAACCAGGAACGTCGTTTACGATCCCTCACTATTAGTGCTAGTGGCATTACTTCCAGGGATCCCAAAATGTTTAACAAAACTGAAAGCTCAGACTACACAGAGATCGACTCCATCCCACCGTTGCCCCTGTATGCTCTGCTTGCCGCAGATGATGATACAGCCTCCTGTGCTAAAGTCAAAACATCCAGTGTTAGTGGGGACAGCGGCCATGGTTCCAGCAGAGCAGACACCTACGATGAGCTTTTCCAGACCAGCCCTGTGAGCTTGGATGACATGGATCTCTTAGATGGTGAAGAGGAGGACTCTAAAGCTAAGGTCATTGATCTTTCAAAATACAGTCCTACTTTCTTTGGCCCAGAGCATGCCCAGGTTTTGTCAAGCCACCTGCTTCACTCTAGCTTACCTGGGCTCACGCGAATGGAGCAGATGTCACTTATGGCCTTGGCTGATACCGTTGCCTCAACCAGCACAGACATCAGGGAGAGTCAGGGAAAAGGTCAAGATCAGTATATTTTGTTTACTTATCTGCTTCTCTATGACTAGCTCTTTTGATGATGTAGATTCTTAACTAAATGTGATAACCAAATTTAGGTGGAGAGACACTGGATGAATGTGGCTTGAAGTTCCTGCTTGCTGTTCGTTTGCACACTTTTCTTCTGACATCATTACCTCCAATGCATCGTGCACAGCTCCTCTGCCAAGGTACATTTACAAAGCACCAGTATCAGTATTGTAAATGTCATCTCGCCTCATTCCCCAAATAGACGTACGGGCTTTTATGACTGAAGATAAATCTTTTAGGTGTTTATCTTTTGCTTTGATTTGATTGAATTCTTGAAAGCTGGCTATGCTGTCAGTTTGTTGTTATTCTTCTTGGTGCTTGAGGACTTGGGGCTTTAATTCTGGTTCCTGGCCTGCAGGACTGTCTACATGTCACTACATCTGGGCATTTCACTCTGAAGCTGAGGAGGAACTGCTCAACATGCTGCCCTGCATGCAGAAAGGAGAACCCACCTGGCCTGAACTGAAAGCCATGGGTGTAGGCTGGTGGCTAAGGAGCACCAATAAGCTTCGCAGATGCATTGAAAAGGTTGGTACAGGCAAAAATGTCTAAACTTTGCTAAAAAAAAAAAAAAAAAAACAGTATATATTAAAACATATTTTGATTATAGAATTTTTAGAGAGTAATGTACCTATTTGCATATTAGGCCATTTTAATGTGCATAATTTGCATTGTAGCGGTATGAGGTATTATTTTTTTCCTTTTTGCTTCTGCTAGTCAATTATTCATGCTACCATCACTCTTACCAGGTAGCAAAGGCCTCTTTCCAAAAGAGCAATGATCCTCTGGATGCAGCCCTGTTTTATTTGGCTATGAAGAAGAAAGCTGTGGTCTGGGGACTGTACAGGTATGAACTTTTTCGTCTTACATTTTGTGAGCTTTGCGGATTAACAGCAACTCTCTGCTGGCCGGGTTTAACTAGGAAATTCTGTCACGTGAAGGTCCCACAAGAACGTGAAGATGACTGCTTTCTTCAGTAACAACTTTAATGAGGACCGATGGAGGAAGGCTGCATTGAAGAACGCATTCTCTCTGCTTGGAAAGCAGAGGTTTCAGCACTCGGCAGCCTTCTTTCTGTTGGCGGGTTCCCTCAGAGATGCTGTTGAGGTAACTGTCCTTAGGAATGTTTTTCCTTTGTTGCAGCTCTTTGCAAATGTACAAGTTTGGAGAAGTTAAGCAAAAGCCCAAATGCTCAAATCAAACGTGTCTTTTAAGCTCGACCAAATAAAATGCTTCCTGCTTTAATTCCAAAGAGGAATCAGGCAAATTAAATAGAATAAATTTCTACTTGTACGTCCTTGTCTATACTATTTACCATTTTATTATATATTAGTTTTATGAATGATAATTCTGACTAAACATATATACATTTAGGTTTGCCTGGAGAAGATGCAGGACCTGCAGTTGGCCTTGGTGATCAGCAGGTTATATGAGTCTGAGTTTGAGACATCCTCCACTTATAAAAAGGTTCTACAGAGGTATGTGCTGGGTCACGACCACCAGATTCCAATGCACCAGGATCCGTTTCTACGTAGTATGGCATATTGGGTTCTAGATGATTACAGCCGAGCATTGGATACTTTGCTTGAGCAACCCACCCCAAATGTTGATGCTTTACACCAAGGTAGGAAGTGATGCTATGTATCCACCCAGTGTAATTTGATATTTTAACATAGAAAATATTTTGCTTACTAGTTTCTCTTACAGTTTATTTTGTTGTTCTTTCAGGGACCACAGAATCATCTCCTTGCAATCCAGAGGTTTTCAACTTCTACACCTACCTCAAAACACATCCACTGCTCCTTCGGCGCCATTTTGGATCCTCAGATAAAGCTAAAGTTGGGCTGACCGGACAAGGCAGCATGGCTGACTCCATTAGTCTCGTAGAAAGGAGACTGTTCTTCACTACTGCTAATGCTCACTTACAAGCTGGCTGCCCTATGTTGGCTCTAGAAATCCTCTCCAAAATGCCCAAAGTTATTAAGAAATCTAAGATGCTACACAACCAAGACAAGCCCTCACCAACATTTAGTGGTCCTGACAATCCAGACCGTGAAAGTGGGAAAGACCAGGCCTCTACCCTTGACTGGTCCCAACCTACGTTGAATGGCTTTGGATCTGTCTTGGATACCTTATCTTCTCCACAAGAAGACCACAGCCACTCAGACTCTGTTTTGAGCTTTGACTGGAGTCAGCTTTCCATGACTTTGCAAGATGAGCCTTTGGAGCTGAAGTGGGATAGTGACAAAGAAGAATCTGAGGATGAAGAAGCTGGCCTAGCGATGAAGAAAATCAAACCTGAGAGCTCTGCTGTCCTTTGCGATGCTCCTGACTCTACCTCCATGTCTACGGATGTCACTGTAGACAACTCTCCCTTCCTTTTCGAGGACATCTTTGCTGCTCGGTTCAAGTTCATTTCTTGCTTGAAGATGCTGACTGCCGAGCTGCGGACTCTCTCCACAGGTTATGAGCTGGATGGTGGAAAGCTGCGCCACCAACTGTGCCACTGGCTGGAGCGTGAGGTGGTGGCCCTTCAGAAGTGTTGCGGGTACAACCCCTGCCTTCAGCAGGTGGCTGGGGGCATCTCGGTTGAGCTTGGCCAAGTCAGTGGTACCTCTGGAGATGAGCAAGAGTACCAAGGGACTGCAGAGCAAGTCAGAGAGGTGCAACACAGGCGCAGACTGTGGCTCCAGAGAAACCAGCCTCTGCTACGCATTTTCCTAAGCTACTGTGGCCTGCATGGTTCCCATGGAGGAGGGTTGGCTTCAGTCAGGATGGAGCTCATTCTGCTTCTACAGGAATCCCAACAGGTAACTTGCATCATGATACAAATGCTGACAAATTAGCTCTAAAACTCAACCTTTTTTGTTAATGGTGAAATCTGGAACACTAATAATAAATAAGTAGCTGTATATTAAGTTTGTTAAAAAAGGAAGGTATAGCTAAGCAAGAGCTTAACGGGTTTATTGTACTGTGAAAGGTACAGAACAATAGACCAAAATGTAGTTAAATGGTCTTGATTTGTTTTGGAAACATCAGCTAAAAATAATTGCAGCATTAGGAAAAAAAACTGCTGCAAATGACATTCCAAGCACTGACTGACAGATGGAGCTGAAGCACAGGGCTCTGAGGAGACTGTCCTCCTTTCTGCAGATCTTCAAACAGACACAAGATCTGTCTGAGTAAACACAGCAAAGGGCTGTCACAGGAATTGGTCGCCTCCTTTGTTTAATCCCAATTCTGTTCCTGTCTCCTAACTGTGACAGAAGATCGTTTGAGTTATATGTTGTTATTTGAATATGAATTAAATGTGCATTTTAATATATTATTTGGCACAAGTTCTCTTTTTGATGAATTAATCTGCTTTTGTTTGTGTTAGGATGACAGTTTTCAGGTTGCTGTTCAGCAGCAAGCATCAGTTCCTCTGCTGCTGGCCTGCACTGCAAGCTCCAAAACTGTGGTGGCCAATCCTATAGTTCACCTGACCAACCTGACACATGACATACTGCACACCATTAATGCCCTGGACTCTCCTCCTCACCCTGATGTCGTTAACAATGAGGTATGGCGGATTTCCAGAGGATGACACATTAGTTATGTGTTAATGACAGGGTGTCCGCGGGTCGTTAAAAAATCATAAAATGTTTTTAAATTCCTTAATGTAAAAAGAAGGCCTTAATTAGCATTAAAATGTCTTAAATTCACGTTTCAAAGGTCTTAAAATGCAACTGAACCGACACCCTAAAGAAGATTTAGATGTTATTTTTGGCTGGTTGCTGTTTGAGATGGTAAACCCATGTGACTGTGTTGCACTCAGAGTGTGTGTGCGGCTCATCAGTGTTTTAGAGCAGCTCAATCCACAGTAACTGCCGCTCCACACCAACGTCATCTCTGTCTGTGCTGTGAGTTTGAGTCACTTATAACCTGCATTTAGATACGGCATGCACCAGATTCACTTTGGTTATTCGTTAGCGTAATCTCAAACATTTTTGTGGGCAGAGCTTTGCAACATTTCACCTGATTGGTGAATTTTAAAAACTGTTGCCAACTAAAAGGAGCTCTTCCTGTGTGTTTCCGCCAAAATAAAAGATCTAACACATAAAAGTGAATTAAGTCAGAAATATATTACTATTGTTATAATTACTATTTGTACCTTAAATAAAAATGTATTATTCAGTGCAATAGTAATAGTACAAAATAGCAAAGGTTTTTTTTAATATATTTTCTTCTTTACAAAAATGTATGTACATTTATAACACTACTTGTTACATTACCATGGCATTAAATTACAAAAAAACTAGTAAACACTACACTGCTGCGAGGGGGTTTCTAATACAGCTGCTGAGGGAGAGATGGTAAATTTGACATCTTTTTCTCTTGTGACTGCCGTAATCCTTCTCTCTATATTTTTCCCTCTCTTGGAAAGTCATGGGAAGGAAATACTGGATTTTTTTTTCTTTCACTGTTTGAGCAAATGGTAATGCAAAAAGGATATTTGCTCTGGTGTCCCATTGACCTCTATAGAAGTTTACCCTGCTATAGTTTACTTAAACCCAGAAATGGATGTATATGCATGAACACAATCCATTATAGCTGATGTATTGTGGAGCATGATTGAAGTGAAGTGCAGGTGTTAAATTATTTTGCAAATGTCTTGATTATGGTTTTTAAAAAGTATTAAATTTGATGTGCTGATGCCTGCATTTACCCTGTAATGACGTTTACATTTTCAGAGACTGCAGAGGTATATCTAGCCTAATTCCCAATTTCGAGTAATGTCTAAAGTCTTGAACACGTTTATTATTTGTTGGAACAAATTTCTACTTTGGTTGTTTCCAAATGGAGAAAAGTTTTTTGTAGATAAAGAAATGAGCTTCTTGTTGTATCTTTTATTGTTTCACTGCCTGTTCTTTCTCTCGCTTCTAATCCAACATCTGCTTTGCATACAGATCTACGTGATGCACACACTGGCAGCTTCTCTGTCCGCCTGCATCTACCAGTGCCTTTGTGACGGACACAGTTACAGGTGGGTTGAACCCTGCTATAGAGCACCCATTGTGTTCCACAAAAAATTGGAAAAGGTTATATGAGAACTTTGTCAAGCATGCTCATGCTGAGTTCTTTTTTTTTTTTTTTTTTTTAAAAAGATAGTGTGTATAAACGTGCCTATCAGTCATCGACTTCAAAGACAGTTTTACATGATGACACCACACTCCTCAATAACAAAGGGAACAGCAGACACTAGATATGAGAGAGGTATAAATAAGGTTCCACCTGCACTCCCTAAGCAGGTTCTAATTACTGGAACCCAATCTTGAACACCTAATTCTAATTTTGTGGATTTGAAGGTGTGATAAATGTAGGGGTATACTTACTTTTTCCTTGTGACTGATCTGTTTTTTTTTTTAAATGTCATCAAATGTTTGCTTGTCCAAATATATAAAAAACACAAAAAAAAAAACCTTCCATTGGGTGTACTTATTTTATTATTTTTTTCTATGTGACTGTATGTACTCTTACATTAATTAATAAAAGACAAAATAGCATGATATATATATTTTGGGCAAAATATCTAGGAGACCTTTATATTACTGTTTAAGCTATACATCTATAATGTTTCCTCTCGACAGTCATATCAACCAGTTCACAGGCACTGTCTACGAGAGCATCCTGCTTTCCCATCAGCACCCTGTGCGAAATCTCAGTATGGATGAAGCTGTCATTCCTAACACCTCTCCAGCAAAGTGGCCAGGTAGACTCTAACCATATATTATTCTTTTCTATTATTATTATTGCTGCTGCTGCTGTGGTTATTGTTATTTAATTTCATCATGTTATTTAATTTGAGTTTCATTTTGAGTTTTTAAAATCTCAAAGTTTATTTATAATAACGAACATGTTAAAGAATTTAACCAATGTACATCACAAATCAATTATAAATGTGTTGTATATTCTGTATTACCACACCATTTATAATTGAAATTTGAAAGTACTTTTAGCAGTATACTGAGCTGATAATAGCTTATGGCCAACATTAACTCTCTTACTCTATACAACCAGCTGACCTCTGTATCCATGAACAGAGAGTGTTCTGTCTGAGCTGCACAGATAGCTATGTGGCGATTTTTTATTTTATTTTTTTTTTTACTGTTTTTATTATTATTTGTGCTGCAGGTGTCAGTACCTTGGTCCGTCTCTTGGGTGCAGCAGCAGAGGAGAACCAGCCAGGTGTGGGTGTGCTTCTGTGTGAGATCCTCACAGCCGTCTTCTTCAGCTTGTTTGTGCACGGCCTGGCCACACACTCGAGCAACGAGCTCTTCCACATTGTGGCTCATCCGCTCAACAACAAGCTGTGGGTGGCTGTGTTTGGTGGGGGGGCTCGCCTTCCTGTAGCTGGAAAATCCAGCCCATCATCGGGTTAGTGCTTTATAAAGATGAGAATTGCTGTTTCTTTGGCAGCAGAAGATGCTGGCCCGTGCAGTGTTTATGTCTGTAGAAATTAAATGTATTATTCAGTAGCTATTAGGGCATGTCAACATTGGTCTACTGTACTTATTGACAATATAAACACACTTGTCTAGTAAGCAAGCGTACTATATTTTCTAATGACACTTTGCTATGTGTGTCAGCTCCAGCCCCGATGGAGGACCAGGAATTTAAGCAGAAGCGTTTCAGGCTGCATTCTTCCAGAAGCAGCTCCAGGGAGGTACCAGACAATCCTGTCAGCCCCAGCCCTATAGTAGAGCAGGAAGCATCAATTTTTAAAGAACGCTTTGTGCCTCCTGAGCTCAGCATCTGGGACTACTTTATCGCAAAGGTACAAGACAAATAACGTTCTGTCCAATCATCTCTGTGTTTTCACTTGTTATTAAGCCTGACATATTCCACATTCACATGACTCCCACAGCCTTTCCTGCCACCTTCTGTAAGCGGAGTCGAATACGATTCAGAGGAAAGCCAGGGGAGTGACGAGGAAGAAGAAGATGATGATGCTTTTGGAGATGAATTTGACTCCAATTCTCCCCTTCAAGAACATTCCAATAACAACTCGTATAGGTATGCAGGGCTATTGTATAGCTTGTCTTTTTTTGTGATTATGCTGTGTTTTTCTGGCAGTATGATTAAATGCTAAATTCCTCTGTTTTTAGCTGGTGTTTGATGCGCTTGGCCATGGTGCAGCTGGTGCTGGTCAACTTGAAATCCTTCTATCCCATGGCTGGTTATGACCTCTTGGGTAAAAACGAGAGCCTTACTCACTAAAGACACTCCGCGCTCAATTTTTTTTGTATCATCTCCTGCAGAAACCAAAATGGAATAAACGTTGGCTGAGTTTAAAACATAGAACAATAAAATATAGATATACTTTCAAAGGGAGTGCCTCAGGGTGTTTTTGGTAAGTTATTGAGCTTCTAAAAGAGTACATGACTCAAAAGTACATGTTGTGAGCCCATGCATGAACCTTTATGTGATCTACTAACGATCAAGCACAACTTGTGTGACTACAAGCCCACCAACAAGCACTTTTAATATAGATAAAAAACAACCCAGTTTGTATTAAAATGAGTATGGATTTAAAATGAGGAGTATGGATACATTTTTAGTGTAACAGTTATGTGTACATCATGAAGGCACTCCTGTTTCTGTGGTTTATACAGAGAGCACTTATCCTGTGTGAATCTGTCATAATTACTAACGTTACTTAAAAGACATGTGCTGTAACTGTTGCTGCAAAATTGGAAGCACACAATTATACTATGAATGTCTTTGTACAGTATACTGCAGCATTACAGTTTCCCTTCACGGGATTTAAGGGACCCAAACCTGTTCCAGCATGACGGTGCCCATGTACACAAAGTGACGGCCATGAAAACGTGGGTTGCCAAGGCTGGAGTGGAAGAACTCAAGTGACGTGCACAGAGCCCCGACCTCAACCCCACTGAAAACTTTCGGGATTAACTTGAATACCGACTGCGCCTCAGGCCGCATCACCGGACATCAGTGACTGATCTCACTAATGTTCTTGTGGCTGAGTGAGCAAATCCCCACTGCTACGCTCCAAAATCTAGTGGAAAGCCTTCCCAGAAGAATGGAGGTTATTATAACAGCAAAGGGGGACTGAATCTGGAATGGCATGTTTATAAAAAAATAAAAAAAGAAAGCACATGTGGGTGTGATGGTCGGGTGTTCACAGAGTTTTGGCTGTATAGCGTATGCCTGGAAATCTTCTGGAAGTCCTTAAGATAGCCGAATTCCACGGTTGAGATATAGTAGATTTGTTGCTTTGAGTTTGTCTGATAAAACTCAAGTCATATCTAGGGTGTTATGTGCTGCTGTTCACTGTTTTGTTGGTGCTGTAGTTATATGCTCATTTTGTATGTGTCTTTTAGATCTACCTGTGTGCTCCCCACTGTGCCACTCTGTGATGAAAACACTACAGCGCTGGGAACAGGTGTTACTCAAGAGGTTGGAGATTTTCGGTGGGCCTCCTTCCAAATACATCTCCACACACCCAATTGATGGGACCATGGCATCGGGACCAGCACTCCTCAGACACAAGGCCTTATTCGAACCCTCTAACACCCCATTCAGGTCAGCTATGATGAGACATTCTGGATTCTTTCCCAAACACGCACACAGTACCAGTGTCATCAAATGACCAACAGTCTGGACTGTGATTAAAATGATATTTAGATTTTTAAACAGGACAATAATACGACCTGTTGAGCATTAGTGTTACTGTATTGACAGTGCACGTTAATCATCTAGGTCCCGACATCATTCTGCACTTTCTGTTAAGAGACTGTGGCAGTACCTGGTGAAACAAGAAGAGGTGCAGGAGACTTTTATCCGCAACATCTTTACAAAAAAGCGGGATCAGAAAGAGGTACACATTCATTTACATCCGTTTCGCATTTGTGCCATCAAGAGTATTGAAATTGGTAGTGTACAGCGCCCACCACTAATATTGGCACCCTTGGTAGAGGCAAGAAGACTGTGAAAAAATTCTGGTCTTAAATTGCTATATTCAACAAAGTAGTTATTTATTTAGTTAGTTAGTTATTTTGATAGACCTGTGTTTTGTTTGCAATTGTTTGATATCCTTGAGAGCGGAGTATTTTTTATTTTTTATTTATTTATTTTTTAACAAAAGATAGAAAGGTTAAACAATAAAGACAATTTCTCACAACCTTCTTTGCTCATATTTACCAAGGGTGCCAATATTAGTGGAGGTACACTGAATATTGTAGCTGTGGAAGCAACTTCGTTTGATTTCAGCGCAGTAGTAATCTTAGAATGGTTTTAAGAATGCATTTATATTCAAGGAAAAGAGCTGTACATGTTTCTAGTTTGGTGCCGTAAATGTTGGTTGTGTTCTACAGTTGGTTTGCCTGAATTTTTGTGACAGTTAGTGTTCATGTAATTTGTTGTTGCTTCTGTGCAATTAATTTTTTGTTAATTAACAGTCTAATTGTATGTTTTTGATGTGAGCTACTGACTTGCACGTTTTCGTTTCATTTCTTCGTCTGATGTGTGACAATTTTGAATAATTAAGTCGGTTGAGGACTGCATTGACAGCATGAGGTATTCAGGGATGGAGGAGCCTGGTGTCAATCAGGTACTGCTTATTATAGTGTCTTAATTTTTTTTCTTTTCTCTCTCTCTCTCTTTTTTTTTTTTTTTCCCTTCATTTTTATTTATTTATTTAGATTTGTGGTGCATGTGGGTTAATGTTGTCATGTATGCATACATGCTTCACATTTATTTCATGAAGCACCTTGTGATTTTACCTCTTACCCTATTACTGTCTTAAGGTGCATTGCATCTCCCTTTCTCTAAAGATCAGGATAACTAAGTTATTACATGCATGTTTAAATGATGAATAAAAGCCTGACATTTTTAAAACTAGAATACTGTTTGGCTAAAATAATTATAGACCAAAGCACAGTAGGTGATCAAGTTATGAAAAAAAAAAAAAAACACCTATACATTGCACATCTTGGTTCTTCTTTGTACATGTTAATATACGGATGACTATTACACTAATTAATTATATTTACTACACTAAATATATTTATATCCATCCATCCATTCATTCATCTTCAGTAGTAACCACTTTCTCCTGGCCTATCCTGGGAACACTGGGTGAGATAGAAATACACATTGGAAAATATGCCCTTCTGTGGCTAGGGGATCTATTTACTGTTCAAAAATAATATCACTTTGAGTATCTCTGATTTGAGAAGCGGCCATGTAATAGCTGATGTTAGTTAAATAACACGAAAAACACACCAGTCTTTTTTTTAATTTTTTTTTTTTTTACATTTGACAGAAATACATTATCTGTAGTTTAAACAATGTTGATTCATCACATATTCTCATTAGAATGCAAAAGAAAATCCTAGTGTAGGTTTTATGAAGATAAATCTTTCTCTGAACCGTTTTCACAACACAATAAATCCCCTAAACTTTACAATTTTTGGAGAAACAGTATACAGCTGTACTAATTCACAATCACCCTTTTTTCTTGTCCCTTAGAGCCATGTACAGTAAAATAACAGTTGCTCACATAACATCAGCCGTCCTGTTATTTGTTATATATTACGGGAATGTGAGAATTGCTGTAGACAGGAGTCAAATGTTAGTGGCTCAATGAGGCTTGAATATGATGACTGTGTTTCCCACAGATTGAGGCAGATCTAGGTTACCCTGCAGGCAAAGCACGCATCATCCACAAGGAATCTGACATCATCACTGCCTTCGCCATTAACAAGGTGCAGAGCTGCGTGAGAGAAGCACTGGCCTTTTCAGATTAAAGTTCTGGTTTTAGCTCGAAACTTGGCGTATGTGTAATGAAATGTGTCATGCTTTCACAGGCCAACCGTAACTGCTTAGTAATTGCGTCCACACATGACATCCAGGAGCTGGATGTGTCCTCCATCCTGGCCACTCAGATACTGACATGGATTGATGATGACGCAGACATGGAAGTGAAGTAAGTTAATCTAAACCGTACCAATTTCAAGTCCAGGAAAATTGTCATGGTGACAAAATAGCGGGAAACTTTCCTTTGACAATTTGCTTGCAGTCGCACAGCAGGAATGAAGGTGCTAGTTTAGATCTGTATTTCCTTTGACCAGCTTCTATTATATTTCTAACAAGGCATATACCATATGTTTCTCAGTCACAAGAGTCCCATCTTCTTTTCACTAGCTACACAAAAGCCCTTTATATGAATGAGGTATAAATGAATAAAATGCGGTGATAGTGTAGCTTATTTCCGCTTCATTCACTGGGCAGAGACTGAAGGAAATTATATTTGGATCTCATTATTACCTGATCATCAATGCGGATGCTTTGTTTTCAGATTCATTTGACCATGAACCACAGTAATGATCTGTTTAAATTGCTGTTTCAGTTAACAGGAAGGAAGCAGACATAATGTTATTCAGTTCTCATTTGGCCCTGCATTGTGTTTCAGAGGAGATGACTTCTTGGTGGTCCAGACCCGGGATGACTTCACCACTTTGCATGGCACAACACCCTACACTCACAGCAGCCCTGGCACTCCGATTAACATGCCCTGGTTGGGCAGCCACCAGACTGGTAGAGGAGCAGCCATGGTGAGCAGCCCATGACCGTATTGCTGCCTTTATTATTCCAGCTCATTTCTTACTGCCTATGAGTGGTATAATTCTGTGCGAGTCTATAGTTTTGCAAATTAATAGACATTTTCTATTTCTTAGGGTTTGATACCAGTTTATATTAGTATATGAGCAATAGTTTATGGACACCTAGCCATCACACCCATATGTGGTTCTTCCCCAAACTGTTGCCACAATATTGGAAGTACACAACTGGTTTTGATGTCTTTGTATGCTGTAGCATTAGTTTCCCTTCACTGGAGCTAAGAAGCTCAAACATGTTCCAGCATGACGACGCCCCTGTGCACAAAGTGAAGTCCATGAAGACATGGTTTGCCAAGGTTAGAGTGGAAGAACTCGAGTGACCTGCACAGAGCCCTGACCTCAACCCCACTGAACATCTTTGGGATGAATTGGAACACTGCATATCAGGCCTCCTCCTGAACGGACAAATCCCTGCAGCCATGTTCCAAAAATCTAGTGTAAAGCCTTCCCAAAAGAGTGGAGCTTATTACAGCAGCGAGGGGAACTAAATCAGGAATGGGATGCTCAAAAAACACATACTGTATGCGTGTGATGGTCGGGGGTTCACAAACCTTTGGCCATATATAGTGTATTCGTCTTTAAGATCGTTCCGTTTTATCCTTATAGCTGTAAAAAAAAAGATGTAGCATCCTTCTAGAACTTACACAATGCTTTATCCGCTGTGCAGCTAATCAAACGCAACATTAACAACGTCAGGAGGATGACGTCTCACCCGACCCTCCCATACTGTAAGTGCCACCAGAAATGTTTTGCTGATAAAATATTACAGAGTAAAGCCCAGGCAAAGCATTCCCCCTTTGTGAACATGAACAGGCTAATCTTTATCCAGTGTGAAAGACAAACCTATCCAAAACACAACTAGTCCCAGTATTCTCTAGTAAGCCTAGTTCTGGTATAATTTAGAGCAGATCATGTAGAATTCGTATTTTTCAGTATAATCAGGTATCTTTTCTTTGAGTACAGACCTAACAGGAGCTCAGGATGGCAGCGTGAGGATGTTTGAATGGGGCCATTCACAGCAGATCATCTGCTTTAGGAGTCCTGGCAACTCCAGGGTTATGAGGATCAGATTTAACTACCAGGGGAATAAGGTGAGTGAGCACAGGTCTCATGTGCTTTATAATGAATTTAAAAATAGTAAGAAGTATAGCTTATCTAGTACAAGGTTTAGTATAGATTATATGCATTAAATTTCTTTTCTAGTTTTTTTTTTTTTTTAAGTTCATTTATACATTTTTGTTCTTTAATAATTAGATTGTCAGTATCTCTTATTACAAGTAACCAATATCCCCCCCCCCCCCCCCCCAGTTTGGTATTGTTGATGCAGATGGAGCCCTTAGTCTCTGG
Organism: Ictalurus furcatus; assembly: GCF_023375685.1. NCBI lineage: Eukaryota > Metazoa > Chordata > Actinopteri > Siluriformes > Ictaluridae > Ictalurus > Ictalurus furcatus. The sequence goes on along the minus strand of NC_071259.1, from coordinate 17,934,837 downwards.
CAGACAAATACATCAGGGAACACCCCTAAACCCTACCTGGTATGTGCCATTTTCTTTCTTCTTTTTTTCTTGTTTTTTTTTTTCTTAATAATGCTCTTTTTCATTTGGGGTGGTAACAGATGGTGTTCTTTGTGTTCCTCTTCAGACATTGCAGTGCCATAACAAAACAGCTCATGATTTTGTGTTTGTGAGCTCATCGTCTCTCATTGCCACTGCAGGCCTTTCCACTGACAACAGGTACACTGTGCAGATCTGGCATTGGAGACCAAGCAAGCCATCAGATCATAGCTGATTTCCTTTTCTGCCTAACTTCTTTCAACACCATGTTACTCAAGTAAACTTGTTTTCTTTCCCTGCCTTCCTCCCTGTCTTTCACTATCCAGAAATGTATGTTTGTGGGATACACTGGTCTTGCCATCCAACAGCTTGGTTCATGGTGAGTTTACACTGTCATGCATCAAACACGGCAGGTTTCTGGTTTCTCTAAATTTGTGTTGGAACAGATAATGACTGTAGAACCCAGTGTTTGAGCTTGCAGCATATTTACAGCATTTTCAAAGATGATGACATTAAACAACATAAAACGCTGCTGTAGCAGCAGCAGCAAACCCATTAAGTGCACTTATTACCCTGGTTAAGGAAACCACTTATATGCATTTCTTTTTAAACACTTTTTTAAGTGGTTCACTTTTATCTTTCAGTAGTTTATCAGCATAATGGAGAAATAAAAATGTCTCTCTCTCTTTTTTTTTTTTTTTTTAAAAACACTCTCCTTAAAAAAAAAAAAAAAACTGGTGCCATTACTTGTGTATGAGTGGTACGGTATTACCAAAATTCCATACTAAGCAGTTCACATGTATCGCATAAATGCTGTGCCCATACAACACTATCAGCCATTTTTAATATAATACTTTTATACTATATAATTTTGATTTTGATCACAGAATATTTTATTTTATATTAATTCACATAAGAACGTAATGATTTTTATTTATAAAATGCCTATTTAAAAAAAAAATTAAAAGAAAAGCAGTGCTTCTCTTTTCTATTTAATGTCGTCATTGACTAATACTGTAAAAATCATTCTGCAGCATTTTATTCCAAATGAAGCGCATTTTGAAGAATTGAAAACATAACTTTAAAACTCCGTATGAATTCGGTCCAAAACCACTCAAAAACTTCGTGTAGTTATAGTTAATCTTTCATGTCTGCTGAAGTGCTTGGTCTCTTGGCCATAAACACCTTTAAGCCGTTGATCCCAGGACTGCCTTTGACCAAACAAAAAGAAAGGAAAGGAAATAAAACATGTATTACATGCTTACTGAGCAACTTTCTAGGCATGATAGATGTAACTACATAAGGGCACTGTAGTGTTGTAACATTAATAACATTAATGCTGCCATTACTTAATAAATCCTAATGAATGTGTCCCTCATCTCTGGTCTTCAAAAATGATGCACATTTTTTAGGCATTTCTGTGAGTACCTCTGACCATTGACAGTGGGAAAAGAAGATTTGCAAGTTGCTCAGACAGGCACAGGATTTGCATCTTGATGACCTAGAAAAACACAGGACTGGATTTAACTAGATTCTACCGCCAATCGTTTTACTACTCAAACAAATATGTATTATTCACCAACAAAACTGCTTCTTTGCCTGCTGTGAAAAGTAGGGTTGCCGGGTAATATTTAAATTAAGTGTTGCTATGGCGATATTGACAACAGCAGCCCTGACCATATTACGTGTAACGCACTGCACCTGGCAGTAATGCTTTTTTGTTTGTTTGCTTGTTTGTTTGTTTTTAAGCATTGTGTATACAGGTGTACCATGTTGCACTGTATGGGTAAAAATATGTGGACACCTGACCACCACACACCATATGTGGTGTGTGCCCCAAACCATATGCCCCAAACTGGGCACCATTGTATAGAATGTATTTGTATGCTGTAGCTTTACACTTTTCCTTCAATGGAACTAATGAGCCCAAACATTTTCCAGTATGATAATGCCCCTGTGCACAAAGCAAGGTCCATAACGACATGGTTTTGTGTCTTGACCTCAACCCCACTGAACACCTTTGGGATGAACTGGACTGCACCCCAGACCTTCTCACACAACACCGGTAAACGACCTCTTCTGTAATGCTCTTGTGGCTGAATGGGCAAATTCCCACAGCCACGCTCCAAAATCTAGTGGAAAGCTTTCCTAGAAGAGTGGAAGTTATTATAACAGCAAAGGGGAACTAAATCTGGAATGGGATGTTCAAAAAGTGCATATGGGTGTGTTGGTCAAGTGTTCACAAACTTTTGGCTATGTAGTGTATACTGGTGTACCAGCCATATCCATCACCACACCCTTAGCCTATATAAACGGGGCTCACTATAAATCCCACTAAGCGTGTCGGTCTGATTGCAGGGTTTAGCTGCCACGAGTCTGGTGCCACTGTGCTGGCTCTTGCTCCTAAACAGCAGCTGCTGCTCAGTGGAGGGAGGAAAGGCTGGATCAGTGTGCTGGACCTCACACTTAAGCTCCAGCGCCAGAGCTTCCAGGCCCATGACTCGGCTGTCAAAGCGCTGGCTGTGGATGCCACTGAAGGCTGCTTCATCAGCGGCTCGGCTGAAGGCAACATCAAGGTACGTTAAATTCATGGTGTTATATAAGTTATTCACTTTGGGGCAAAATAATGAATAATGTATGTTCTCATTTACATTAGTATAAGCATCAGTTAATTATATTTGAAATTATACCACATTTTTATGATGTATTGAGACGTATATTTCCGAGTGAGACCGTTTCAGTGTTTGCAGCAAATAACTGGAGGCAAAGAGAAGGTATTATTTTATTTACCTGCCATGCTCAAAATAGAAGAGGGTTAAGAACATTGTATTATTAAATAATGTTTGATTTACTGCATGCAGTATATTGTCACTGTAACAAACTTTTAAAGTCGGGCAAGGAGGAGGCGGGAACTGGCTGAACATAAACTTTCATTTTAAGCATAACGGAAACACAAACGGAACACTAAGTGCTCTCTCGCTGGAGCTTCCAGCTGCTCCTTTATCTCTCTCTCTCTCCCACTGATTAGCCAAATCAGTGCCAGGTGTGCATCCTCACACTCTGGCTTCTCCCTCCTCCTCGTCACACACTCCTCTGCCGCCAGATTCAGGCCCCCGGATTGACGCACACCCCCTCCCACCCCTTCGCCAGAGAGAAAAGAGAGGAGAGCGAGGAAAAAAAACACTCCGGTCCCCTGACACGCTGTCATCTGGTTCTCAGCCTGCTGGGAAGTGATCCCCGTGACTCCTCCCATTTTCTGGCGGATGGCTACAGCTCCTCCTTCTGTACCGGTAACTGCTCCAGTACCACCGCCTCCTCGGCATCGCAATCCTCCCACAGTGGCGAGAGCTCTATGACAGCGTGTCCATCCTTCTTCCCAGGTTTCAGCACCAGTGTAACAAACTTTAAAGTGCCCCTATTGCTATATGAAAGTGCTTCATTTTGTTTTCGAGGTCTCATACAAGAGATTTACATGCATCCGAGGTCAAAAAACACTTTTTTCATCATTTACATCACAATAAATACCTCTTTTTCTCAGTGTCACAAACGATTCACTCAAGGATCCGTTCAGTCTAAATTCTTCCTTTCAGAGAGCCTACTCTGCTCTGGTTGGTCAGATGTCCCAGTCTGTTGTGAGCATGTGTCAGAAAGGAAACACCCAGTACCATATTTAAAGTTCAGCTCAGTAATAATGTCGTCGGTTTTACCTTATCAATTGATAGTCTGATAGTGATGCATCGGAAGATCAACCCGAACCACCATCGCAAGCACGACGAGAACAGGACATTTCTCGGTGGTAAGTTTATATGTAGTTTGACAATAATGTGAGTTAGCCAGTTAGCAGAGGCCTACAGCTATGCAATGGCTGTTGACGTATACAGCACAAAACTACCCATTTGGAACACTCGGTAGAAAATATACACACAAATAATTAGTCATACTAACAAGCTGTGATCCAGAGGGTTCAAGATGGTCTGAATAAAGTGGGTATGGCCTCGTCTTTAATGAATAATCATTTCGCAAATCTCACATTGACTTCAGCTAGATTTGAGAAGCAGACGTCAGTAAAATGACTGGAACACAAACGAAGGTCTGAGTTGCTGTGGTATCATTTTAAAAATGAATTCTACCCATTGACGCTTTTTTTATCCTCATCAATTTTCAATTTTAAATTTTATTTTATTTGTATAGCGCTTTTTACAATAGACAATGTCTCAAAGCAGCTTTACAGAAATATCAACATGGTATACAGATATTAAAGGTGCGAATTTATCCCAACTGAGCAAGCCACTGAGTGGCGACGGTGGCAAGGAAAAACTCCCTAAGATGTTTTAAGAGGAAGAAACCTTGAGAGGAACCCGACTCAGAAGGGAACCCATCCTCATCTGGGTAACAACAGATAGTGTGAAAAAGTTCATTATGGATTTATATGAAGTCTGTATGGCCTTAGGAGCAGCCGTAGTCCCAGCAGTCTGGAATTAGAGAAGATTTGAGCTCCATCCAGAGGCAGAAAGGATCTGGATCTCTAGTATCTCCATAAATTCATGTGGGGCTCGGCGAAAGGAGAGAGGGAGAAAAAAGATTATTATGACTGCGAAGTAGTAGAACAGAATCTAGTCAGGGTAGGCTTGAGTAAACAAACACGTTTTAAGCCTAGACTTAAACACTGAGACTGTGTCTGAGTCCCGAACACTAATAGGAAGACTGTTCCATAACTGTGGGGCTCTATAAGAGAAAGCTCTTCCCCCTGCTGTAGCCTTCACTATTCGAGGTACCGTCAAATAGCCTGCATCTTTTGATCTAAGTAGGCGTGGCGGATTATATAAAACCAAAAGGTCGCTTAGATATTGTGGCGCAAGACCATTTAGTGCTTTATAGGTTAATAAAAGTATTTTATAGTTAATGCGAGATTTTACTGGGAGCCAATGCAGTATTGATAATATCGGTGTGATATGGTCGTACCTTCTAGTTCTAGTTAGGACTCTAGCAGCTGCATTCTGGACTAACTGGAGCTTATTTATATTCCTACTGGAACATCCAGACAGTAAGGCATTACAGTAATCTAATCTAGAGGTGACGAATGCATGAACTAGTATTTCCGCATCATGTAGTGACAATATGTTTCTTATTTTAGAAATATTTCTGAGATGAAAGAAGGCTATCCTAGTAATATTATCTACATGAGCATCAAATGATAGGCTGGAGTCAATAATCACTCCAAGGTCTTTAACTGCTGCACATGATGAAACAGAAAGACCATCCAGAGTAACCATGTGATCAGAAAGATTACTTCTAGCTACACGTGGGCCTAATAAAAGTATTTCTGTTTTATCAGAATTAAGTAGAAGGAAGTTAGTTAACATCCAATGTCTAATGTCCTTTACACAATCCTCAGCTTTACTAAGCTTCTGTCTGTCCTCTGGCTTCGCTGAAACATACAACTGTGTATCATCAGCATAACAGTGGAAGCTAATTCCATGTTTACGAATAATTTCATCCTTTGGGAGTCCATGCAAAGTGGTTTGCTTTTGCAGCTCAGAAAACAATGTCTTCTAGACATGAACCTAAGTCTTTCAGGACACAACTACAACTGTAGTGTTTGGGGGCAGGTCAAAGTACACGTTGTTCGCGAGCAGCTGATGAAGACCAGAGGCGGGACTTTTTGTTACAAACCTACGTAGGTTAGTACAGGAAGTAAGTCTGGAATTACTGACGACTCGTTTCAGCTATTCAGAATCGCTTCCTTCTTTTGGGAGTCAATAATGCGGTTTGTCGTGCGCTTTGATTTTTGAAACTTTGCAGATGTTTTTACATTCAAAAACAGCTACATCACACTACATGAAAGGTAATATTTGCAAAAGCATAATTGGGGCACTTTAAAGTCGCCAATGAGGAGGCAGGAACTGGCTGAACATAAACAAACTTCAAACGTAACAGGAAAACAAAGTACTCTGTCACTTCCAGCTGCTTCTCTGTCTCTCTCTCTCTCCCTCAACATAAACAAACTTTAAACAGACTTCAAACATAACAGGAACACCGAGTACTCCAGCTGCTCCTCTCTCTCGCTCTCATTAGCCAAATCAGTGCCAGGTGTGCATCCTCACACCCTGGCTTCTCCCTCCTCCTCTTCGTCACAGTCACCATCACACCTCTAACTCTAACAGCACAAGTCATGTTTACTACTACTGGTCATTTAAAGACGACTCTGATGAAATGTATTATTGTAAACATGTAAAATGATGTTTGTGTTTATGGCCAAGAGACAAATGATGCTAATTTGGTGAGCTTTCGTGCAGGTGTGGAACATGTTAACGCAGTGCCTATTGCACACGTTCCCGAACGAACACGCCCGGCAGTCCATCTTCCGCAACCTAGGCACAGGCGTCATGCAGATCGAGACGGCACCAGGCAATCACATCTTTTCTTGTGGTGCTGACGGCACCATGAAAATGCGTGTGCTGCCCGACCACGTCAGCTCCTACACCAACAATGTGAAGAACGACGTCAAGTTCATCATTTAGCACAACTTGAAGCGTTAGGAATAACTTTTGCACAGGGTAAGATGAGCAATACGAACCATTGGGAAGGGGATCTTTGACCTGAGCAGTCAATGTTTTGGGCCTGCACAAGACTGAGCAACACCAACTGAATTCTAGATGGACTCTTTCATATCACTTAAATCTGGATCGAGCATAGAAACATCATTATATTTAAGCACATTAGATAATATATTTTATCCCTTTTTAAATGCATTTCATGGGTAGTCAAATCCTATTGGAACATGTATACCATATAAATAAGCCTTAAATAATCTATTGCTAAGCAGTGTTGTGCTTGTGGTCTAGATAAAATAGTGGAAAGTGTCCTTATATTTATACCTAAACTACAACCATGGACCTCTGTGACATCTGTTGGTTCAAGTGAGGGTTGTAAACGTCTTTGCATACTGTAGCTTCCAACTTTGTGACCATTCTTACATGTTAACCGTGTACTAGTTTCTGCTTGTATCCCTAATGGTACGAGCAAGGTATTCTGTAATAATAAGATAAACAGTATTTAGTTAGCTGTAGCCTAGTCATTCATTGGGTACATTTAAGACCTGTACAGTAAATATGTATACCAGCGCAGGCAATCTAAGCTTTTAAGCTTCTTTTTTTTTTTGTTCCACCAAAAACGAACTTGTAGTCAAGATTGTTCTAGTAAATAAGGTTAAGACTTCTCAAACAAAGCACTTTTCTGTAGCGGTTGTGCACAGGTAATCAGAATTTGTATGCATTCATGTGTGCGTAAGTGCAATAGAATTGCCGTAGTTAGTTATAAATAAATGCTATTGCCTCCAACAAAGATATATAATTTGGTCCAACGGTGTCTGGCTGACAGCTGATTATTTCTAGTATATATTTTTTTTTTATTTACTTTTTTCTGATTCAACAGTTCAGCTAATTATCAAGCCCTTGGAGAGTTGAATCTCAGTCGTGCCGCTTCTCTAGCAGCACTGTTTTCTTTTTAATTGAACCGAGTACCCTTTCCCTCTCTCATGCTGCCAAAGTCAACTCTGTCAAAGTTCAACTCTGCGCCTTCAGCTTATCATTTATTGACTTGTTCTTTGAATCAAAGGTAAAGGGTACATATTGATAGCCTATGGTGAATAAGTAGTTAGACTGATGTTTTTGTCAGCCTTGTGGTTTATGAGGACTGATTACAGTCAGCCATTGCACAAGAATAAAACGTAAAAGTGTAAAAATGTACATTAGCTTTATTTCGGGGAGCAACTGAGAAGAATACAGTTATTTTGTTTATGTAAATATAAAATAAAGAATATCTTGATTGAACCATACTAACCGTAGGCCATTTAAAACAATTGTTTAACAAAATAAATATTTATGATTAGTGTGTCATTTATAGTAGATCTTGCAAATTATACTCTTAATATATTGTTTTTAGGAACGCCTTCAGGCATATATATATATATATATATATATATATATATATATAAATATATATATATATATAAAAGTTCCTTTGTTTTTAGCTTTTGCTATGAGATTCCCATGCACACTTTACACACTGGTGTCATTCATGTTGTACAGTTTAAGCTCTACAAGTAGTGGTATTACCAACCAGTCATAGGACTCCATATTAAAATGAAATAATACCTAAATGAAGATCAAATGTCACTTGAATAACAAGTTGGAAATAAGAAATCAACTGTAGTTGTAGTGTGTAGCATGTCAGGCCTTTTCCCTTTAATCTCTGAAATGTGAATATACACAAATCCATCTAATTTTATTATGGATAAAAAGATTGTAAATTGAAATGTAATATACATCAAATGTAATGGTATAATAAATCACCTTGCTGCAACATTAATGATAAGGGTTTGTGATTTTATTTTTTTTAACCAAGTGAATTGAGCAATTTCATCTAGGCATTAAATATACATGGTCATTTAATTTGACAAAAAGAGTAGGGTTGAAATGAGCAACTTTTTAAATTGATCAGATTCACTATGATTTTTATTAGTCTCTTGTAATTGTTAATGAACAAAAAAGATTTTGTCTTCTAGTTGTTAGTCACAGAAATATTATTCAGACACACTCAGGCATTCTACTGACTGCAGGGGAATCCTGAGGGAGTCAGGTTAAAATAAAATGTTTCAGTGGGAGTCAGCTTCAACAACTGTTAAGTGCCAAGTTTACAAGATCATTGTTACATAGTATGAATTTTTTTTTTTTTTTTTTTTTTACATGTTTTTCACTTTTTCCCGCTTAGGTTTGGTCTGGACAAGCTTGACTGTAATTAAAGAAAAAGGCTGAAAGGTGTAATATACTGAAATCTGGACCCAACAAAGACTCAGGAAATACAAATTAAAACTAGATCATGTCTAACCTGAATATGGTTATTTTTCCTTCCCCCACAATTAGTGTTTAATTCTCTTACATTTACAAATCAATATCTGTTAGACGTTCGATTTCTAAATCGAAAATCTCTAATTCGAATCTCTAATTCGAAATCTCAACATTCTAGAAACAGTCATGCAGTCTGCATTTCTCTAAGCCACTGGACTGTTTGCAGTTTCACAGCTTGGCATAATCCTTCAGTATTGTCTCCAGTTTCTGGCTCAGCATGATATTCCCTCTGACTTTCAATTTGCCAGCAAAAAACGCCTGGAGCGGGGACAAACAGAACAGCTTTAACGTGGTAGATTACTCCTAACATTCACACATCTGGTGAATCAACCTCAATTTTTCATAAAAAAACGTTACATAACTGTACCTTCTGAGGGTTGAGCTTCCCCATGACTACATCCATGAAATCCTCATCAGCCACAGTAAATGTCACATCAGCTTTGCCGTGGTATGGACCCTTATGAAGTGCACCTTGTGCTGTTTTTAGATCAATGGCTGTACAGAAACAGATCAGATCTTGGATTAACAGGGATAAATATGAATGAGAAGATTATCACTGCATAGTATCTCACATTATGTGCAATGAGAGTTACAGCATGTGCCATGTAACCCTTTTGGAGAACCTTTTTTTTTTCTTCACCCTTACAACGAATGTTTTGCAACCTGCCGTGGAGAGAACATCAGCACCGAGTCCCTACCTGTAATATCTAAAGGGGCGGTTACACTAGATATTCAGCATGCGAAACTGTCTTCCATTCATGCGAATGCTGAAGACTGGAAACGCAAGCTTCATGCAAAAAAGGTTTGCATTTTGCTGTGTTCCACAGTGCAAGTTTGGTGAACTCAGACCTGCGATTTCACATCACGTGAAGACGTTTGACCAAATAGAAGATCGACACATCACGGCGTGAACTCTGCAGAAAATCAAGCACCGATTATAGCGGTGTCACACTGTCCCATTTTATGCAGTTTACACAAAACTACTTTCAATGAATATAAAGTCAACATCAAAAGAGAAGTTGCCTGTGTTGCTGCATACAGGAACAGATGGTATATTTTAAATGTTGGTGTGTGATGTCATATCCGGTTGAAATTTCACATGCTGAAAGTCTAGTGTGACTGCCGCTTAACAAGGATTGAGATACTTGCAGACACTTAGTAAATAAACAATAAAATTTGAAGCCCTTTGCATGATTAAGCTGATGTCTTACTCCACTGGGCAGCTGGCTTTCCTCCTTTGGTAATTTCCCATCCAAAAATAGCATTAACTTTCTTCACAAGTTCAGCACCCAGTTCTTTGATCCGGCGTCCAATTTCAGCAAACACCAAGTCACTCTGAAGTCCACTGCTCTGTAAATGGTAAAAAAATGCTCTGTAAAGTTACATTCTGATTAACAATCATTTTCACATATTTACATATAACCAGTGTTGAGTAAGTTACTCAAAAACGTAATCCACTTCAGATTACTAATTACTTTACTTTCAAAACCTATAAAAATACACTATAAAGTGAAACTCGTAGTTCTTTCAGTAATTTTAGCACACATCAATGTATGACATGATCAGGAAAAGTTGGATTTATCATAAAACCTTGGGTGTTGTCACTGTTTATAGGATTACCAGACCGATAAAATATAAAACCTTTCTAACTAGGCTAGTTTGTGTCGCTAGCCAAGGGGAGGCACCGCTAAGCCATCATTGTCTGGGTTAGGGTCCCCAAGTGGAGAATTATTCGAGGATAAAGAAAAAAATCTTCGGTGCAAAACGTAATTTAGTTTAAAAATGTATTTTACTTCTGTAATGTAATTTTATTGACATCAGTAACTGTAAACAATTTATATAAATTTAAAATGCAACACGTTACATTACTGCGTTATCGGAAAAAGTAATTCGATTACAGTAATGTGTTAAACCCAGTTCTGCATATAACGCAAAAAAGGATCTATGCTCTTCTTTCAAATCACTTATTTTTAAAGATATTATTAATATTTAATAGAAATTATGCTTGTACCTCTGCTGGAGAAGAGCTGGCAACAGCACCGGGAGCTGCGTGTAAATCTATATATGCGCCAGATAACGCAACATCTCCTGTCTCCTTCACCTGAACAGCCAGGACAAATAAGGAAATGATTTTAACAGCAGAATAAGAAATAGGATAAAATAGGTTCAGCATTCAATGTACACTACAGACTGATGTAAGCTATATAAACAAGCACTTATTCTCACTTTGCACTGAAAGTGAATTCTGTTTTCCTCTTTCCACATTTCTGTCTGCAGAGACTGGCCTGGTAACACTGGCTTCACAAATCGCACCTATCCAAAAAAAAAAAAAAAGGGAGCAAGCAGGTTGTACATTATTACAGATAAAAGCAATTTGCTTTTAACTAAGCATACATGAGAAAAACTGCAGATATTGATATTACATCATTTGTAAATCACTATAGATGAGCTGAATATCTGTTAGAAATGTTTAATGAGGTTGTGAGTGGCAACGCCAAATGAATTTGCATCACCTTAATAGATTTGAATCTGGAAACATCATTTCCAGCATACTGCCTCAGGACATGGCGCGCAGCAAATCCAAATGAGCACAGGCCGTGCAGTATGGGAGATTTGAATCCTAAAGTTTTAGATAACTTTTAAAGCTTTTTTACAAACATTTTTAGTACAAATGATATTACTGTAATTGATTCTGAAAGCATCCTCCTCATTTAAAGAGGGAAGCAAAACCTCTTCTTACCTCCCATTGCTGCAAAGCTTGGGTCTATGTGAAGAGGGTTCCAATCACCACTCAGCCTATACAAAGCAGCCTACAATACGGAAATGAGTTTTTTGATAGTATCACTGAAGAAAAGAAAATGTGACCTCACAAAATTGTGAAATAGTAAAGACCATAATATCTGTATGCCTGCATGAATATGAATCAACATAATTGTAATGTATACTGTAATTTATAAACACGGCCTACAAAATACTAAGAGCGCAACGATAATTTTGATGTGAGGTTTTTAAATCATCCATTCATTAACTATTGTCATATCACCATCACAGTTGACCCTACCTGATCTCTGGTGGTTTCATCAACCAACACTGCATCAGGTGATCTGTTTGGAGGTACAACTGTGGCCTGGGGGGGAAGAAATGAAGAACAACTATTATAAATGCTAAAACAGGAATACATAAACACTGCATTATTTACATACTTTACAAGGCTAGACGGTATAATGTTCATTACCACAGCTTTATCTGATGCTCTCTTTCCTCCAAAACCACCGGCACCAACAATAAACACCGAGAACTGATTGTAGCACACCAACTCCTGCTTGTTGTATGTGTAAACTGCAGGAATGAAAATGCAGCATCGTTGTACTGTGCATGTTGTTTCTTGCTCAGCTATTTATTTATTTAAAACTGAGTAGTTTTCACATATAATCCAACCCAAACACAGTACAGTAATTAGTTCATTATTATATTTTAACAATAATAATAATAAAATAAATAAAACAATTCACCATCCAAGAGTATGACTGCGCCAGAGCCTTTGTCGAGGATGTCTGCTATTGATGCCTTTGAGGTCAGTGTTCCTAGAAGATACAGTAGATGTTATTAAAACCAGCCAGTTAAAAAAAACAAAAAAACCTGATCATAAAAACCTATTGGAAAGCAGATATACCTGAAGTAGGCAAAGGTTTGTACAACTCCAAGTACTGCTCTCCATGTAGGAGCTATAAATGAAAATACAGAAAGCTAGCTTATTATAAGCATTAATTATAACAAAAACATATTCTTCCATTTCACTCAGTGTACCCTTAAAAGCATAAAAGAATGGGATCAAAATTTTCAAGAAAGATATGTTAACTCTAGTGAATCCGCCAAGATCAAGCAAAACGCCTTGATGAGATCAGTGACGACTGTGTGCATAATTTTTAAAAAAAGAGTCACGTTACTTAAAAGCATTTTAAAAAAAAGTTGCTCACTCTGGTGGGGTCGAAATTGAGCCCTGGAATAGAACCTAGTCCTCCGTCTAGCATTGACGCTTGGGCTGGGATGACTCCAAATGTAGGCAGGCAGCTGAACTCCTCGTGACCTTCGTAGAGGAACTTGAGGTGATTGGACTCTCTAGTAGACATGCCCACTCCGAGGGCGTACAGGATGCAGTGCATGTTAGTATAGCTAAATGTCATCTCGGGAAGCACCTTCCCCACGGCCTCTGCCTGCAGACGTACAAGTATAACTGTATTGGCTTGAAAAGCTCTAAACTGATATTATTCAGCTCACAAAAAATAAATATATCTGTTGTTTGGTACAGACTTGTGTCCTCTTGTCTATACATACTGTGTGAGTATATGACCATAACTGTAATGTCATTTTAATGTATAAGTGCATTTAAAGCTGCATATTCAGTACTCACAGGGTTTATGCCAGATGATGCTGAGGTCACGGCACTGGTTGGCATGGCTCCAATTCCTTTCTCAGCCTCCACTTTCGACAGCACATCCACCAGCAAGTGCATCGACTCTTAATAGCAGAGCACAAAAGGAGATGGAATGTTTAATTAACTAGTCCACACTCAGAAGACAAAGACAGCGACATGCTCAATGCAAATATAACACAAGTGATGAGCACTACAAAGCCATGCTAATAAGCCTTCTTGCAACTCTCCCTTCTCTGTGCAGTCCATCCTGAGGGCAGCTATAGTAAGCAAACACACGCAGGAGGATGAGGCTCTCTTGGATTCCTAGATCACTGCTAATGGAAATCTTTGTTTAGTTCCATATGTATTTGTATGCATGTGCACAGACAGACCCCATGGAGGGGGCTGCCCTTTGACCCTCAGACTGAAGTGTCCTCTTGTGTGTAATAAGTGGATTGGATCTTTGGGTAGCACTTTGAGTAAAGATGCACCTGCCGTACAGTATCACTACGTAATTGTCCAAAACTGTCCTTGGCAATTCAGTGGATAATCTCAAGGATACTGTAGAATGTAGTACCCAAGTACCGCTGCTGGTGTCATAAAGAGTATGATGTTCATACGGTACATACTTTCAACACACATAGTACACATGTTAAAGTAATTCTAATTTTATTCTGACTGTCTCTGATAACGCAGTAATGCAACGCACTACGTTTTAAATTTATATAAATTGTTTACAGTTACTGATGTCAATAAAATTACATTACTTATAGAGATGCACCGATACTAAATTTCTCAGCCGATACAGATAACCAATTATTCAGAGTGATATCGGCTGAAACTGATAACCGACAGTTCTGCCTTTTATGCCTTCTTTTAAATTAATAATTCATTTAAAAGAATTCTGAAAGAAATGCAAATAAAAACTTTATTCTCTCCATTTCAACAAGTTGTTTCACAGTAACTGCTCTCATAAACAGAAAACACATTACGCTAATTAACATTAACACATGAACTAAATTCTGAAGATTAAGATTTCTTAATTTATTGAAATGTTATTAATTCATATTAACATTGACTAAATTCTAAAAAAAAAAAAAAAAAAAAAACCTCCTGTTAGGCTTCACATTCACTCACCACAAACAAAAGCATTTCTACTTCATCACTGAACATCAAACTGGTAATATATAATATAAACTTTTTTTAATATATATTAACATTAACTGGACATGAAATATACTACTCTACAAATATATTTTTTCTGTGCAATATATACTTTTTTTGTCAACTCATCTTCATTTAAATCTTACTGGTGTCATCTTAGGGAGTTTTCATTATCACCGTCATGTCTGGCTAGCTCACTGGGGATCCAGATTTCTGTAAAGCTGCTTTTTGACAATGTCTATTGGCCAAGTATGCTATACAAATAAAAGTGAATTGAAAAGGCTTGGCTTTAATTACAAGTTCACGCTTAAAATAGAAAAACGAGCATTTACATTTGCGCTATTATCGGATGAATACAGGGCAGAAACATAGCTTGGTATAGGGACCACATAGATGGTGATCCTTAACCCATTTCAGTATTTACCTTGAATAGTAGCTGGCTTGGCGGCATTGGTGAAGTTACATATCTGGTCCCACTTATCCCGGACATCCTCTGGGCTCATGCTCTGGTTCTTATGACGGACGATACTGCCTAAAGATCTCTCCCATCTCACTGCAGATCCACATGCAATTCAAAGCCTTCAAGTAGTCTTAAATTCATTAACAGTTTCAAAATAATAAAAATATAGACCAGCAAAATTCCACTTACATTTGCCAATCCAGCCAGCCCCAACCTGTGAATAGTAACAAGAAATAGTTGGAATTAGCAGAACAATCACAATATATAAAAAGTTAACTAACAGTTATAATTTAATAAAATCATAAAATTCAGAATCACACCTCAAAAAGGCCTCCATTCTCCTGACACTCTTCATGGCAGAGCCACAGGACAAGAGGAGCCACGTACTCCGCTTTCAAGGACTCCACCAGATCTGACAAGGACAAATACCATATGGTCACTAACAATTACAGCAAGAGGGAACTCAAAGTAAATCTGATCACACTACTTAATCACAAAAACACTCAAAGGTTATTAAACTGCTTATCTTGCAGAATAATCTCACTAAGCTTTTCTCCAAGCTACAGCATAGAAATGAATATTGAGAAAACAGCACTTCAGGAAATGGATACTCATGGAGCAAATCAAAGTCAGTACTGTCTTTCTAGAAGCGTTTCCCCACACATGGCTAATATTTTGGCATTGCACCCCTGTGTAAATATAATAATAATTTACAGTAATTTTTAAAAAAATGTTTTATTTTATTTATTAATCCGTTCCAGGTAATTACCATGCTTTATTTCTAATTTGGCACTGACATGAATGCAGGATAGGGGGTGGGATGGAGTGGAGGTGCGGTTTTTGGTGAAACCTTTTCCTTTCCTGTTAATCATTGGACATTAATTTTACCCTATGAACTGCTAGCACAATCCACCCTGTGCTGACTGTTGACACAGAAAGGCAGATTACTTATAAAATCAACATATTTGTATATCGTTAGCTGATTTCAATTTCTCCCATGTAGCTTCAGCCAGCCTTTTTTGTTAGCATGTAGACTAACAATCATCATGTCTTACTGTCAAGCTGCACAGATCAACACTATGTTAGTTCTAACCAGTGTTAACCACTTCCACACTGGATTTCTACCACACTTCAGGGAGTCCTGGTGTCGTATGATTTTTGGAGAGAACATATGGCTAACTTTGGCCAAGATTAAATGGGAATTCACCAGTCAAAGTTCATGTAGATAAAGTTGGTGTGAAGTAGTGAGGGGAATTCAGGCTGTTTTCATCAAGTCAGATCGTTTGGCTCAGCTCACAAATAAAAGCCAACCTCATTGGCGATTTTGCTTAACCAGACCAAGTTTGCGATATTTTGACCAGTGATGTTTTTCTTATGGCTGAAACTGAAATCTGAGTTGACCTTTTATTAAACATTACTCTGTTACAATTGATTAAATAAATGTTATTAATTGCAATGCAATCCTCTCCCCGATAACGCTGAACTACAGTATATATCTTCAACGAGCAGCAGTGGCTCTCTGTTACACTGCATCATACACACATCTCACCACTGAAAAGAGCTTTCATTGGAAACATTTTAAAACTACACAACTACACTACAATTAAATGCAAGTCAGTTCTCAACATTCACCCAAACAGCCGACTCAAAGATCTGACTCGTTCGCAAAACACCACATTACAAGTGCAAAGCAAAAGTAACCTCTAAATGCACATTCCAATTTTATTCATGTTTGATCAACTTGTGTTTTAGCTTATAAAGCAGAAAAGCAATTTTCAGATGTCTCCTGTATCACCAGAGCAAAGGGTTAAAAAATAACTAAATAAAAATGTAAAAAATAAAATAAAACACACTCCTACTATTTAGTACTATGTACTATTTAGGCATTCTGTTGAGCGTACAGACTGTGGTTTGGGACACAGCCTTGAACTCTTGTTTAAATGTATATTACTTGCCTCTCACAGCCTTCACATTAATCCATGCTATGGAGAATGACACAGCACAAGCCACAATACAAAGTGTTCTTAGGCAAGTAACTTGCAATAGCATTTTTTTTTCTTCCAAAGAGGGTAAAAGTCCAAAATTTTTACATCCTGTAGCTTTAAGATTTCCTATATTTTGCATTATTGAAAAAATAATAATAATAATAACATGAGACTTTTCCCTAATTTGTGAAATTGTATTCTATGTCAGATTATCTAGACGTTTCAGTACTGGCCTATAGAAGGATGTAGAATCACATGACTTAACTGTGGATATGCATAAACATACAATTCATTCTCACACACATCTGCATTAAACTGATCACATATCACAATGCTCAAAATGGCTTTCCATCCATTATATCCATTATACGTCCTTGAAGGATCTAAAAAAATTGTGCTTTATTTCACCTTTTTTTTGGGAATCTCTCAAATTTATTTTATTAGATTTTGTCCAACCTACAACTACATTGTGCTCTTCAAAACTACAGGGCGTCCCAAAAGTCTCCATACATAGTGGAAATTAACACTTTTTAGCAAAATGTCTTCCAAAAATTCATACCTAGTTTATATATTTAAAAAAAAAAATTCCAGATACAGTGTACCTCCACTAATATTGGCACCCTTGGTAAATATGAGCAAAGAAGGCAGTGAAAAATTGTCTTTATTGTTTAACCTTTTGATATTTTGTTCATAAAATTCACAAAAATACTCTTGCAATTGCAAACACAACACAGGTTTATCAAAAATAAATAAATTACACACACACACACACACATATATATATATATATATATATATATATATATATATATATATATATATATATATATATATATATATATATATATATATCTCTCTCTTTGTTAAATATAGTTCTGCCACAATTATTGGCACCATTTTAGTCAATGCTTTGTGCTACATTCCTTTGCCAAGATAACAGCTCTGAGTCTTCTATAATGCATGATGAGGTTGGAGAATACATGGCAAGGGATCCGAGACCATTCCTCCATACAGAATCTCTCCAGATCCTTCAAATTTCCAGGTCCACGCTGGACTCTCCTTTTCAATTCAGCCAACAAGCTTTCTATGGTTTTCAAGTCAGGGGACTTGGATGGCCGTGACACGACCTTGATTTTGTGGTCAGTAAACAATTTTATGTTGATTTTGATGTATGTTTTGGATAACTGTCCTGTTGGAAGATCCAACCACGGCCCATTTTAATCTTTTTGGCAGAGGGTGTCAGGTTTTCATTTTTTATTATTAGTATTTAGTATTTATGTGAAATGTTTTGAACAAAAGATCAAAAGGTTAAACAATAAAGACAATTTTTCACAGCCTAAGTGTGCCAATATTAGTGGAGGGCACTGCAGCCTTTAAAAATGCCTTTGACAAAAGAAGAATGCATAGACATCATTCACATGGCTGGATTTGGAAGATGTCGCAAGGTTGCAATGAACTTTATCAGGAAACATGGCAAGCACATTACACACCATTGTTGCCAAACTTATTAAGGAATTCAAAAAGACTGGAAGTGTTGCGGACCAACCAAGAAGTGGACGTCCACTAACATCCACTGATGAAGGCACAAACGACATGGGGCTGGCAAACATAGTCCCCTATATGTGGAGAATTCTGAGACACCCTGTAGACTAAAGTACTAATACTAGCACAGTGTTCCTGTATTGTAGCTTTACATGCTGCATTTCTAAACATATCCAGCAGATATCAGTACCAAGCTAGACTGGAGTTTATTTGTTGCGTTCTTCCAAGACAAAAGGAGTGCTTGGTTAGTATAGACCTAGTGAATAGGCCATGAAATGGTTTAATAAGGTTTCACACTAAAATACAGGCCCATGTGGTGCTTTGCATGCAATGCTTTGTATAAAGTACAGTTCACCTGGATAGACAAGCACTATACACACACGCGGAGGGGAAATTTCTGCTTAGATGGAAAAGCTGCCATGATAAAAATTGCATTGAATAGCATGACATTCTTTGCATGAAGAGTTCCACAGTAAAACCTGGATTTATTATTCAATTACTTGTCTAAAAGGTCTCTAACCTGGTGGCATGACGGTCTGAGTGAGACGTGAGCCTGCTGTAGGAGCAATGGTGTTGCAGTGGATGTTGTACTTCTGGCCTTCAATGGCCAAAGTGTTGGCCAGACCCAGAATGCCCAGCTTAGCAGCACTGTAGTTTGCCTGACCAAAGTTCCCATAGATTCCAGCAGCTGATGAGGTCATGATGATTCTGCACAGTGTTGGGCAGATCATTGATGCCATATAACAAGTGTTTCTTTAATAGTGAATACAATACATTGTTATGTATAGACATGGTCATTACATTACCTCCCAAACTTCTGATTCTTCATGTGATTCCATGCTGCTCGGGTGACCAAGAACGAACCCCTCAAGTGCACTCTGTGAATGAGGTCTGAAAGAAGAAGAATATGGCATTTAAATAGGATCTTTACGAGAGAGTGTGAAGACACTGTGTGCATAGAACATTATCTGTGCACACAGTGCAAAGTGACCGTGCAAAGTGGTGTGAATTGCAGGTACATAAAGGTAAGTTGATTTATTTATTTTTTTATGTGGGGTGGTGGTGGAAACTATGAATCTGTTCAAAATCTGTTCACAGATTTTGAGAATAAAAGTCATAATACTGTGAAAAATGGTACACATCAGAGCAGGGTTTGTGTGTTGAAATGAGGGATGTTGAGGATTTGGTGAAGTTATTATCTCTTTTGTTGAAGGAGAAATTGTAGGCAGTGGTCACCTTCAAGGCTATCAATGGTTACATTTGCATGGCATTCAATGAGGGTGTGAAGTGGAAATCCAGCCAATTTGAATCAAGAGCAATTGAGCCATCAATGCATTATGGCAGAAGTACTTGCACAATAAATTTAACACTTATGGCGAGTCCATATTCCATAAACACACTAGCGCCTCGATTGCTGTACTGAGTGCGGCGGAGTTACAGCTGTTATCCTGAAGATCAAAGAAGCCTTGAAGGTGGCCACTGCCTGTGGTTTCTCCTTCAGCCAAAAAAAAAATATATACAAAATATTCAAGTTCACATGGTTCTATCTTTGAGTCAATGTTCGAATACCAATAATAATCTGGTGATGTTGTGCCAGAAGATTAAGTACTTCTTTATTTGTTTAAACCAATACTAGAATCAAAATGCACTTTTATGCATGGTATTATGACTAGATTCTCAAAATATTGCAACATTTCTCTCTTAATATAAAATATTATGACATTTTTCTTGAAATATCATGACAATGTCGTACATTATATGGCTAAAAGTTTGTGGGCATCTGAACATTATACCCATATGTGGTTCTTCCCCAAACTGGTGCCACAAAGTTGGAAGCACACAAGTGTATATAATGCCTCTGTATGTTGTAGCTTTACAATTTCTCTTCACTGGAGGTAAGGAACCCAAACATGTTTCAGCATGACAATGCACCTGTGCACAGGACACGCTTTACCAAGGTTGGAGTGGCCTGCACAGAGCTGTAACCTAAACTCCACTGAACACCTTTGGGATGAACTAGAACAGCGACTGCATCCCAGGTCTCCTCGCCAAACCTCAAAAATGCTCTTGTGGCTGATTGGGCAAATCCCCACAGCCATGCTCCAAAATCTAGTGGAAACCCTTCAGAGGTTATTATAACATCAAAGGGGGGACTAAATCTGGAATGGGATGCTAAAAAATTTAACAGCGACCCTAAAACACCATCATAGGAAACAGACCTTAATCTGATTCAAAGAAAAATTCCCCCAATATGGCAGAGATGAGGTCACAACACACTAAACTCAGTTTCAACTGAAGCCAGCTACAGCTACAACTGAATTAAGTAGGTATGTCTAATGTATGTACAATAATGTTATATGTCTTGTTAGCTAGCTAACATGAATAAGTAAGGCTACGATTTTGATGACTTAGATCTATATATTCATTCGGTTTTCAGCTCAAAAGTCAGTGAATGTAAATGCCACCTGCTGTTAAGTTCAGTAGAAGTATGCCAAAATACAAAGTTCAAATTTGATATGTGGTGGTGTTTCAATACGAGACATTTGCTATACAGAAAAAATAAACATGGGCTGAACATGTGCCTTAGGTTTCCATTTTCAGTTGATTCAACACGGAACATTAATTGAAACTTTATAATGATGGAGTGTGTGCGATTCATTCAGACTCTTAACTTACACCGTAACAAAAGCTATGCGTTAGAATGTAACAAAATTACATGGGAATGGGGCATGTGTTATGGTGCACTTTATTTCCAGTTCTGCTGTTAGATATTCTGTAGCTCAAACAGAATGAATCCTGCATTCTTTACTATACTGAGTAGAGTCTCATACCTGCTGCTATGAACTTTCCAGTCACCATGGTGATTTTTTTTAACCCAGACTGAATCTGCCATAAAAGGCTGCCTGAATGCAGCACAGAGACTTTGCTTTTGCTTTGTGTGTGTGTGCGCGTGCATGTGTGGGTGTTATTAGCTACTAGCATATTAGCTTGTGAAAAGGAGAAGCTTTTTTTTGTCTCGATTTGAGATAAAGAGGATGCTACTTTAAATGTTTATTACACCTCACATAATATAAGCTCTCTTCTGACAAACAGCCTACTTTGCTATGCGATCTGTTGAATGTACAGTTGGAGAAGCAGATGCATCAAATCGAGAGTCAGTATGATACACTGTACACAACCCCACTTCTCAGCATGCACTGTTGTCAGGAGAAAATATAGTCAATTAGTCACCAAGATCCGGAATGCAGTGCTAGAACCCTAATGAGCAAGACAGAGGTGACCATGGCAAGGAAGAACTCCCTGAGACACCATGAGTAAGAAATCTTGTGAGGAGCCAAGACTCATTAGGGAACCCATCCTCTAGAATTTTAAATCATTACAGGGTACAGCAGTAGTTCTCAAACTTTTTCAGCATGAGGCCCCGCCTTGTGTAGCGTGCACCCCTTTATGGCCCCACAGAACCGTCAAAATTTTTCCACACTAGGCTCATCAGCTAAGAGACTATGTCCTCGATCTACGTTCTCGATCTAAAAGCGCATCCATTTTAAATAGTCTTAGGTTTTTATCAGTGTGTGGCTAACAGTAACAGGTAACATACAGGTAAAATTAATTTTTATAAAATAATATTCTAGAATTTCAATAGCCCCCCCCTGGTGCCATCTGGCGGCCCGAACCCCAGTTTGAGAACCACTGGTGTACAGGTACACAAGAATACAAGCAAACAGTAAAGTGGTTGAAAGGTTGTTCAGTATGAGAATATTATAAGAGACCTTGGATAAGCTTGCATGTTCTCCCCATGCTCAGATTTACTCAGATTTCCTCCCCAAGTCCAAAGACATGCATTGTAGGCTAAGTGGCATTTCTAAATTGTCTATAGTGTGCGAATGAGTGTGCGTCCCCGTGACCCTGTGTAGGATAAGCGGTACAGAAAATGGATGGATGGAACACAGGACAGTGTATTTAATTACAGCACCAGTTCTCAGGAGGTCATTTTGTTTTTGCATGATTAATACATTAACCTCATTTGTCTCAATCATCTTAACAATTCTACTATGAATTAGACAACGTTCTGTCTTTCCTGAAAAAGGGTTGGTTGAGTGTCTAATCATGGGAGTGAAGACATGCATTTTATTCTTGCTCCAAAGTCTCAAACCGACATGACTTGTGAGCAAAGTGCAGACCCTGGAGAGCGAGTGGAAATGAAGCATACATCTCTCAGTGCTCCATGCTTGCAGAACTGAAGAGCACTCACACGAGAACCCTTCTGTGCATGTTCACTTTACTTGCCAATACCTTTGTGCGCTCAGAATTTATGCTAACTTGCACTCATTGTTATAATGACCATGCTCACAGATAACGTTATGTGCGCTCACATCAGCCATCCACACAATCGCTATGAGATACTATTTGAATGCCTTAAAAGAATATGCACATTAGGTATTTGGTTTTAAAATTAATTTCATTGCTATCCTCATCAGTACGTACCCCAGTCAAGGTCACTTGTTCTAGCAAAAGATCGGTCACGAAGGATCCTTTAAAGTTGGAGCACAGAGGAAGAAGTACATTACAATCCACAGATTTGGAGGCGTAAATTACATGTGGTGTACAAAGGAACAAAGAATATACAAGCAAACAGTTTCAGACTCAAATTATGAACTTACCCAGCATTATTTATCACAATATCTGAAAAGAAGAAAACAAAATATTCATGTTGTAATACAAGTATACACAGTAATGTTTTGGGGGATACTCATGATGTCATACATCACATTAAAATCATCACCAGGAAAGAGATTCCAATAGGAAATGAAGCCTGTTTTAAGATCATTTGAGTTATGATATTGTATTAAACAATTTTTCACCTGTCACTGTTGAAATGCATCTGAATTTAATCCAAATATTTGTTTTCATTTTCTTAAATAAATTCAATTCACAGATCAAACTTAAATGATAGTAATAGTTATGGAATTGGCCTATATTTTATTTTTACTAAATTTGTCATTTTTTGTGAACACTTTAGAACTTTAAAGTGCACCTATTATGGTTTTTCAAATATTACCTTTCATGGAGTGTCATAGAGCTGTTTGTGAATGTAAAAAGTCTGCAAAGTTTCAAAAATCAAAGCGCACGACAAACGGGGTTATTGACTCCCAAAAGAAGGAACCGATTCTGAATAGCTGAAACGAGTCGTTAGTGAATCCAGACTTTACTTCCTGCACTAACCTACGTACGTTTGTAACAAAATGCCCCACCTCTGGTCTTCATCGGCTGCCCGTGAAAAGACGGAGCTGAAACTCGTTATGGTAGTGGGTGTTTCCTTTTTCGACACACACTAACAGCGGTAGACCAAACAGACTGGGACATCTGACCAATCAGAGCGGAGTATGCTCTCTGAAAGGAGGAGTTTAGAATGAATCATTGAGGATGGATCATTGAACGAGTCAGTTTTGATACATTAAATTATGAGCACATTAAAGTGTTTTTTTTTTTACCTTAGATGCATGTAAATATATGTATGAGACTTTTAAAACACAATCATGGACGTTTCAAAACTATAATAGGTGCACTTTAACTAGATTTACTATTTTTCAGCCCATTCCCTATTGTTTCATATATGTCAGGAGTAGGCATGTGATATTACGTTTTGATATCAGGATAATTGTAATTGGAGGCCACATTTATTACAGTTTACAATATTATCACTATATTCTAAAAACAATTAGTACGTTACTACTAAATTATGAGACTGCCTTCTCCAAGGACACATGCAGTTATTTAATAAATAAGACACTGTAGAAGACGCAGCTATTTCTGGGCTACTTTCCAAATATGACAGACTATCTTGTGAGCACAAAGACTGCCCATATCCAAGCAGCATCTTCCAAAATAGGACACAGGAATGTAGAGTAATGTTTTAAGGCATTAGGTACATTTAAATGGTGCCGTCAAATCCCAGCACTACCAAGCTGACATGGTTGGGTATTCAACCCTTAACACCATCAGTCGCTTAGTAGTATCCTGTATCAGTCGTACATCACTTTGAATAAAAGTGTCAGCTAAATTAATACATTTAAATACAAATATAAAATAGATTTAAATACAATGCACTGGACCCGTAGCTTAATCCTAAAAACTTTCATTAAGAAACAGGATGCCTACAATATAGTTACATTATGCAGTAGGCCTTAACATTAGATTTTTAAAAACTATTTGTAATCATACAAATAGAGTCAGTAAAACCTTGACTATTTTTATGCCACTCAAAAAAGAGCTTTATTAATGTTTTTGAAGGACTGCCCTGCTGGACTGCATTTAAATTCAGGTTTTAGAACTGTAAATAACTAGCAAGTTCCTCCACACCAAAAAGGTCCAAGGTTATAATCAAGGATGCTCTACACATTATTATAAGTGATGGAACACAACAATTGTACATGCTAGAATGTGTGAGAAAGTAGCTGTTTCTGCCCACTGTTAGTTAATCCAAGAGCACAAGACTACGGGTACTGGATGTTATTTTTGCCATTTGTAGATTCAGAGAGCTGCATTAAAAGTTAGGCATCAAAAAGTGAGAAATTATTTTTAAAAATTCACAAAAATACTCTGCTCTCAGTGGTAAACAATTGCAAACAAAACACAGGTTTATCAAAAAAAAGATAACAGCTCTGAGTCTTCTCCTATAATGCCAATTTGAGGTTGGAGAATACATAGCAAGGATCTTAGACAATTCCTCCATGCAGAATCTCTCCAGATCCTTCAAATTACGAGGTCCACACTGGTGGACTCTCCTTCAGTTCATCCCACATGTTTTCTATGGGTTTCAAGTCAGGGTACTGGGATAGCCGTGGCAGGACCTTCATTTTATGCTCAGTAAACCATTTTTGTGTTGATTTTGGATCATTGTCCTGCTGGAAGATCCAAAAATGTAAATTATCAATGGGAATATACTTCAAATATATTTTTCCTCATATGAATTCATAGGGGTGCCAATAATTGTGCCACACATTTTTAACAAGGTTTATTTTATATATATATATATATATATATATATATATATATATATATATATAAATAAACCTGTGTTGTCTTTGCGATTGTTTGATATCCTTGAGAGCAGAGTATATTTGTGAATTTTTTTAACAAAAGATGAAAAGGTTAAACAATAACTACAATTTTTTCACAGCCTTCTTTGCTCATATTTACCAAGGGTGCCAATATTAGTGGAGGGCACTGTACCTTTTGATATGACTTTGGCAAAGATCATAAGAATCCCCCTTCTAATATGTCTCTAGTAACATTATATGGTTTAAAATATATCTATTTTAAATCACCTATTCTTCCAAATGCATCCAAAGCGGTCTGGATTAGTTTTTCACCATCTTCTACTGAATCTGTAAAAATACAAACAATTGCATACAACTGAAACATTTTCTTTTGTGAAAGACTGTATAAGCAAGCATTGTATTTTTCCCCTAATAAACATGTAAAAACTTTACATAGGATTCAATGTGTTTTCCAACATATCATGATGACACAGGTATTATTAAACCACATTTCCAAGCAAATAATGAACATAAAACTCACAGAACCAGATTACCTACCATAATTTGCCACGGCCCTACCACCTTTAGATTTGATCTCTTCCACTACTCTATCAGCAGCTGCCGAACTCTTTCCACCTCCCTTTATATCGCCCCCAAGATCATTCACTGTGTGTAGAACAGACAATAGACAAATTCGTATGAAACGATCCAGCATAAATAAAATGAAAACAGATCGTCTCCAAAAATAACCTACCAACAACAGAGGCTCCTCTCTCTCCAAAAGCTAAGGCATATTCTCTCCCAAGTCCTGAAAAGAATATGTCAGATAGCATCTCATGTGATCAGTACTGAGACTTTAATAGTAACTGCATAAGCTGAATTAAATACTCATTACTGAAGGTGAATGCTTGGTTAGTTTTCGTATTAATAGTTTAGTTCCATCATATAAATTGTTACTAAAAAAAAAAAAAAAAAAAATCATGTCAACTGCAAAGGCATAGTGCTGCTATTGTCCTCTACTTTACTAATACTGTGATTTCAGTTGCCCTTTGCTCTGTGCACACCAGGCTCTGTTGCAACACTGACACTCAGAGTATAAAATGCATATTGTTGAATAAAGTCCTCAGTAAAGCATCATTCATTTCTGTGCAGCAAAATTCGCATTATTAAGGATGCTTTACAAAAGATAAATTACAAAAGCACAATGGCATACAGACAATACACTCAGACAGGAATACAGACATTTAAGCTGTTATGCAACTGTACTATGGAAATGAAGTTACAGAGAGAAAAGGATTACTAAAGGTTGGAAAGAGATGGACTGTGAGAAGAGATCTTGCTAAAAGTGAATCCTGCTAAGAAGATTGTTTTTATGAAATCATAAAAATGACAATGTTAGTAAGAGGCTATCTGATAAATTATAATTACAACTAAATAGAAAAACTAATTACACAAGAGGAAAATCTTTAACCCTTGTGCATCCTTATAGACATTTTTGTCTTTTTAATTATTATTCTTTTTTTTTTTTTTTAACATTTTGTCTGTGTTAATGCAAACAGCATAAGTTTTGCAAAAGGTGTGTATTTTTATTGGAATTTTAATATTCCACCCTCATTTGCTTTCATAAATCTATTTCAAACTAGGTACACAAAATAGTTACACTCAGGACCTTAAGCACAAAAATGTCCCCATTGAAACCCATTCAAACTGCAATATTTAATACCCGTGATGTTTAAGCATAAAATCATGCATTCTGTGTTAACAGGCTTTTATTTTGTTGACAAGGTTTCAAAACATTGATTTAAAAAATAATAATAATAATAATAATAATAATAATAATAATAATAATAATAATAATTCTGAAATGTGTAGTATTTTCTCAGGTTTAGTCTGTGGGGAAAATCCATGCTTTTCCTTTTTCTGCTGTATTATAGAGCGCTGGAGACCAGCTGAATAAATGATGCCGCTATAATTACATGGGTGTGTTCGTATTCAACTTTTTACACGTGTGTGAACAGTTTAAAAGAAAGAAATGATATTGTACTGGAAATCACAAATCGCACTCCATGTATATGAGTCAGAGAAGATTACTGAGTTTTGAAGATATTTGCATTATGTAAACAAACCGGCATTTAAAGGGTTAAAATTCTGAAAATTAATGAATGTTTGGTAATTATAATCAGAACTGATGCTGGTAAAAAATTGAAGTCAGTGAAAGTGGAATTTTTTTTTTTTAATTATATATAATATTTCTATGTCAGTGTTTGGACATGGACATTTTTGTCCTTTATGGACCCGAGTGGTAAGGTTTTTTTTTTTTTTTTTTTTAAATAATAAATCTGACACTGCATAAAAAATATGAATGCATCAAAATGAATGTTGCTGTCAATCATTGGCATATCAAAGACTGTATTAATCAAAGAAGAAAAATTCTGCTTAGCATTTAGTATACGGAAAATAATGACCATTTTTCTTTTTTTTATTAAAAAAAAAAAAAAACACATCTGTGGCATTATGTAAACAAACCAGCATTTAAAGGGTTACAATTCTGAAAATGAATAAATGTTTGGTAATTGTGAAAGTGGAAAAATATAATATATATATAAAATAAACATATATACATATACACATACATATATATATATATATATATATACACATATACATATATACATATATATATACACATATACATATATATATATACACATATATATATATATATATATATATACACACACACACACACACACACACATACATACACACACATACATACACACACACATAATATATATACACATTATATTATTATAACATTAATATTTTATATATAGATAGCTATATCTCATTCTATGACAGTTTTTTGACATGGACATTTTTGTCCTTTATGGACCTATATGTAACTTTTTTAAATTGACACACAAGGGTTAATTATTTACTAGTTTTTAATCATGACCTAGCAAAAAGAATATGTTGCTTTAACAGTCAAAAATGCGTGCACACACACACACACCATTAGAATAATGCCTTGACTAAAATAATTCATTTTTGTTATATCTCTATAAAGCAGTGTAAAACTTTATTTCATAATCATTACTATCAACAGTATACTATCAAATTATAGCAGCTGCGTTTACCTTTGACACAAACCAAAGGTGAAGGACTACTTTCTAATTAGCTTTTTTTCTTCCGCACTATTTACATGGTGTGTCATAAATGCTTAAAAATGTATACACTTAATAAGATAACATTAGGAAACAGATAAATGATTAAGCATGTGCCAGAAATAAAAACAATATACTAGTAAGAAGTTGGAAAAGAAAAATAATCCATTCTAACGCAGTTAAAATGATCTTATAACACAGATGGCGCTGTTGTTTTTTTAACCAGAAATGCTAGTTTTAACTTCAGTAATACTGATCAGTCACATAGCCTGAATTTCGTCTTTTTTAGGACAACACATATTTTGTCCTGATATTGTAAATATATAAACAGCTCTGGGGTCTGGACACACGCTTTTATACATGATGCCAGAACTAAAGACAACTTAGCTGAAACACTACTACATGGACATGGACATGGATCAACCAGCTAGTGTGTGTTACTTAATTCAAAGCCACGGGTGAGTTTTCTAGCTTGTTTGCTGAACACAATGTGAACTAACTCGACAGATTTGTGCGGAAGTTGTTGCTGATATTTTCTGGCTAGCTAGCTGCTACAATAAAACTTTATATTTTCTCCGCATTAAGCGTAGTTTTGGTTTGTTGTTGTTGTTGTTGTTGTTGTTGTTTGCTTTTGCGAAATGGAGTTACCCAATTTCGAGGCATACGTGCATCGCTAGCTAGTAACTATTTGTTAGCTTACTGATAGCGAGTCTACAAGAAGCTGTTTTAGTTAACAACAGCGGGTTATTAACGGTTTAAAAGAGGGCACTGCCGTCTCAACTCACCACCGCCAGCTCCCGTCACAAGAACAACTTTTCTAGCAAACGACAAAGGGATGACGGACATGACGACAACCCAGCGTTTCTGCAGGAAAACTGACAGCGTTCAGCTTGACCCCGACGTCATGACGCCGCGTCATCGCGTCCAGCCAATCAGCGCTATGCTCGGGATTGAATAAAACCGATACGCTAAAGGGCAAGTCCCAAATGACTCGCGATTCACTACTAATGAACGGCGTGAAGCAACCTATGTAGTGCACTAGCATGGACAACCTGTGTGGTGCACTACTTTTAATCATTGTTGCTTGTTTTTAAGTCTACAGTTCGGCATGGCTTATACACTTTCTAGAATAGAGTGTCAAATAGGCTAACGAGTTTCTCAACAAAAAAAATCCACGATAATTTGTATTTTTGAGCCAAATTAAACATTTCATGAGCATGTTTCACCTGAAAACGCAAAACACTAATAATAATACAAAATTCTACAATAATGTTTCTCACACAGTACTGTCACTAACACCTTTGTTGTATATATTAAATCAAGGTACCTTTGCTAACTGGATAGACACGATTCTGTATCAACTTGTATATTACTTTAGTACCTTTAAGGAAAGAAAATCTTCCCATAATGCTTCATTTGTTAACTAATGATGGATTTTTTCTTTCTTTTTTTTTCAGGAAATCCATTACCTTCATCTTATCTAAAAGAAATACTAACAGAAGTAATCAAACCCTTTGTTCCTTTCAAGGGTTCCTCCTCATATCATCCTTCTCACTGTCGCCTCTAACTTGAAATGTTTGCCATTATGATATTCTGGCATTTTCTTGTAGTCTGGGTAAAAAGATCTCCCACCACATGTACAGTCATGGGAAAAAGAAAGAACACCCTCCTTCAATTCTGTGTTTTTATGTGAACAACAATTGTGTGATCCTCACCAAATTCTAGAAACAAACAAATAACCTCAAGTGAAAAAAATACAAGCGATTTCAATATTTCAGTATGTTTAAAGTTATACCTTAAGACTACTTTAAAACTATGCTACATGGTGCAACATATATTTTTTTTTGTACTAGTTCATAGTGGCCACTTATGTATGTAAGTGTGTAATGGCCATTTATGGACAAACTAGGCTACCATAAAGGTTATGTTTGACTGGTGCTGGAGTCTACACTATTGATAGATAGATAGATGGATGGATGGATAGATGGAAAAATAGATAGACAGACAGATAGACAGATCGACAGACAGACACACTGACCATTATGGCAATGGTCGGTCCTCACAATAAGTTAAAGAGCTCGGTCCTGAGCTCTGGTTACTGCCTGTATGGAGTTTCTGTGCATGCTCTCCCTGTGTCTACATGGGTTTCCTTCTGGTTCTCCTGTTTTCTCCCACTTCCCAAAAACATGGCAGGTGGATTGGCTACACTAAATTGCCCCTAGGTATGAATGAGTGGTTGAATATGTGTGTGTGTGTGTGTGTGTTTCCACCTCATGCCCAGTATTCCTGGGATAGTCTCTATATCCAGTGTGACCCTCACCAGAATAAAACGCTCACTGAAAGTGGGTGGGTAAACGAGGTTATATTTTGGTTACTGCAGTTAAGGTAAGTGTCAGGGTTAGGTGTAGGCATAGCATTAATTAGCAGCATCAAATATGGCAATTGACGGTCCTTACATAATAAGACAAATGAAATGCAAGATAATGAATGAAAATGTATCAATATATTTTAACTAATATGCCTTTCTTCATAAGTGTTATGTAGAGTGTTCATATTATTCTGACATGACTGCAGCACCTTCACTAACATGCTGAGGCCAAAAGGCCAAAAATAGACTAGACAGAATTACTGTCATACATCTTCAACACTGCTGAAATGCTGAGCAGCAGATATCTCATATATATAAATTGGTTTGCCCTCAAAAAATATAATTAACATACGGATTAACAAAGAATTATTTGGAAAAAATAATTATTTGGACAGAAAGCAAAGACGAGACAATTCCAGAGCTTTACTACACTGGAAATCTGTGCTTATTTATTGTCATAATCTAATAACTCTATAAATAAATCTAATAACAGGTTCAAAATTTGGTATGCACACCTGAGCACTTTGGGTTGTTGTTTTTTTGTTTTGTTTTGTTTTGTTTGTGTGTGTGTGTGTGTGTGTGTGTGTGTGTGTGAAATCGTTTATTAGGCTATTTAAGTGAAATGTCAATCAGGATTCAGGATTGATTCTCGGATCTTGTTTTAATGTCGAATTAGGCTACTGGATGCCGTATGCAGGACACTCTGTACGAATTCGTTGCAATGTGTTGCTTCTATTTTATTTTTATTTTTATTTTTTAAATGAATGAACAAGGATGCTTGCCCGTTCGGAAATGAAATGCTTTATTGCGCATGCGCGTGTACCGGGACGCGTCCTCCGCTCCCCCCCGCGCGCCCCCCCCCCCCCGCGCCCCCCCCCATCCTCCTCCTCCAGATTCTTCTGCAATGTATAAAGAGCCTAGAGAAGAAAACATAACATTAAAATGCACGAAACAAAGTGCGCCGATCGCAATGAGAGGATATAGCTGCAGTCCTTGATTCGGAGTCGTTTTACAGAGAATGTCAGGGACAGCAAATGCGGAATCAGAGGGAGTCTCCAAAGTTCAAATAAAAAGGCAGATCAAGACAATCGTGGAAGATTTGGAGAACATCTTGGGGGACTTGAAGGATGTAGCGAAAGAACTCAAAGAGGTTGGTTGTGTCCGTGATGGGACCTGGGTGCTGAATAAAAATCCTAGCGTAATGCGATGATCAAATGTTTCTCTGATACCGTCATGTGGTAGAATGACATGTCTTTATGAAGGCTTGTAGTGAGGGTCAGTGGATTCACAGCACACTGTCTGAGCTTTCAGTCACCCGGCCTTCGTGTACAGTACTATATTTCACGCTGTATGTTGAAGATTTGTGATGACATGTTCAAATGATTTATGTTTGGGTTTTGCTTAGAAATTAAATATCATATAGCCATTCAGTGCCTTTTATCACAGTTATGCCAAACATGGCTTACTTTTTTTTTTTTTTTTTTGACATGGCTTACTTCTCCCAAATACAGTCTTTTTTGGTTTGACATTTAAATGCTCTCCGTTTTTGTTGACAAATGTCTGGCGTCGCCGATGTCATGCGATAATATTTGCACTGAGGCTAATGGCTTTCCCTGTACATTAATGAATGGCGTCCCTACATGGCTGTTTATTTGGTTTAATTGTTTATATCCTTGTTATTAAGGCCAGTGGATAGCAAAAGGAAAACTGCAGTCTTTGCCGTCCTGCCACTGTGGTTTAGGATGTAGCACTCGCACTACTAACAGATGATACATAGGCTCTATATATTAACTGAATATAGCACTACAGCTAACTTACTTTAAAATAGTCCAGGTTGGCTATAGTGGTAAATATCTCCTTGCAAATGATGACAGACAATGTCCAGCACACTCTAAACCAAAACAAGAATATACCAATATTCGATTCAATTCAATTTTATTTGTATAGCGCTTTTAACAATGGACATTGTCTCAAAGCAGCTTTACAGAAACATATATAAACACAGGATACAGATTTTAAACGTGTGAATTTATCCCTAATGAGCAAGCCAGTGGTGACGGTGGCAAGGAAAAACTCCCTAAGGTGATATGAGGAAGAAACCCTGAGAGGAACCAGACTCAGAAGGGAACCCATCCTCATCTGGGTAACAACGGATAATGTGAAAGTAAAGGGAAGTTCATTATGGTTTTTATATGAAGTCTGTTTTGTTGAACTAATCCCACTGTTCACTAAAGGAGACTTGAGTGCAAAATTGTATGTGGTAACTGCAGTCCTAAAGGCCATAGCAGCAACCATTCAGGCATAAAAAGTCTTTGTATTGTTTTGCTAACAGACACTATATATAATCATATGTATAGCTTAATTTGCAATGCAGATGTTGCTTGTCCGTTTCATTCTTAGTGAGTGTGGGAAGAGCATGTCCAGAACATTGTAGTAGGAGGGGTAGAAAGCACTTGTGGCTTTTATGTGTCTATATATAAGTCTATAAGTCTATATGCTGCAGATATCCCAATTTTACAATTACATTCATAGCTCTTATATAATCATCTGCACAGTAACAGAGAGTGGGACCTCTTAAATTTTGGTATCACTTGCTAAATTCATAAACTGTATTTATTTATACTATAGCATCCTATAAGCCTAGGCTCTTTTTAGTATATTATGTGGCTATTTAGTATTTATCCTTATCTATATAGCCTAAATACACCCTAGCCACATGAAATAATATCACAGTGCATGTCTAATTGGGTGGTGCTCTAGATACCTGCAGTATTAATGTATATTTGTCTTTCATACATTTTCCAGGTTGTTCATGAGATAGACTCCCTGACTTCAGACCTCCAGCTAGAGGAGATGGCAAACAGCTCGAAGACTGACACACTCAACAGCAGCTCAAGCAGTACCACAACCACGACCACTGCCTCCAGCATTGAGAGAATTAAGATCTACCCTGAAGACGCCTTCCTGAGACCTCCATCCATGGCCTCTGGCATGCTCACAGTACTGAAGAGGACCCATCCTCCTCTCCTACCTCCTCGCCTGACGCCAGCCAGAGACGAGGACCACAGCAAGAGCCTGTCCTCAGGGAACCAAGCCAAAGAGAACAGAACACTCATGCGCAATGGCGTCTTCTCTACAAAGCCCATTAGCATACCCGGCAGAGATTCGGTATGCATGCCTAAAAGCTCGACAGAAAAAGGACTGACTCTGATACCCCTTCTGCGGCACAAAAAAAGTCGATGTCGTCAGGTGACACGGGAGCGGGTGCGATTCAGTGAAAAGGTTCAGTACCATGGCTACTGCCCGGACTGTGACCTACAGTACGACATTGACAACACGGATATGCACTTACACAGTGATCTTTTTGACATGAAACTAAGCCCCATTCATCAGTGCTCCTCTATGGCCCCAGCCCATGTTCTGATGGAAAATGGTGGCCTGAGCCTCAGTCACAGCTTTCCTCCTTCAACTCAATCTTGTGTGCCTCATCATGCTACTCCAAAACCGCAGAAAACCATACTGCGCAAGTCCACTACAACAACTGTTTGATATATAAATCCCCCTAAAGAGACATTTAATAATCTTTTATATGTTTTATTTGATGTCATAAGCACTTTCTACTGCAGTATAAAATGGATTATCTGAAGATTAAAAAGGAAAGAGGCTATGGGGATGCTTTACAGTACTTCATTGGAAGTCCAAAGAAAGTAAGTGATCGGTGAGTACTTTTTCAAATGAGCAGAATATACTGAGAATCAGGATAAAGGTATATTTGATAATGACCTCAGGTGAGACATTATGGTCATTAAATATTTATGGAGACTCATAACAATTCAAGTGGTCTATGAAAATGTGAGCTATATCTTCTGAGGGTTGAGGTCAGGCACCAAGACAAATCTGGCCCAGGTTTTCCACTGAATGGCAGGTATCCAAAATGTTATTAATTGGGTGAAATGTATTATCCACATCCCTAGACTATGAATTTGCACTACAGCTCTTCCAGAAAGATTAAGAATTTATACTGTATATGAACATGTCAGAGTTATTCGGAGATATGTTTGCAACTTACACCACGTTATGATGATGCTGACACTAGACACCATGTCCCCATTTTTACATTCAAATCAAGGAGGGAGATGAGAGGCTTTTTGAGTGCTAAGGGTTTAGGAAAGGGGGCATACCCTGGAGGGAGCTGAAAATAGCAACCTCTACTAATTAAAGAAATTAAGCAAATGCTGATTATGGAATTTCACCCCAGCTTTGCATCAACCTAAATATCAACTCAAGTGTCAACTGCATTCAGTGTAGTTGTGTAAAGAGATGTAACCCTGTGAATGATCAAACTAAGATGCAGAGGTGTGTAAAGTAGTCAAAATTTATTTACTCAAGTACAAGTAAAACTACTTATAAAAATAATTACTCAAGTAACAGTAAAAGTAAGAATGTTAATAATTACTTGAGTAAGAGTAATAAAGTATCCAATGAGACAACTACTCAAGTAGCAAGTTTCTAGTTACTTTGGATCTGATCAAAATGAAGGAAATATCCTGAATCTCAGACTACATGGAGAACTGTAAGGCACACCTCTCCTTGAAAGTCTGTCTGTTCTGTTTATATGATTATAAAATCTATGTTCAAGAGGAAGCAGTATATCTCATGGGTACAATAACACAGAACCTGTCATTTTCAACACAAAATCACACACACACACCCCAAAAAACAAACATTTTCCCAACAGGTGACTGTCCTTATTTTCACATGTTAACAACACAAACTTGTCAGCATCTGCATTTAAACAAGACAACAGAGACCAAAAGAACAGACTATGGAACAGAACAGAAGAGAAAGTGTGTGTAGAGAGAGAGTGAGTGAGTGTGCGCATTAATATGTTTGTGTGTGTGTATGTGTGTGTGTGTCGCGACCTCATTATACATGATGTAAACAAATTATTAAAACTACATATATTCATTAATATTTAACAGTAACAGAGGAATGACACTGAATGTAGTGAAGTCAAAGTACATTCCTGTGATTTAAAAATTAATTTGAGTAAGTGTATAAGTATGGCCAGTTAAACTTACACTTAAAAGTATTTTTTTTTTTCTTCAAAAAGTTACTCAAGTAAATGTAGCAAAGTAAATGTAGCATGTTACTACCCACCTCTGCTATGTACACTGACACTCCTTGTGTTGTTGAAGGGGTAGAAGTAGAGCTGACATTTAGTAAAAACTCCATCAAGCTTATTTGACCCTAATGAAGTGCATATTTTCCCTCCAGTATAAAACAAACTGTTTCCATTTAAGCTGTATTTACTACATTTTGAACCTTTAACCAAACAGTAACAATAAATTATCTATGTATTCCAGTGATCACCCTTTATCAATAATCTGAATCAATTATCATCACAAAATTCCTCACTTGCAAGTCCAATAGTAAAACTTTTATAGCAAGCATAATGCCAAGACAGGCTTATACATAATACCACTTGACAGACTCCCAGTAATCTGAAACAATAATGAAATCTAAACATAGACTGAAAACCAAACAAGTTTTTGAAGTGTTCATTGATAACATTTGACAACGTTCATTGATAACAACCAGAAAAAAAACAGACAAAAACCAGACAGGCATTAAAACTTTATACAAGGGTAAGCCAAAACAAAATCACTTGGATGTGCCCTTTTGGAAACATATAATCATCAATATGCAGATAAGCACATTTAAAATTTAATGCCTGCTATTACAGTATTACAATATTTTTTATTATTATTTTATTTATCTAATTGTTTAATCACTCTTTCTTTCTTTTGTTTTCTTTTTATATTTCATTTTCTAATGTTTAATTTTTCCTTTCATTTTATTTTAAAGCAAGTTTCCTTTTATCAGTTAGGCAGATCATTCCAGGCAGTTTAATAGATATTAAATGGATAATAGATTAATAGATAATGGTTGAGGTGATGGAACTGTTCATACACTAAAGAAGAAAAGAAACTGTGCTGACATGGGTAGAGCAAATTACTGAGAAGTCACAGTTTTACTCTTTAGAGAATATAAGTAAGTAATTCCATAGAAACCATCAGTATATTTAGAACAGAATCCCCATTGAATTCTTCCTGCAAATGTTTAAAATAATCTTTCCTTAGAATGCTACAGAACAAACGAAAATAGAAAACTGATTTCTTTCTAAGTTTCCCAATATTCACAAAAGTTATTAGGTCACCAGCATATGCAAAAATCCTCAGTGGCCTGTGTTGCTGTACTGAATTCTTGAATACATAAATACAAATAATACACTTCTGTTTTGGAAGTCACTCGGTTCTCTAGGCTAGGTCAAAATACACATGGAAAGTTTGAGATTATTTGTCCAAATTGCTGAAATATCTGACACCATTTGATTGCCTTAAATAAATCAGCTCAATGTGATAGTGGGAGGCTAATGTCAGGATACCAAGAGTGAATAAGACACTTCTATTCTACATTACAGAGAATTTATAGGCAGTGAATTTAATAGTAATGAAGTCAGTATGCTGTGGTTTGTCTATATAGAGCAGATGGCTCTTTTCTGATTTTAGAAATATTTTATTTATTCATTTCACTGTAATATAGATTGTGTGCATCTCGGCTGGACTGATGTAACCTGATGGATATTTTTATTATTTCCTTACAATTTAATAGATTATATGAGGTTGTTAATAATGTGTGTCATCTTATCATGATAGCATTCCATGGTGGCGTAGCAGTTAATGTTACCACCTCACAGGTTCAGAGTCCCCAATTTGATCCAGAGGTTGGGTTTAATGTCTATGTGGAGTTTCTATGAATACTCTCCCAGTGTCTATATGGGTTTCCTGCTGGTTTTCCATTTTCCTTCTTTGGTGTGAATGAGTGTGAGTGTGTATGTGCCTGGTACTCTGTGATGGACTGATTTTCATCCAGAATGTATTCCTGCTTCATGCTTAGTCTTCCTGGGAATCCACTCTGATTCTGCATCCACTGTGACCCTGACCAGAATAAAGCAGTTACAGAAGATGAATGAATATCTCCATACTGAAAATACATAATTCAAATCATAATCACAGTATAATCACGTTATCACTCAAAAGTTGGTCATGTATCAGTGTTGCTAGGCAAAGAGTTTTAGAAATGGAAAAAGGCAAGGAAAAGTGTGGTCGAGTAATCTAAATAGGCATAGAAGTTATTTGTTTTGGATATTTATGTTATTGTGCCTATGTTATAATGTTGTTTAAAGGGCATGGTGGTGTTTAATTAGGCTGTGCAAAATGTGCATTATGAGGCTGAGTGCATATTGTTAAATTTAGAACACCGGGAAATTTAGCAAATAGCGCTGTCTGATTTATAGTTAAACTTTATTATTTAAACAATTATTTTACATTTACTATTTTTGCAGATGATTTTATTCAGGACAACTTCCAAATTATGCAAGACCCTAAATGCAAATGAACAAGGGATCAAATAAAGTGTGTTAAATAAGGTTTTTATATTTGAATATCAACGTATGATTGGTCACATTCAAGAGTCTCTGCTATGAGTGTGTAACTATTAAATGATTTTCCTTTGACCCTCTCATTTTCCAATATTCCATGTGTATTTTTTCCAAATAGTAAAGTAATATAATTATATAATATAGTTATATAATTTATACTAATAGTGTTCACAAGGAATAGGATATGGAAATGTTGAAATGGTGCCATAAAATGTAGCAAATGTTATTTAGTGACAAAGCAAATTTTTTTCTATGGCAAATGGCACCAGGAACAGCGAGCTATTATAAATTAAATAGATAATAAATAAATAAAATTGTAAGTCTTGCTTTGACAGTTGTGCTGTCCCAATTTGTCTGAAAGAGACATCTAATAAAGAAAGAGATGTATATTATGTCAGACAGTTTGTATTTTTGTAAAAGAAACCACTTGCTTTAAAATATATAGTTGGAGGATACTAGAGATACTCAAGCAGTGTATTAAAACATAACTCAGGATTTTGGATGAAAATGGCAAGAAGAAGAGATCTAAGTGACTTTGAAAGGGGGTTCATTATTGGGGCACGGATGGCAGAAGCTTCAGACATAAAGGCTGCTTAGCTGGCTGTTTCAATAGGAACAGTGACTGAACTGACATTTACTTTTAAGTCTATAGGAAAGACATCAGTAAATACAATTGTAAATTGTGGTCAAAAATGCACATTCAGTTATTATAATGTTCATGCATTAATGTGATATGTAAGGAAAAACAGAAGAGGAACTATTCTTCAGGTTATAGAGAATGTCAGTGCAGAATGTGATCAGACTGTTAACAAGAACAGTCAGTTGACATCTGCATAGGGTGGGATATTGTAGGGTTGCAATGCATAAACCCCTCATTACAAAGACAAATGCACCTTTGAAAATTCAGAGGTGCAAAAATTCATAGACACTGGTCTATAGAGATGTGAAAAAGTGATATGAGTCATTCAGCATCATATTGGGTGAGTGCCTTTGGTGCAAATTAGTGACTCTGGTGGCTTTATTATGCTGTGGGGGGCATCTTGCTGGCATAGTATCAATGCAAATCAATACAAAATTATTCTAATTGATTTGGGACCAGGGTTACCATTTTGAGGGAACACCAATAGAGGGAATATCTTGGGGATGAATGATGTTCCATCCCTCCAGTATAGTTCCAGAGATGTGCACTGAAGCTGTTCTGGTGGCTAGTGGTGGCCCAGCACCTTATTAAGACACCATATGTTGGTTTTACCTTTAATTTATCACCTATATACAAACAACCGAAAGACTGACTGCTGATTTTACTGTATTGTAATTGAAAGTATTTGTCATATTTTTGTGAAACTAAAAATACAGTAAAATTTATCTTCTGAATATAGAGTGTCATATTTTCCTCCAGTGCAGCCTCATTTATATGCATTTCTCATCTTGCAAATATTGATACTGATATTTGTCTAAATGCAATACTGATATAACAGAAGGCTACAATATGTAAATAACCCCTTTATAATATTTTGTTATATGACAGTGCTTCAAGTTTTGAATATTTTGATTAATTACAATATCCCTCCAGCACAGTTCCAGAGATGTGCATTGAAGCTGTTCTGTTGGCTAGAAAAGTATTATTTGCTGTATTTGCTCTATTATTTGCTATAAAAGTATTATTTGCATAATGCAGCAAATAATACTTTTGGTCAAAATAATGCAGGCCAGCCATTAACTATGTGTGGCACAAAACAATTTATGGGGGAACATAAATCCCTACAGGGGAAACAAAAGGAATGGTGAGATGAAGCTCTGGGATGGTGAGCATTTGCTGCTTTATGGCTCTGTGTGGTAACTTCTTAGCATTAAGCTAAAAGGTCTCCTTTTTCAGAGGAGTCTCCTAAGACAGAGCAAAAAAGAGCAAAGCCGTGGGACTTCACTGGCTGTGAAAATGAAATGTCAGCATTTTCTTTGTCTCTGTTTGCTCCTCAAATAGGTTGTCATCTATGAAGGACTATAATACTGAGTGCCCATGTAGCCATGGGTGGTTTGCGGTTTCCACACTTCAGGTGGATTAGAGGTAGGGATGTGCATTTGTTTTTTTTTTGCTATAGTTACTGTCCATGGATGTGCTAAAGCTGGTCTTAGGGTGGGATTCTGGGGCTAGTGAGACCTGCCAGAAAGTACCACTTCTTTGATCCCTTACTCCTCTCCTGGAGCATTAAGGTGTTGTGCTCATAGAGACTGACAGGAAGGACTCTGTTTTCCTTCTGGCATAGGATTCGTACCCAATTATCTACAGTCCCCTCTGAAAGTATTGGAACAGCAAGGCCAATTCAATTGTTTGTGCTATACACGCAAGACTTTTGGATTTGAGATCAAAAGATGTATATGTGACAAGAGTTTAGGATTTCAGTTTTTATTTCTTGGTATTTACATCTAGATGTGTTAAACAACACATCTTTTGTATCAGACCATCCAATTTTTAGCTGAGCAAAAGGTATAGGAACAGATAAGTCTTGAAGTAAGTTAAAGCAAATAACACTTAATATTTGGTTGCATAAACCTTGCTTGCAATAACTGCATCAAGCCTGCGACTCACTGACCTCACCAAATTGTTGGTTTCTTTTATTGTGTTGCTTTTACAGGCTTTTACTGCAGCCTCTTTCAGTTGTTGTTTGTTTCGGCAGGTTTCTCCCTTCAGTCTCCTCTTCAGAGGGGAAATGCATGCTCAACTGGGTTAAAGTCTGGTGATTGACTTGGCAAGTCTAAAACCTTCCACTTTTTTCCCCCTGATAAAGTCCTTTGTTGAGTGGGCAATGTGTTTTGAATCATTGTCTTGCTTGCCAATTTGATTGAATGCAGTTCTCTGTACATTGGAAGACAGATTATTTCTGTAGACTTTTGGATTAATTCTGCTGCTACCATCATGAGTTACATCATCAATAAAGATTAGTGAGTCCATTCCAGAAGCAGCCATGCAAGCCCAAGCCATGACACCTCCTCCACCATGTTTCCCAGATGAGCTTTTATGTTTTGGATTATGAGGAAATCTATGATTTGGCCTTTCCATCACTTTTGTAGAGGTTAATCTTGGTTTTGTGGTGTATCTCTGTATTTTGGTTTGCAAATTCCAATCTGGCTTTCTTACCACTTATGAGTGTATTGCATCTTGTAGTGTGGCCTCTATATGCCTGCTCTATATGTCTTCTATATGCCTTCACCCCTTGCCCTGTGGAGGGTGATGGAGGATTCACAGCTCTCAAAATGTTTGTCATCAGCTGTTGTTAGTTGATGGAGGGGCCTGGATATCCCAGCTAGAGGAGCCCACACAGGCCAGCCATCAGCTGGGACTTTAAACAGGCTTCAACAAATGGCTTATTCAAGTCATTTTGGAATGTGCTCTATAAGGATTATTATGCTAGGAGTTCTCCAGCCATAGGTGCTTAGTAGAAGCTCCACCTCAGTGGCACATGCAAGAACCCAGAGGCATTATATTGCACATGCAGCTGATATGAAAACTTTATTATTATTTATTTATTTATTTTTTTATAACCTATCTTGTGGGATGCCTCCATTGAACCCAAGTGTGTAGTAAATGTACTGTGGCCATATTGACATAGATGTCAGAAATATTCTAATGGCAACACTGATGCTATCTAAGTTCAAGATGTTCCTTGGGATTAACTTGCACTGTGTCAGACTATGTATTTCTGCTTATTTAGTAAGTATTACTTTTGAAGACATTGATTATGGCTGAAAGTGTTGTTCTGACAAGTACGAACTAATGTAGTGAGAAAATGTGATTAGCAATTGAGAAGTTTCTTAAAGTGATATCTGAAAGCAGTATGACATGCAATACAGCATGCAGCAGCTGTAAATAATGGCATGAATATCAGATGCCTCAGCTGTTCTTCCAGAGGTAAATGGAGGAACAACAAATCTCTTTGCTAGCACAGCTGTATTGGCTGGTTAGGGCAAAGACTTCAGGCAGAAAAAATTGCTCAAATCATTTTGAGCAAAAAATTGCTCAAATTGCTCAATGATGTCAAATAAGTGCCATACCAGAAACATTATCACTCTCATATACAGTTGTGCTCATAAATCTACATACCCCTTGCAGAATTGTTATTATTTTGTCTTCTCTAAAAAAAATGTAAATATATTATGTAGCTTCTGAAGGGCAGTACTAAATGAAAAAAAGAGCTTTAAACAATTTTCATAGATCATCCTGTTCAAAAGTTAACTTAATGTGTCATGTTGCCTTCTTGAGCATTAGTGAATGTTTGCACCTTTTGTAATACAGTAGTTGTATAGTATGCTCTGGATGCTTCCTTAGAATAAGCACACGTCTCTGGATGCACTACTCCCCAGAGTGGGAGGAAAAATCAATATCTTTCACCACTCCCAGCCCACATACCTTATATTCACTGAGAAAACCTACTGTGCTCACTAGAGGCAGAAATGCAGTGAGATATGATTATTTAAGCTATATTCTTACCAGTGTAAAAGATAAAATAATATTTGTTGTTTGCTTTATGATTTGATAGTTTGAGATGTACAGTATAAGAATTGAATTACTGTTAGACTTTCACCAATTATTTGTTCTGATTACTAAAAACTTTATATAAAAAAAATACAAAAAAGAGGCAGTGGTGGTTCAAAGGACAAGGCTGTGTGCTAGTAAGCACAGG
Organism: Ictalurus furcatus; assembly: GCF_023375685.1. Lineage (NCBI taxonomy): Eukaryota > Metazoa > Chordata > Actinopteri > Siluriformes > Ictaluridae > Ictalurus > Ictalurus furcatus. The sequence continues at coordinate 17,891,548 of NC_071259.1, read as the reverse complement.
GTTGTGAGTTAAATTCCCAGGATTAGAGAGCCACTGTTAAGCTCTTAAACAAGGACCTTCACCCTCAACTGCTTAGCTGTATGCTTGGACTGCATTCTGCCTCACTTGTAAGTCACTTTGGATAAAAGCATCTACCTAATGAATAAATATAAAATGAAACTCAGCCAATCACATCAATGCCACATGAAACGTTTAAGAACCAGAATTATTGCTTATATATGAGATATTGTATGCTCCATCATGCTCAACATGCTAGTATCACTAGGTTCATGATGACACACTTTAAAGGGCACCCCAAACGATTGTAAGGGGTATGAGGAGAGCTGGTTGTCCGCTGTGTGTTGCTCAGTGAAAATACCCTAAAATTACTAGCAGATGTGTCCAGCTGTGGCCATTGACTTGTTCCTGCACCAGGGCTCAAACCAGGTTTCTCTTTACAATAACAGTGGATATCACGCCTGCCAATCATGGTCATGCTTCCAAAACAGATAGAAGTTTTAGGTCAGTGGGCATCAGCTCATCCCTTTGGCTGGGTTTGCAGGCATAGTACTCTGACTGAATAGTTCCCATTGGTGAGCTTGTAAGGGAGAGTTAAATTCCCAGGCTTGCTAGAGAGCCCGTAAGACTCTTAACCCTCAATTGCTTTGCTCTATGCTTGGACTATATTCTGCCTCACTTTGGATAAACGCATCTACCAAATTAATAAATGTGAAATGAAACACAGCCAATCACATAAATGCGACATTAGATATTTAAGAACCACTATTATATAAGGCTGCTTGTGTATGAGATATTGTAGTTCCATCATGCTCAACATGCTACATGTATTCCCTTTGTCACATTCCCTAAATTTTTTCAGTTCAATTTTCAGGTGTAATTCTCATGCTAATATATTTCATATGTTTTCCTTACAGGTCCCTTTATGACTGAAGAAATACCATATTGACCGTCTGATCACCTCAATTTCATGTGATGCTCACTTCAGAAAGCTCTTAGATCACTACCAAAGGCCCCATCACAAACAAAGAAAAATGTATGACAAGCAAGGCTACTCACCTGAGTCATCTACAATCTGTTTAATCATAATGGCCAAAGAATATTAAATGTAGTTTGTTGTAGAAACACATATGTGATTCTATCAGACAAGTTTGTGTAGACTTTGAGGAGAAGGGGGACATGACTACAATTTTTTTTTTCATTCCGTATAGCATTCTGTTTTATTTCTGTAGCAGAAATTCTACAGTGATCTGAAAATTTATTGTAGCTTTGTACATCTTTTCTTGTGTAATTAGTACCATATTTAAATAATAATAGCAAAGCCCTTTCAAACATTGCCTTTGAATGATGTGGGTAACCTCTTGAAGATATAGAGAAATGTACATTTAAGTGTGCAAACACAGTATATGTTTTTATAAAAGATTATTTATATAAATAAATAAATAAATAAATATATGTATATATATTTATATATATATATATGTGTGTGTGTGTGTGTGTGTGAACATATTTTTGATATTTCTTAAAACGATTTTAAAGGGCATTTATTTACATAATTTATTTATGTATTATTCAAAGATATAGGAAATTGTGCAACAGCTGCAAGCTATTTAAATAAATATTTTTTACTCTTCTGAGGATGATAACAATAGGAGATATCCAGTAAGTAGAACACTTTTTCACGTAGTCCACTCTAGTTACTTGTGTGTTGTCTAATGACAGTGAAAATACTGGGAAATGGTTAGTCATCTTCTTAGTCATCTTCTTGGCCATTCGTATTTATTTTAAACAGTACCACCATATTTTAGCCAAATAACAGTTGTAAAGATGGACATGTCCAACAAAAACGACCCTAAAAAAAGAAAAATTCCTGTGAGTTTTTAAGATGTCATTCTTAGCACTTTGCACTGAAAATCAAAGATGGTATACAGTGGGATAAAGGACTGCTTTTACTATGTTAAATAGAGAGTGATTTGAAATAGATTTGCTTTCTCTTTGTGTGTCTGTCTGTGTTTATCTCTCTGTGTAAGCATTGCCTGCTATTTAATCTTTTACCACATTAGGCTTTTGCTAAAAGAAATGCAAACCAAACAGATGGAAAATACAAAGCACTTCTGTAAGTCACTCTGGACAATAGGGTCTGGTAAATGCTGCAAATATAAATGTAAAATATATAGAATTCTCTTAATGAATCTGACACAGGGGTAGTGTATAACTGTAGTTAGAAAACATAGTGAAGATAGCAATGTACACATTGCTAGTGCTTCAAGCAGAGAGACTGCACTATTTCAGTGGGGTTCCAAACATTATTATGAGCCACACCCACTCCAAGCAAAGCAAAGTCTTGTAATAGGTAGGATCAGTTGAGCTACAAGTACATCATTTGAGTTAAGTAAACTATCTAAAATTCACATCAATTGTATAATTGATATATTTTGCCAAATATACTAGATAGATTTAGTATGCTTTTAATTAGCTGTTTGAATTGTCAAATTAATAAACTAATGGCAATAGTTTCGTTAATTCGATGCACTCTCCTGTAAAGAAAACATGCCCATGGTTTAAAGGACTGCAATAATTCATGTAATTAGTGGTTCACTATTTCATAATAATACCATAATTACCATAAAAACATGAGTTGAGCAAAGGCTAGTCAGTCTTAACTTACTAGCCAAACTGTTTGCTTAAAAACTCTAAGTTTCTGTAGAGTGCCATATAACACACAAAATAGTGGTAAACAGTTATAACAAACAGCACAGCAAAAGAAAACATCTGGGTTACGCATGTAACCCTGTTCCCTGAGAAGGGAATGAGACGTTGCGTTTAGCATAACACTATGGGTGCGCCCCTCGCGCGACCGACATCTGAAGCTTGTGTAAAATCATGCCTATTTATAGGCCGGCCATGATCAGGTGACGTGGCAATTAAGCGTGTCGCGTGATATATACAGTATCTCACAAACCCTATTGAGCATCTGTGGGGCATCCTCAAATGGAATGTGGAGGAGCACAAGATCTTTAACATCCACCAGCTCCGTGATGTCATCATGAAGGAGTGGAAGAGGACTCCAGTGGCAACCTGTGAAGCTCTGGTGAACTCCATACCCAAGAAGGTTAAAGCAGTGCTGGAAAATAATGGTGGCCACACAAAATATTGACACTTTGGGCCCAATTTGGACATTTTCACTTAGGGGTGTACTCACTTTTGTTGCCAGCGGACATTAATGGCTGTGTGTTATTTTGAGGGGACAGCAAATTTACACTGTTACACAAGCTGTACACTCACTACTTTACATTGTAGCAAAGTGTCATTTCTTCAGTGTTGCCACATGAAAAGATATAATCAAATAGTTACAAAAATGTGAGGGGTGTACTAGATTTTGTGAGGTACTGTATATGGCACCTGTGAACCGTGCCGTCAGCCTCTATTATCTGAAGCGAAGACGCAATTCACAGGCCTACCCCGGTATGACAAAGCTACGCAACATCTCGTTCCCTTCTCAGGGAACAGGGTTACATGCCTAACCCAGACGTTCCCTTCCAAAGGGAACTCAACGTTGCGTTTAGCATAACACTACGGGAACAAGAATACCCCCTCGGTCATACCGAGGGTACGGCCTGTTCAAAAAGAAACAAGCCCGAGGGTCACTGCAAGACACTCGAGCCCTGGGTGGGATGAATATCCAGGCTGTAATATCGAATGAATGTGTGTTTGGCGTAGACTACCCTGCAGCAGCACACACATCCTGTAAGGATACCTTGTTGGACAAAGCCTTCGAGGAGGCGACCCCCCTAGTGGAATGAGCCCTTATGCCCAGAGGCATAGCGAGACCGCGCACCTCGTAAGCGATAGAGATTGCTTCCACTATCCAATTAGAGATACGCTGCTTTGACACAGCATCACCGCTATTGTCACCGCCAAGCAGACCAGCAGCTGCTCTGACTTATGCCACTGGCCGGAGCGGTGGACCTAAGTACAGAGAGCCCTTACTGGTCACAGCAGGGGCATTCTCTCTTGTTCTGGTGTGAGGAACAGAGGAGGGCAGAAATCCTGCAACACCACAGGCAGGGCAGCAGATGTAAGCACCTTAAGAATATAATCTGGTTTAGGATACAGGAAGGCCTTTGTTAATCCAGGGGTAAAGGCAAGGCAGGAAGGGGCAACTGAGAGAGCTTGTAGATCTACTACTCACTTGAGAGATGTCAGTGCCAGCAGAAGAGCTACCTTAAGAGTCAGAAGCTTCTCAGAGGCTACTCTAAGGGCTCAAATGGGGCACCTGACAGACCTTACAGGACCACAGAAGATCCCAGGAAGGTATGCACGGCCTGCAGATGTGCCTTAGCCGCCTGACACCACGCATAAACCTCGAAGTTAGAGGATGTTGCCCCACAGAGGCTCCATCAACAGGGGCGTGGCTAGCTGAAATGGCGGCCACGTAAGCCCTGATTGTAGAAAGAGCCCACACCGCTGAGAAACGTCCTTTTAAGAACTCCAGGACTGTAGCTATTGCACGATTCTCTGGGTCTAGCTGGCATTCCTCACACCACAAGACAAAAAGCTGCCACTTGAGCGCATACAATTTCCTCATGGATGGTGCTCTAGGGTTCAACATGGTCTCTACAACCTCAGTTGTGAGACCAGAATCTATGAGCTGGTGCCCCTCAGAAGCCAGACCCAAAGTTTCCATAGTTCTGGCCGAGGGTGATAAATCAGCCCTCCAGCTTGAGACAGTAGTTCCACTCTAAGGGCTCAAATGGGGCACCTGACAGACCTTCCAGGACCACAGAAAGGTCCCGGGAAGGTATGCGCGGCCTCCAGATGGGCCTCAACCGCCTGACAGCATACATAAAACTTGAAGTTAGAGGATGTTGCTCCACAGAAGCTCCATCAACAGGGGCGTGGCTGGCCGAAATGTCGGCCACATAAACCCTGATTATAGAAGGAGCCCACCCCGCTGAGAAACGTTCTTGTAAGAACTCCAGGACTGTAGCTATTGTGCAGTTCACTGGGCCTACAGCGGATCCCTGCGGATGGAAATCTCCCAAGGAGTGCCATCTAGCAGGGATATTATCTCTGAGAATCATATTCGAGCTGGCCAATAAGGTGCTACTAGCAGCAGACATAGACAGTCTTGGCGAACTCTCGCTAAAACTTGTGGGAGCAGAGCGATCAGGAGAAAAGCATACAGATGTGACCTCGGTCACATGTGCACCATGGCGTCCAGCCCTAATTGTGCGGGAGGAGTGAGGGCGAACCATAGCCGGCAGTGTGTTGTCTCCTCGGAGGCGAACACATGCAGTCCTGCTTGGCCAAACCTCCGCCATATGGACTCCACCACTTGTGGATGGAGCCACCAATCCCTGGGCCTCAGCCCCTGCCTCAACAGTATGTCTACCCGCATATTCCAGTTGCCCAGAATGTACATTGCACTCACTAACAAAACTTTCCCTCTGCCCAGAGAAGAATTAGTTGCACCTGCCTGAACAGGGGGCCCGGACATAATCCTCCCTGGTGGTCAATATATGAGACCACTGCTGTGTTGTCTGTAAACACATGGTGACCTCTCAGTTGAGGAAGAAGGAATTTCAGTGCTAGAAATATGGCCCACATTTCTAGGCATTTTATATGCCGCTCTAGATGAGGGCCACTCCAGAGACCGTGAGCTGGACGGCTGTCCAAGACTGTGCCCCAGCGCATGAAGGAGGTGTCTGTCATAACCGTCTTGCGCTAAGGAGACACCCGAACCAGGGACACTCAAATTCTCAGAGCACGTAGGCATCACCGCGTGATACTGATTACTCTCAGAGGTTTCGTCCTAGGATGAAACCCCCAACTTCTCAGCCACCCCTGAACAGTCTCCTGTTCAATAGGCCCAATGTTATGACGTTGGCTGCCCATAAGCTCCAACAGTCTCCCATAGAGACTGGAGGAGATGCCAATATCCAGCTTTATCTTGCTCAATGTTGATAGGATTGACCCTACGCATGTTAGGGATAGAAACGTCCTCATAGTAGAAGAATCCTTATAACCCCTAGAAAAGTTGTGCACTGCACTGGAGAAAGCATACTTTCCTGAGGTTCAACGTGAGCCCTAAGCTCTTCATTTGGGCGAGAACAACACCTCGATGTTGAACCGCCAGTGGAACCTGCTAGAATTAACCAGTCTTCCAGGTAGTTTAGTACACCCTGGAGTCACAATGGAGCCAGAATGACATCCATGCACTTTGTGAAGGTGCAAGGGGATAAAGCTAGCGATATTTCTATGTGGAAATATGCACCTTTTAGATCTATCGTCACAAACCAGTCCTCAAACTGAATCTGTGGAACGATAAGTTTGGGGGTCAGCATCTTGAACCTGTATGTCCGAAGAGTACAGTTCAGATGACGCAGATCTAAAATTGGCCGCATACTTAAATTTTTTTTGCAGACCATGAAATAATGGCTGTAAAAACCTCCTTCCCTCAGAGAAAGAGGTACATGTTCTATGGCCCCTTTGTTCAAGATAGATTTTACTTTGGGCATCGGGCTCTGCTCTGTGCTGACTACTGTGGTGAGCACACCTCTGAAGTGGGGGGGGGGGTCGAGCTCTGAACTGGACCCGGTAACCCTTTACTATGGTGGATAGAACCCATGTAGATACATTTGTCAGTAGTTTCCATGCTGCCAAATGGTCTTTTAGTGATGTTAACTTTTCCACATTTTGTTGGAGGGAAAGCATCAGATTTTCGTTGCCCTGTGACAGTTCACTGACCAGAGAACACTGAAAACCTGGGACAACATTGACTAGTGGGGGCCCTACAGTAATACTGGAGGCTAACTGCCCTAACAACCTCTTAGCGCCGGATACCTCCCTCTGCGGCCCATCAGGACCACTTCTTCTTTGCTTTTTTGGCACTGATTATTGTTCTTAAATCAGGCCTAATAGCAGGCTGCGACTGTGGCTACCCACCCCCCTGGCTTTCTGCAGGGGGAGGTGGGCCACCACACTCACCTTCTGTGCCTCCCTCACATTTGTACTGGCCCGGGCTCCACTCATGGAGGCCCGGGGGAACTCGACACGACTAGGAAGGAACTGGCTGAATGCCGCCGTTTGCTGTTTTGCCTCCCAAAACCTGTTGATGATGCCGTTAACCATGCTGCCAAACAGGCCGGAAGGTGTATCAGAGGTGTCCAGAAGGGAGACTTTATTCTTATCCCCCATGCCCGAGAGGTTGAGCCACAGGTGCATCTCTGTTGTGATCAAGCTACCCATTGAACGCTTGATATGGTGGGCAGTTTGCTTGGTCACACAGACAAATCCATGGCTCAGAAAAGCTCCATTACCGGCTCAGGCCCAATTCCCTAACCAATGTCTAGCTCATTCAGCAGGTCTGCCTGCCTGGCTTTCCCCAGAAGGACAATTTTTCATGATACACCTCTTGAAAAAAGGGGAGTTTTCAGCAGTTTGAGAGAGTTTTAGTTTCACTGGAAGGGAAGTGTTTATCCAGCCTGCCAAGAGCCTCTTCCCCTTCCCCAGACCATTCTAATTTTAATTTCTCAACTGCCCTAGTGATCACTCCAAGCAGTTCTTTATAGGAATGAGAGCTGCTCTCCGATTTTGAGGCACTGGCTCCCCACTCTGGCTCTGAGTCAGACAGCTTGGGTTCACTCTATACCAGAAGGAGAAGTCGCTTAGCGAGCTCCAAACCCAGAACCGGAGAGTCAGATCCGGAGGGAAGAGCAAGAGATAGAGCAGCACTTGTCTCCAGTTCCTCCTCCAGATCCATAAAGGACTCCCAGGATCTGAGCCGACTAGCTACTTTGACAGCGGCCAGCCAAGAGCCCTGAAGTTCCGGAACCCATCTCCCTTCAGCTGAGAAGAGAGAGAGCCGAGAGCCGAGCTGCTTCATTGTGAGGCATTCAAAATGAATGCAGTCAGCCCCCTCAAGGGCTGCTGCAACAGACATTTAATAATGTGTCTACCCCCCTCTGTAATATAACAAGAGCAGGGAGTAACACACTTTCTGAACTCTCTCTGACCCATTCTGTTTGCACAGGATAGTGACAGAAGAGAGAAATTTTATATATATATATATATATATATATATATATATATATATATATATATATATATATAATTTTTTGCAATGTTTATTCACATAGACAACAGACATGCGGTTTCACGGAAGACAAAGAAGCTGACCACGGCAATAATTTTACACAGACTTCAGATACCGGTTGTGCGCGAAGGCACCCCCACACACAATGTTGAGTTTCTTTTGAAAGGGAACACACACACTCACAGGGTGTGGTATTTGCTATTAAGTTTTTCTAATTTTTAGTCAATTACCTTGCCTGACTGATCTACACTGAACGAAGCTGGAGTTTGGTCACTGCACCAGTTACTCTGCAAGCCAACAAAATATATGAAGTTCAGTAAGATCTTTCTTACTATCTTTTTAAGTTCTTACATTACAGTGGTTAAATAGTAAGCACTCTTGTTTGAACATAATATCAGATTCATTAAGAGTAGTATTGCTCTTAATGAATCTAATATTATGTTCAAACAAGAGTGCTTACTATTTAACCACTGTAATGAAAGAACATGGCACAAGATGGCAACCTACACATGTTCTTAGTTCTTCAAGCAGAAAGGTTAAGAACATTTTAAACAACTAGATAAAGACTCATCCTTTGATCATCATTTGTGCCAATAAACAGCAGTTATGTATATCTAATCTAACCCCAAAAAGTCAAAATTAGGCTCTAATTAGGCACTTGTCTTTTATGTATAGACTCAACTCCCATTAGATGACATGAAGAAGAAATCGCAAGAAGAGTCAGGGTCAAAAGGGAAACCGTCCTCTCCTGGGTGACACTGGGATTATAATTACTACAGCAGGGGTTCCCAAACTAGAGGTCCTGACCCCACATGAGGTTGTTTTTATTTTTATTCATTTATTTTAAAATGATTATTATTACAAATATTGCTCTGACTGCAAAGATGGATTTTGTTTGCTAATACTTTGAAATGTTGCTGGGAGTCATATTCAAACAAGCCACATTGAAATGAAGAATGCACGTGGTATTTGAGTATTTTTCACTACCTGACATGCAGCACTTGTGTCATAAAGACACTCTAGAACATTAGCATCCTGCCAATCCACAGTTAACAAATCTGAGTGATTATGTGAAAGGTTCTCAAAAGGCTAGTTAACAAAATGCCTGGCTAAATAGGCTTTCAACCTAGACATAAAGATTAGGATTAAATATTAAAATTAAATGTAAAGATTACTACTGTGTCTAAGCTTCATACATTGGTAGGACAGTTATTCCATAGCTGGGGTAGGAAAATGCTTCTTGCTGTAGTTTTCTTTATTCTAGTACTGCTAAAGAATCTGTGCCATTTGATAAAAGCCAACAAGGCAAATCATAATAATAAACATAATAATAAAAGACAACAATTTGCTCAGCTACTGTAGGGCAAGACCATTCAGTGCTTTATTGGGCATTGACAGTGTTTTATAACCAATGTGAAATTTAACTGGATTTCACTCGAGTGTAAAGTAGATAAAATAATGGTGAAATGATCAAACATTCTGGTTCCAATAAGGACTCTAGCTATTGCATTCTGGACTAATTGGAGATAGATGATTGTACTGCTTGCCTTTGTAGTGTACAGCTGTGGATAATTGCTTTTAATTCATAAATCTGATTGATCGAATGTTGTGGATTAAGTTTTATTTTTATACCACAGCATGGTTGAATTCTCAAATCTGATTGGTGAAAAGGATTACTTTTATATAACAGCATGGCTAGGACAGTATTTCCGGCTGTGAGATAAACTATAGGATTTCGTTAAAATGCTCATTCCAATACATCATTGATTCTATAGTAACAGCTCATGCACAGGGATATGCCGAATGTGCCACATAATCTAAGCCTAATATGTGACCTTTGTGAAAGGAATCTTGGGAGTCAGCACAGTAAATTAACCCGGCACAGTACAGTCTTCAGGGTAGAGGAGTTTATACGTTCCAGTTAATCTGTAAAATGACAAGCTGCATTGTTTTTACCTCATTAACTTCAAGAGAGAGAGAGAGTACAGGAGAGGCTGTTGAGAGAGCAGCTGTTCATAACATAAATGAGAACAAGTACTAACTTGTCGTGTGGATGCTTCCATAACATTAATTGTGTGACAGTAAGTGCACTGAAAGGCAAGCAAATCAATGAAACATTCGCTGTGAAATAGCAACGTTTAAAAAAAAGTTAAAATAAATAATCATTGGTCACACAAAAGTGGTTAATTGTATTTCAGTAGAATTTAAAATGTATGGCATTGTGAATGAGACCTTTATAACGATTTTAAAGTTGAACAGTTGATATAAATGTCCATATGGATGAGCTGCCACTGCTCATTACATATCTAAATCTGCATGTGTCTGCTGCATACTGTTGTTATTTGAGCTTTGGGTATTGTCTTTTTCATTGTTCTATTTCACCCCTTCTAACCATGGTGATTATCTTCTGAATACCTTATTGTGAATAGCACACACATGCAGAAACATACAACAAAGTCATCAAGTAACTGTATGGCTTAGTATTTGAACACTTTATTGTCATATGGCCATTGTTCCCTTTCCCCTTCTTGCCTCATATACATTTCGGACCTCATGTGCATCTTGGAGCTATCTCAGGAGCTAACATCATTTTACTACAGTCAGAACTACAGTTAACCTCTCCTCCAAAGCTAGTGATAACCCCCTATCATCTCCTTTAAACTTTACAGGCTGCACTGATTGTATATTGTACTTCATTTGGAACCCCATGGCTACTAGCTTGAGCTTGTTATGTTAGCCAGACCTCTGCACTCCCTTTATGCTCCTATCACTCCCGTGCTGTCCATGAGTTACCTACAAACTGTCTTTGGTCAGGTACCTCATCCTCCGCTCATTCTTTGTTCAGGTACCTCTTCCGGCGCTCTGAGCTTTCACATCTCCTATCATCTGTTGCCTGCTGGCTTGTAAATACATGCTGCTAGCACTATTGAGTTATCTGCTCACATGCATATGTACATACAGGGGAAACAGTTGTGTTCCCCGCCATTTTCCAGTATCCATGGCAAGTAGGGCCTCCTTTGGTGATTCAGCTCAGTGCTGCAGCCCTCCCACTACGGCTAAGCATGCCAAACACGATGGAATGGCCTCCCTCAACATACTGCCACTATCTGCTGTTGAGCTTGCTATGTTAGCCAGACATCTGCACTTCCTTTATGCTCCCTCACTATCCACACCTAACACTCTAGCCGACCCATCTTTCTCTCCACCAAGCCAATTCATTCCTCATCTTCCACATCCACCACCATCTGAAGACTACCAGGTGTAGACTTTTACTGGTTTATTAAAGTGTTTCATTCTGCATGATCCTTAGGATTAGTTAGTAGGCTAGCTGGTTTCCACAGCTTTGGCTCTGTCTCTAGAGTCTGATTTGGAGTTGAACGTGACCCAAGTGAAGTGCTGCTACTTAAACAACCTTCTGATTGTAAATATCCATGTCCAACAACAACTGAAAAACATTAAGAAATAGAAGTGATTAGCAGTATAGTAAATAGCAGTGATTAGAGTCTTTTTTTCTAGGGTGCAGATGGCTTGGCATCAGTAGTGGCTCAAATGAAATTGGTGATCCTGGAACTGAAACCATGCATAGTGGAAACTTGAAACCTTCAGTACAGTCCTCCTTATAGCCAGGGAGTTAATTTTTCCTCCTTCTCCTCATTCAAGGAGTGCAGGGATGCATCTGGGAGCTGCACCTGGAAGACATTTCCAGTCTGACAGTAAACCAACAGTTAACTCTGGTTTCAACAGCATCCATAAATTAATTAGCTCACATACATGACAGACTCAAACACTACACTGAACGCAGATGCACTGTATAGAATATGGTGGAAACAGCCAATTCATTAGCCATTTTGCTTCTAGCACTGTAGTAATGACCTCTCTGTGATGAAATTACCATAACCTCACTCCTGGCAGTGGGACACCTAGGCTAATATGGAGGGTGGTTGGCACAGTCCACACTGCTGGACACATGTAAATCAACTCTGTACAACCTAACCTATTTGCCATTCAAATGATATTATTGCTGTGTAGCCCATGATTGGTTCTTATCCGTGGATCTCTGTGATGCACATTTTTATGTTCCCAACACCACAGAGCACAGATGTCTTCAGTGTATAGCAAAAACAAAAGAATTGGTCTTGCTCTTCCAATACTTTCAGAGTGGACTGGGAAAAAGAAAGTACACCCTCCTTCAATTCTATGTTTTTATTTATCTGTGGCTCACATGATGTAGCTCTTGGGTTTAGCTACTGGGAGGATTGGTAACTGTCTTGAAGGGTCTCCATTTGTAAACAATCTTTCTCACTGTAGAATGGTGAATACCAAATTGTTTGGAGATGGCCTTATAAGCCTTCCCAGATTGATGAGTAGTAAAAATGACTTCTTTGAGGTCATGGCTGATGCCCTTTCTTCTTGGTATGATGTACTGTAGACACACGCCTAAGTGATCCAGAACACCAAACTGCCAACATTTCTGCTTTTATAGACAGTGTCACACTTTTTGATGATTAACAAATGTTGTGCATTTCATTAGTAACACCTAGCTGATGATTACTCTCTTAATAATTTTAGAGGGAGGAACGGTTTACTTTTTACTCTGACTGTATGTATGTGTTTGTGTGTGTGTGTGTGTAAAGAGAGAGAGAGAGATATTTGGAATCGTCCTGGCATCCTCGCCTGGCGAAGTGATGCTCATACACACAAAAACCCTTAATACATGTGCCCCTGAATCCAGTGCACTGCCTGGTTCCTAAAGTACTTGCCTTACTACAGAGCTTGCTAGACATTGGAAAGTCCCCATCTACATAGAAAGTGTATAAAAGCCATTGCAGCACTTGAATGCACTGTGAATGGTGTCTTACTTGGGGCTCATAAACTTGTCAAAGCCTTTCTGAAAGGAGCAAGGTACTTTTGTCCACCACACTTTCCCAGGTGGATCCCTCTAGGATCTCCCCATTATACTGCAATGCTGCCCCATATGAGTCAATGCAGATTGTCAAACTGAAGGGTGTCCATTACTGATTACTTCCGCAAAAAGAATATGAGCACTACCAGCCTTGGCAATGGTGGCCGAACAACTCCAAAGTGAACTTATGGTTGACCTCACAGCCAAGGGCGTAGGTTTGATTTTCACACTGGTGGGGACATAAAAGCAGTCCACAGTGGACTGCTTTTAATAATAATAATGTATTATTATATTCAATGTGTAAAGGAGCTAACAGTCATACAAGCATCACAAGACTTGCCAGTTTTGAAATAAGTGCATAACTAAACACAAGGCAAACGCAATCAGTTATGCTTTATTTATTTTATGTTAAAATATGTCATGTGCCAGTCAGTCAGTGTATATTGTATAGTGTATGTTGTATATGCTGAGTGTTCAGCTTTTTTCATGGACTGCACTCACTGTTGAGTACTGTTGTGACAACAGTAGTCCTCTCTGAAGGGTTGGGAAGTAGATATGTGCATGCTGTGTGCCACGTTGCTTTCCAAACTGTAAACAGAACCAGATGTAATGGGGCAATCTGTCAAAGAACATGAGGTGTTTACTATATATAAAATGATTACATTCGACAAGTTTTCTGAGAAAGTCTGTTTACTGTTGCTGCAAATATGACATTTAAAAAGAAAATCAAATTCTGAACAGTCCTTCTTAATATAGAACATATGGACATGGATCAATGTCACAATTTGTTCTGTATCCTACAATCCAGTTTAGCAACATTCAATATAACATAATACTTCTGTTATGTTGTGACTACTTTGGAAACTTCAAAAACACTTCTTGCATAGAGGCAGTAGTGGAGGGCACATTACCCTTGTGTTTTATACTTTCATGCTAATAGTTGGAATGATCTTATGGCATCTTACTTTCCATGTATTTTATATGTCCTACGGGGGTCCTAGAAGTCTGTATCCCTGTGGAGAGCTGCCTCATTATTACAGAGATTAAAGTGCCAGGGTCAATCTCACACACCTGCAACTAATTGTAACACAATGTGAATGCCTGTATATTCAGTAGGAAATACATTCAGTGTGGTAAACAGCTTTAACTTTGATCTTTGTAGAGCATATAAAATGTGTCTCATTCAGTAGAATTCCCTCCATTTTTCCAACGTGGAAAGCTGTTAAGGCAGTTGAACAGCTGGTCTACTGCATGTGACCTAATAGCTAATCCCAAATGTTTTTTTAAAGAACAGTAGCATTTCTTGGGATGTTAATAGAGATGGCTTATATAGATCTAAACCAATCATATAATGAAGTTCAATAAGTTGTCTTTGTGCTACATGGTGCCATAAGGATATAAATACAGGGCAACTTTGCAAAATAGCAAATGTACACATGTTTTAAGAGAAGAAAATGCCATACTGAATCGAAATCTGCTACTCTGAATTATTCCATTTAGGGATGTTTAGGAAATTCTTCACAAGGTAGATGATACTACCATTTAAACAGACATGACTTCATCTACAGTGACAGATGTTGAAACTGCTGGCAGGCAATAAATCCAACTAGCATTGCTAGTAATCAATACTGATTATTAATTTTCCAAGTTTATAAGTAAACATTATCTGTTGAAAACACTATACAATTTGTCAAAGCAACGTATGCTTACAAAACAATCACTTTAAACATTTCAACGGTTTGACAGGATTGCCTCCCTTCACATGGCACAATGTCAATGGAAACAGACAATAACAATAGCCCATTACAGTTAATATGCATTTCTTGCTGTAAATGCACATTTATCGTCAGTAAAAACCATTAACCGTTATTAACCCCACCACTGCAAACAGATTATATGTAATTTTATAAAATATCTTAAAAATGATGTTGGACATTTTAATTACTGGCCACTTTCTCCTCAGCAAAGTAAAAGAGTCCCCACTACCAACTGTTAAACTAATACTCTTTTTTTGTTGTCTTAAGGAGAGGGCATAATGGGTCTTACCTTTGCATATGATATCACTTAAAACCCCCTCAAGTTCCCTAAGATGGCAGCTGTGTAGCAAGACAGTTGAAGTGCAATGAGGCCTTAATAAAACATATGCTTAGTGTTTGGAGGCTGTTTCATGCAGCATTTGCCTCTGCTGGATTAGTAGCAAGCTGACATTGCATAAAGTACCTAAGGTCCCAAAATAATTTGAAACCCGCTGAGTGCATAATGTTTTTTTTCTTAACACAGTGTTATTTTCTGTGGAGTGTTGATGAGGAGAAAATAAGCTGTTCACCACAATAGCAGGGAAGGCTTATGAGTTCACGATGCCCACTCATAAATACCAGAAGTGTTTGGAAATGAGAAAAAGTATAAAAGCTTTCTTAAGTATTCTTATTGTGCTACAGTGTGCATATCATCAGCAAAAGAGGCAGCCTGCAATACAGATCAGTTTGTTCAAAAGGATTTATGACACACTCCAATCCCAAATAGTAAATTACATGAGCAACTATATCTCTTGTGACATTAAAACAATAAATTCTGGATCAGAATGATCAGTGTAAAATTCATGTTTTCACAAAAATTCTCCGAAAAAATTCTCACATAATATTTTCACTGTGTTCGTTAGTGACAGCTGGAGCTGTCAAATACCGACTTACTTACATTTTTGTCAATCAGCCCAGACATGTGTGGTGTCCACATTTAGCTTCTTTAGGTTTGTCCAGTGTAAAGGGTAGCTCAAATAACAAACAAATAAACTTGCTTATGTGTTGAAATACAGTTTCCTAATAAATGACCAAAAGAGCACTGATAAGTGAAAGCTCCAGTTGAGTCATAATTTATTCAGGTTTATACATTGTTAAAGATTATATATATATATATATATATATATATATATATATATATATATATATATATATATATATATATATATATATATATATATATATAAAATAGCAAGATAATTTGATGCAAAAGGATAATGATTTAGTGTGGTAATTGATGGTCATATACCTTCAGTCCAGTATAAACCTGGTCACTGAACATTTACTGGCTTCCTGACTATTTTTATGTAGGTGGAAAAACTATAAATTTGTCAGTGAACCATTCCTTTAATACCATGGCTTCCAAATTGCACACCCAGCTAAATAACCCCGTTATATGAATATTTAGTGTTATTTAAGAATTTTTTACTGAACTTTTGTTTGTGTCGAGCAGGAGTATCACTGTAGTTACGTATTAATCCAACACTGATTATTTTAATATGCACTAATGACATTGAAAAGATTTATTAAGCAAACATTTCACAGCACAAGACTCCTACAACTCACCATTGTATTTGATTATGCTCTAAATGTAGATGTGATGTCCACCCTCACACTGTGAAGTTGTTACCATATTCTGCGCATAACCAGTGTCACTAGTGTGCTTTCAAACCAGTCCAGAAAGCAAAAAATACACCCCGTCCCTGCAAAAGCTTAGCCCACACAGGTTCTCAAAACGAAAGGTGCACTAGTCCTTATGAGACTCTCCCCGAGATGTATGGCTTTCAATCATTCCAATGAGTCGTCTAAATAAATACGAGTTCTTTTGGGATTTGCGCGCGCTTTCCTTTATTTCAAGCACCCAGAAAGGGACACATTTCTGAAGACCCATACCCCTTTGGGCAGAAAATATGAGGAACATAGTTTTTAGAGTTTTCGTGCTGTTGTCCTTTGGCTTAATGTGCTGCGTTTTACAGGCTGTTCACGGTGAGCCGCGCGCTGGGTCCAGAGAATCAGCACGCGGACACCGGGCAGGTGCCTCACGCCTGGCGATACGATGGACTGGTAACGGCCGCGTGTATAACCTACTGAGTCACGGTTCTGAATATCTACCGTCGCGCAGACGAGGGAACGTTGACGCGAGCAGACCTGCGCTGGTGATCCGAGAATCAAACGACACCGTGCCGAGCCGCACGAGCGCGCGTGCCAAGTCCGATTCCGGACTCGCGCAGACAGAACCCACGCAAACCGACAGTGGAGACGTGATGATGGCAGACAATCCGTACGACCCTTACAAGTCCATTCGCAACGAACTCTACAACCCGTACTACAACTATTACGACTCTTACTACCAGCCGCGCTCCAGGAACAGAGGTCGACCTGGCTATGGGACGAGATATTTCCAGTATGGTAAGAGCATGGCTGAGGTTTACGTTCACGTGCAAATGCGAAAACCATAGTTTTATGATGCGCTTACGATGCAACTATCAACAGGTCTTCCAGATCTGATTCCAGACGCGTATTATGTGCAAACTTCCACTTATATACAGAGGGTGCCAATGTACAACCTTAGATGCGCGGCTGAGGAACGTTGCTTGACAAGGTTGGAACTGTTTTAAATGTTTGCATACCAGTAAAGAAAGAAGCATAATACGAGACCACATTTCAGACAAAAAAAAAATCACTATGAAGGCTGCTGGGTTTTGCATGAAGAAATATGAAGCAAGTGCAACAGTCAAAGTCTCCAGAAGAACTTGTGGCTGGTTCTGCAAGATGCTCAGTATAACTTACAGCTCATTTCCTTATAAAACAAATTGTACCTGAGACTACTATTTTTTAAAGCAAAGAGCTGTCACAGCAAATATTACTGTTATTAAATATTATTGTCACAGCAAATGACTTTGTTTCATTATTGCTGTTTAATGCTCTTTATAGTATATTATTTAATGTAGAAACATTTAATCTCATTATTTTTTAATGAGATCAAATTTCTTAGGACTTTTGCACAGTACTGTACACACACACACACACACACACACACACACACACACACACAGTTATTTAGCTATCTAAATATCTTACGTCCTTGTTTCAAGCCCGATAAACTCATCACAGCTTTTAAAGATAATTTATTGTGTATACCGACAGCTCAGCTGCGCATGCGCGGGACTACGATACGCGCGTCCTGCTCAGGTTTCCCCAGCGCGTGAAGAACCAGGGTACTGCTGATTTTCTCCCCAGCAGGCCACGATATGCCTGGGAATGGCACAGCTGTCACCAGTGAGTAACTCCCCAAATAAAGGCTAGGTACAAAAAAGCCATACTACCTATATTACTAAATATGATACCATAGGCCTATGTATTATTTTGACATACTAATAATAAGTTAGCCTACCATAGTGGTACTTGAAAGTTTGTGGACCCTTTAGAATTTTCTATATTTCTGCATAAATATGACCTAAACATCATCAGATTTTCACACAAGTCTTAAAAGTAGATAAAGAGAACCCAGTTAAAACAAATTAGACAAAAATATTATACTTGTTCATTTATTTATTGAGGAAAATGATCCAATGTTATATACCTGTTAGTGGCAAAAGTATGTGACCCTTTGCTTTCAGTATCTGGTGTGACCCCCCTGTGCAGCAATAACTGCAATTAAACATTTTCAATAACTGTTGAACAGTCCTGCACATCGGCTTGGAGGAATTTTAGTCCATTCCTCAGTACAGAACAGCTTCAACTCTGGGATGTTGGTGGGTTTCCTCGCATGAACATGCTTCCACACATGCATCCATCCACAACATTTCTATTGGATTAAGGTCAGGATTTTGAATGGGCCATTCCAAAACATTAACTTTATTCTTTTTTTTAACCATTCTTTGGGAGAACGACTTGTGTGCTTACAGCCGTTGTTTCACTGCATGACCCACTTTCATTTGAGATTCAGTTAATGGACAGATTTCCAGACATTTTCCTTAAGAATTCGCTGATATAATTCAGGATTCATTGTTCCATCAATGCAAGCCGTCCAGGCACAGATGCTTAAAAAAAGGTACAAACCATGATAATGCCACCATAATGTTTCACAAATGTTATAAGGTTCTAATGCTGGAATGCAGTATTTTCCTTTCTCCAGACATAACGCTTCTCATTTAAACCAAAATTCTATTTTGCTCTCATCTATCCACAAAACATTTTTGCATTAGCATTCTGGTTTGTCCACGTGATCTTCAGCAAACTGCAGACAGGCAGCAATGTTCTTTTTGGAGACCAGTGGCTTTCTCCTTGCAACCCTGCCATGCACCCCATTGTTGTTCAGTGTTCTCCTGATGGTGGACTCATGAACACCAACATTAGCCAGTTACCTTCAGATGCTTAGAAGTTACCCTGGTTCCTTTGTGACCGTGTGGACTATTACAAGTCTTGCTCTTGGGGTGATCTTTATTAGTTGATCACTCCTGGGGAGGGAAACAATGGCATTGAATTTCCTCTATTTGTACACAATCTGCCTGACTGTGGACTGGTGTAGTCCAAACTCTTTAGAGATGGTTTTGTAACCTTTTCCAGCCTGGGGAGCATCAACAACACTTTTTCTGAGGTCCTCAGAAATCTCCATTTTTCATTGTTCATTTACATTGTTGTGAAGATCAGACTCTGATAGATCCCTGTTCTTTAAATATAACAAGGTGCTCACTCACACCTGATTGTCATCCCATTGACTGAAATCACCTGACTCTAATTTCACCTTCAAATTAAACTGCTAATCCTAGAGATTCAAATACTTTTGCCACTCACCAATATGAAATATTGGATCATTTTCCTTAATAAATAAATGGCCAAGTATATATATTTAAATATCTGTTTAATTGGGTTCTATTTGTCTATTTTTAGGAGTTGTGTGAAAATCTGATGATGTTTTAGGTCATATTTATGCAGATATTTAGAAAATTCTACAAATTCTCACAAACTTTCAAGCACCACTGTATGTTCTATGCTCAAACAAACTGAATTATTCCAATTAAATTATACTACTCCTATTTTCATCACCAAGTTTCGTGTGCATTTAAATAAAACGGAAGGAGTTCCTGTTCTTCAGTGATCACAATGAGCAATTCATATGTACCTGTTTGTAGCTACAGTGCATGGATTTGGATCTGTTCAGTGTTGGTTGTATTTGTGCAGATTAGCATTTGTTTTTGGAATGCTTAGTGAGATAATGGCTTTTAAACCTAAAAACATTGGATAAGTTCAATCAAATCAAAGAAACCAACTTAACATCTTGGCCACATTTGTTAAAAATCTAGAACAAAATTAAACAGGCATGGTGCAGTGTCTTCTAATACTTCGAGGCCTCTTCTTCTGGTTGTACTATTAATTTTTACAGAAAAATTCATTTAAAACCATTTTTGTATTATACAGGATTTTAATCTTTCTGTTTTAATAAAAACATATGCAAATTACTTTGATGGTGTTGGAAAAACAGACGAGTATATAAACATTCTTTGCCTAGCAATATTTAAGGGAAACTTTGTTGTTCTTTCCCTTCTACCCAGACACTACCACAGCATGGACGAGTTCTGCCATTATGATCTGCTGGATGCTTCCTCCCAGAACAAAGTAGCTGAAGGCCACAAAGCCAGTTTCTGTCTGGAAGATACCTCTTGTGACCCTGGCTACCATAGGCGCTATGCCTGCACATCACACACTCAGGTGTGTTATTTCCCCAATCCCCATCAATATGCACGGTTATGGTTGCTCTGTGACAATAGAGTGTGTTAGGATTTGTGATCTTCGGTTATGATTTTTAAGAAAAGAGAAACGAAAGTACACAAAAGAGACTGTTCCCTCACCATGCTACACACTTCCCACACCAAGGCCTTAGGAGAGTTGACAAATGATACACAGATACACAAAATTCAAATGGCAAGATCTTCAATTTATTCAAAGAAAGGCAGAGTATATGTATCGTGTTTGACACACAAAAAAGACAACGGGTTAACTATTGATTGGCTAGGCCGAAGGGCATATTTGCATAAACCAGGAAGCATATCAATGTAAGAGAGGAACAACTCCATATATGGTATTCAGGAAGTTATAGGAATATGAGCAAATGGTATTCGGGGAGACAAGGTCAAAGGCTTTATCTGTCTGTACCTGGTTGAAACAGCTTTCATGCAGTGGTGGAAGAGTTAACAAAAGGAACAAAGAAGAAGTGTTAACAAGGGAACAGAGAGGGAAGAGTGTTCACAGTAAAATTATTAGAGTGTGTGAGTCTCTGAGATGAATGCCTGAACTTGCCATTTTCCCCATAAACACACATTTGTGGTTGAGGTTTACTCTACATAAAACAAAAGAAAGTATCATCTATTGTACAGTATTTTTTGTTTTATAGACTGGTATTAACATTTCTAACAATTTGTTGACTTAATAGGGTCTGAGCCCAGGATGTTATGACACTTACAATGCAGACATTGACTGCCAGTGGATTGATATTACTGATGTCAAACCTGGAAAGTACATTCTCAAGGTTAGATTTCACACGTATTAACTATGGAGTGATGTGTGTGCTCTGTCAGTGTGAGTCTGATGCATTTTATGTGTTTGTGTTGCAGGTAACTGTGAATCCAAGCTACCAGGTTCCAGAGTCAGACTTTAGCAATAACATAATGCGCTGTGACATTCAGTATACAGGCAATTATGTCCATACATCTGGGTGCAGTATATCTCAGTAAGTGTGCAGTGTATGCATATCTTTTGGATTTTCTTTGGTATTTTATCAAATGCCAATCATAAATGAGACCAGATAATCACAACTATGTATGAAAAATTATTACTAACAAATATGACTCCCATTATAGTTATATGTGGTTCTCTATAGTTCCCATTCTATAGTGCACATTCTACTGAACAAATTATTTAAATTTGTACAAATTATTTAAATGTTAAATGATTTTGCAAAGTGTGTGGCAGCCTGGGAAAATCCTTCATGTGGTGAAAATTTGACAGTTTCTACTATACAATATAGAGTTTTGAGCAGGTTTTCCTGAATGGAAATAAGTTTCTTATATACCTTAAACAGAAGTAAATTTATAACAGAGAGAAAATAGCATTTAAAGATTGCATTCCAACTGTGGTACATTAGCATCTATTCAACTTATTCAGGGGTGTTGCCTGACAAAATACTTTATTATATTATTATTATTATAATTATTATTATTATTATTATTATTATTATTATTATTATTATTATTATCATCATCATCATCATCAACAACAATAATAATAAGCACCTTTAAAAGTCTCATCTCAAAGCGTTTTACAAGAGAAGAAATAAAAATACAATGAAATATAAATGAAGAGAAAACATGCAATAAGAACAATTCAGAAAAATACAATAAAAATCACATAATAATCACAGAAAAGCAATTCTAAAAAAGTGCATTTTCAGAGAAGATTTAAAATACTCAAAGATTCAGCAGGCCTAACCTCAGAGGGAAGAGAGTTCCATAGTTTTGGAGCAGAAGAAGAGAAGGCCCTGTCACCCATAGAGCGTAGACGAGAAGTGGGAACAGGTAACAAACCAGAATCAGAGGAGCGAAGGTCCGATGATGTTCCTTGAGAGCTGTGGATTTCATCTTGTCCCAGTGAGTTGCTAAATTGGTCTATTCTATTTGCAAATTGTCAGGTGTAGCCCCACTGTCAAATGGCAAAAGTCTTTTGCTCAGTTCTTCAAGAGTGTCACGTATCGTGACGGAGCGGAGATAGGACGGATGCAAGTGCAGTATGAACAGTGTTTATTTTAAAGGAGAGACAGGCAGACAAATCCAAAATGTGATCCATAAACGTAATCCACAACAGACGAAGGTCAGGCGATTGGCAAACAGGCATACACAGGGTTAAACATGAATCAGGGTCGTGGTCACGGAAAACAGGGTCGATAAACAAAACATGAAACATGAACTATGACGAGGAACTGGGAGCGGATAATCCAGCGTGAACTAACTCTAAACATGGACCATGACCATGACCATGACCATGACCATGACTACTAAACGAACTAATCTAACTCTACGATAATCTTCCGCATTGTGTGCTGGGAGGCGCGCGGTATATATGTAGACATGATCAGTGTCTAAACTGCTAGCAGCTGAGGGCAATACAGACACACGTGAAATCCCAGCCAATGACAGAACAGGGAGGAGACATGACAGAAACATAAACAAAACACACGTGTCCAGATGTCACTACTGTCAACAATGGAAAAGCAGGTGCTCGCGCATTCGCGCTTAGCCAGAGTCAGCTGGTGTCTCATCACCAGCTGACTCACCGGGCATTAACTTCTTTTTTCATCCTCTTTTCTCTGGAAGTGACACTTCCACAGGGGCCTGGCATTCATGTTCATCATCCATTAACTTGGCATTTCCCAGTCGACAAAAAGTGAGAGGCCGCTGTTTTTACAGCTCTTGCACAGTTTTACTGTGTGTGGTGAACATGTCTATTCCGTTTGTTTGGAGGTATTTTGATGGGGGAGTTGTATGTTCAAATATCCGCAGAAATATTTGAGCAGTGAGGATTTAAGTTTAAGTAATCCTTCCCTATATGTTCTGGCTTTCACATGAATGTGTGTGTTGTTACTTGCATGTTCCTCAGTTTTTCCGAGTGTCACCATGAGATTGACGTAGAGGGCATTTTCTGGTTTGTCAAAAGATCCAAACAATTTTCTAAGCGCTGCGTCCTTTGCCCACCACGTCCTTTGTGTCACCAATTGGTGAGAGCCGCTTATGGCGTGTGTTTGTGTCTTTTGTGATGGAATCCCACATTTTCATCCTCTGGTATGATTCTTGTATAAAAACAGCAATGTCATTCACAAGGCTGAATAGCGATGAACTCTCAACCACTACACCTGTCATGTCAGAGAGCACAAGACTCAGGACATGTGAGTAACACTGGACATGAACGTGGCTGCTGCGGGATTGGGATGCGAGTAAAGTAGAGAATCCTTTGTAACTCCCTTGCCTATTTGCTGCCCCATCTGTTGCATTACCGATGCATTTATCTTTCTCAAGTCCCAGTGCTTCTTAAGTTTGAATTACCATATCAGCAAAATGCTGCCCAGATGATGATTCATAATCTGCTAAAGCAACTAGTTTCTCATACACAGTATCAGTCACATATTGCAATATCACAGAGCACTGATCCTTGGAGGTAATGTCTTGCATAGTATCTGTTTGCACAGAGTACATTCCAGCATCTTTGACATTGCTGCAAATGGATTCTTGAATGATACTGCGGATAGCATCAATTATTATATTAACAGTGGTTTTAGAGAGGAACGAGACGAGCGAACCCCTGCCTTTTCCTCCTGCCTCTTGCATGGTTTTACTTTTTTTAGTGCAATGGTTCAAATGTTCCTTTAGGCACATGTCATATTTGCTTAACCGCAAAATTAATTCCAGAAAGATCCCGTGGTCTGCTGTTGTATCTTCAAGTTTATATGCAGCTTCAGAGTCAAGCCCCACTCTGTAACTGCGCCCTCGTTTCCCAGTCACTTTAATAATGTCTATAATGCACTCCAGCACCAGTCGTTTCTTTTTAATCTGTTCTTTACGAACAAACATTCCGTTTTCTTTAACAAATCAACTATTCCTGACTTGCTTGTCCATAGAAGGTAGGCATCAACACAAACTCCATGAGCATTACTTTTCTCGTGTTCCTCAATCCAAACGTGCTTCTTGTTTTTCAGTCCATTAATGAATAAACTGCCACTTTTTGAAAATGCCAGACACACAGTGCAAAACAGGGAATTTATTTTCTCACAGTAAGAAAGCCATTTCCTATTAGTAACATATTTGCAAAAAATAGGCTTTGTTGAGTTCGGTGTTTAAAGATGTTTGGTGTGGATGATGTTGAAAAAACAATTCTAGCTCACCTGGATGAGCTCGTGCAAAATAGGAACATGTGGAATCTTCATCTTCTTTTCTCACAACCTGCTCTGAATCACTTTCAGAATCAGTATGCTCTTGGACAAATTGCATTTAACTAGGGCTGCTGCTGCTGAGCCCTGCTGCCTCATCTTCACGTAACATTCCTGGAGGCTCAGTCTCTCTCTCACCTGTCTCCAGCTCCTGAGGAGAAACACTTGACGACACTGAAGCGTTTTGAGGTTTTGTTGTGAACAAAGGTTCAGTGATTTTGTACATTTTGAGGCATCTTGTTGCAGACTTTTCAGCTTTTTAAATCGCATTTTTTTCTGCACCACCCTTTTTGCGATCCATCGTCTGTAAGTGATGTCGTTGCCGTGGCACATAACATTTAAGAATGAAGAATTATGGGGGAGCGTAGGGGTATTGTTTATTTGCAAAATTTTATGTTTGTGACATTTGTATCATATTTTAAATATTTATTTGTTTACAGTTGGCTGGTTTTTATGAAAAAGTACATTTTATTATATTTATTTGTTTTTTATATATCTCAACATGCATCAGTCCCGGCCCACCAAGAAAACTCCCCGCTCTCCTGATGGCCAATCTGACCCTGAGGCTAGGTCTGATTACTCATGTCCAATTCAACAACAGTAACAAAAAACACCTAAAAACACAATCCAAAAGTTCACCTGTGATCGTATTGCCCAAAAGTTAAATAGCATTGTCTGTTGCTTCTCTTCATGTTACTGCTCTTTGTGTATATGAAAATCTTGCCTTTTTCTGATTTGATGTTTCTGTACCACTTACTGGCCAGCAGTGGGCAAACTAGTGCTGCTTTCAAGTCCTATTGTCAACTAATGTCATCTTGATTAGTACGAAATGAATAGTAGTGTTTCGTTTGCCGCTTTGAATATTGTGTAGCAACTCAAGCATGAGTGACAGTGAATCTGAACCATCTATTAATGGTACAATGATGTTAAAAAGTATTGATTTCTTCTCTTTTGTTTATATCAGAAATTAAAACAAAATCTAAGATAAAACAAAGGCAACCCGAGTAAACACAAAATACAGTTCTTAAATGATAATGTTATTTATTGAAGCAAAAAAGTTATCCAATACCAGCTGGGCCTGTGTGAAAATGTATTTGCCCCATAGTTACTAATTCCCCAAACCTGCATTCATAATGGGGTTCAGCTGGGCCAAACGCAACCAGGCCTGATTACTACAAACCCTGTTCAATCAAATCAACATTTAAATAGAAGTTTTTCAACAGCATGAAGTTGGTTAAAAGGTCTTACACAGTAACACAGTATGCCAAAATTGAAAGAAATTCCAGAAATGATGAGGAAGAAGGTGATTGAAATACATCAGTCTAGGAAGGGTTTCAAAGTTATTTCAAAGGCTCTGGGACTCTAAAGAACCACAGTGAGAGCCATTATCTCCAAATGGAAAAACTCGGCACAGTAGTGAACCTTCCCAAAAATGGCCGACCTTCCAAAATTCCTCCAAATTTTCTTTGTCATACATCTCATATAGTTACTCTACGATTGCCCATACATACATGATCTTGCATGTGCGCACACACACACGCATTGATATAAACACCCTGAACCATCAACTACAGTATGTGCCCATTCATTAAATACACCCACACTACACATTAACACCTTAACACCTACAATAATAATGCATTTTTTTTCTTTTTTTTCCTTTTTTTCCCCCTTATTTTTTTTGTTCCGTCATATCTTCCTGTTTTCCTGTTGTATTTCGTTTGAAGATCTATTGCCTGGTCTATTGCTTGGTGCAGTTGCTACTGAATACAGGTAGTTAGCATGAGTAACAATCATCACATGTGCAGGGCACAATAAAAAATCATTATATATATAATATGCATATTGCATATTCAATCCATTTTTTTCCAACCACAACCACTTGAACACACACCCTGTCATAGTCACGACCTCCAAACTGATATGCACAAACGTCCAGGGAGTGCCTGAAGGCAACTTAACAACATGTTGGTGAATTTACTATTATGATGACAGTAGGGACTATACAGACTAATGTGAACAGCAGGTTGTTTGTGGCTCAAAAATGAAATCAATGTGTTGTTGTTTACTGGGGCATAACATAATTTTACTAGGGCACATGCCATAGTAAATTGCATCAGGTGACACCCCTGGTCTTATGTCCAAAGCCTGACATCACACTTAACTGGCAAACTTTTTGACAGCTTTATGCAGAGCAATTGTTTTTACAACCACTGGCCCCTTACCCAACATGATCATTGCAGAAAGTCTTGGCAAGATTAAAAAGTAAATAAAAACATTTCTATGTTGTTTTGATGAAATATGAAGCAGAACTGTCAAAGTCAAAATAAGATTTTTGTAGAATTCAGCAACAGTGATGTCTATGTTTTCCCAGATGCCACATAAATTGTTAAATAAGTTTTCACTTGCACATTCTTTGTTTTTTAAATTTCAGATACTGATTGCAGAGTGTTGTCATCATCCCAAAATGTCAGTCATTACACAGACGCCTGGGGAAGTCAAGGAGTCAAAAGTTGCATAGCAGTGATGATAATTTTTGCCATTTTTAACCTGTAAAATCCTATTTTTAATACATCAAAATGTATGTAATGGAAAAAACAAAAGTGAAATCACAGTTACTGTACAGTACTTTGGTAGAAAAAAAGGTTAACTCTAGGGTCCTATAGGAAGAATCCATAAAGGTTCTAGGTAAAACCATACAACATTGTGTCTCCTATCAAAGATAGTAGATTTACATTCATTTGGCAGATGTTTTAACATAGCATTAAGTAATATAAATAAAATAACATCTCAAATTAGTGTAAAAATAGAACATTACATTCTGGCCTTAGGTTATATAATATTATCTAACTGGTGTAGATAAAATTGAAAGATGGGAAAATATCTTATTAGTGATAGTGTGCTATGTATCACAACAAATTTATTCTCTGTCAAATGTCCAATATCTTTTTCTTTTTTTATTATTTTTTTTTTTTGGTAATATAGTATTTTTTAAAACACAACTATTTTTGTTATATATCCATTATACTATATTGGAAGAGTAAATGTCCTACATGAATACCTAAAATGTGTCATCTATTTTCTGATTTTTTCTTTATGAATTCTTCACTACTGCATTAGTTATTCAAGTATATCACCAATATTAACTTTTCAGTAGTTACAGGAGGCCTCGTTTACCAGTTATTTTTATTCTGAGTAACTATTTATTTACATGTATTTTGCAGAGAACCTACATGGGTGAACATTTGAATTTGAATGAACAGAATTAAAATCCAAATTAAATCACAATATTAAGCTATTTTACAATGCAGATAATAACTTGGACACAGTTTGTGTTGTTTTGATCCTGTGTTAAATTACATTTAAAAATGTATAATCACTATGGGGTTAATGTGCAAATGTCAGCTTTAATTCAAGAGTATTGATGTTTATGTTGTGTAAATGATAGGCTTCACAAGTCTTTCAGGGAACCTAAGGTAATTAAATTAACATAATTTTTATTCAGTCAGTCACTGCCTCAGAGCTGCCAGACACACAACTGTGTTTTGAGCAGCTATTTCGTAAAAGGCAGTAGACAGCCAATTAGAACTGATCACAACAGTTTGATATGTTTCTAATAATTAGCTCAGATGACGTTAAATAATAATAGGGCTATATGCCTATATTTTCCCTTTATTTTTGAGTTAGATAGGGGTAAGATTTCAGATTTAAAAAAGATCAGAGCCCCATGATTCAGAACCAGCGTAGACAGAACATTTGTAAAGAAAACACTGATACCCTGGGTATGTTAGTGTTCAGTGAGGGAAAAGTATTCAGACAATTTCATTCTCATGTTACTTTTAATATACTTCTAGTGCATATATCCACTTCAAATGTCCTTCGACGTTGCATTTAGATAAATGAACAAAAATGTATCACTTAAAAATTATATTTTTATGTTAAAAAAACATGTTTAAAAAACAGAATTAATAAGGAAAAAAGTATTCTCACACCACAAATGAGCAATATTAGTGCTCTGTTGCAAAGCTGTTGTTAGCAGTTACAGCTTTGAAATGTCTACAGTAAGTACTTAGCTTTTTCCAGCATTGTGGTTAAATTTGGCCCATTCCTGTTGCCAAATCATCTTCAATTCCCAAAAGTTATGAGGAGTCATTGAAGAGTGGAATGTTACAGTAGGTATGTCTGTGGGCCAAGGTGATAATGTTCACACAATGGGCCAGTCTCTATTTAAATAGGGTAACAGTTAATCTGATGATTGAATCGCTGCTCAGGACTGCCTCTTGGACTGCTGGGTTGCAGTGCTCCAAGAGGCAAAACCCTCAGGCACAGGTAACCTGCATTCATCTGTGATGCTAGAGAAAGAGACCCAAGTGTAGAATGGGAATATAAGATTTGCACTGTGCAAAATGTTATTTACAGCAGTGTAGGAACCTCTAAAGTTTGGCCTTTTCTATACAGCCAGAAACCATACCAAGTAAGGTCGACAAAGACGAACATATTTTTTTTTTACATAAACTCCACTTTCTGCCTGCCTGGGATGGTCAAAAACTGCATGGTGAAGCTTACATGAGGTTATCTGCAAGACGAACAACCAGGATAGCCACAACACAAAACTCCAGGCCTCTCTGCTCCAAGTGGGGCTGAGTCCCGAAAGGTAAGTCTCTCTTTAGCAAGACAATGGGACAGAAATATATCCAAACCGCTGGTGTTATCTCACAAAATAAAAAACATGATTCCTTTCAAAGACATAAATTCAGAAAATTTATCAGGACATTCATAAGTTCCTTTTTATGATCTGTGTTATTGGTGTGATAATTGTATGCTCCATGAATGTGTAATCCCTCTGTTTTTTCAAAGGCACAGGAAATTTAACAGCTAGGAAATGCTTGGTGTCATATGCATTGTAAAATCATGCTTGGAGGTTTGGAGTAAGTTCCATGAATGCACAACACTACAGTTTCATGACCTTCATGAGCATTTTATGTAGACCCCTCTGAAAGTATTGGAACCGCAAGGCCAATTCTATTGTTTTTGTTATATAGTGAAGACATTTAGATTTGAGATCAAAAGATGAATATGAGACGATAGATGTCTTCAAAGTATAACGAAAACAAGAGAATTAGCCTTGTTGTTCCAATTCGGTGGGTCTGTACATGCAAAAAGTTGTTCCCAAAGTGCAGTCTGCAGGGTGTGACTAGAATTTCACCCCTGGACTTTGCTTTGAACAACAGCCAATCAACAGCACTAGATGAGGAGAGGCAGGAACACTGGCCCACCTCTTTACTCTTTAGTATAAGAGTCAAATCCCAGAAACTCACTAACATTTGTAAGTTGGGCATTAGATGTCCATCCACCTGAATCTCTGATGATCAACTTAAGAGCTGTGTTTTTGACTTGAATGGACTGACCCTGCCTTAATCTACTCATCTACCTACTGTTGCAAGGGGAAGGCACATAAGAACTTTGATCTCCATTAAAGAACTTTGCACGCTAAAGGCCTTTTTATGATCTCTGTACAGTCTGACTCAACTGAGCCACAAGCTGGACCTTCAGTGTGTGGAAAGTTGACAGTTTTAGACTGGCCACGTCAATCAACAGATCTTTACCAAGTTGAGCATGCATTTCACCTCCTGAAGAGGAGACTGAAGGGAGAAACACCCCCCCACATGACATGAGAATACATGGCAAGGGATCTGAGACCATTCCTCCATACAGAATCTCTCCAGATCCTTCAAATGCTGGTGGACTCTCCTCTTCAGTTCAACCCACAGGTTTTCTAAGGGTTTAAAGTCAGGGGACTGTGATGGCCATGACAGGACCTTGATTTTGTGGTCAGTAAACCATTTTTGTGTTGATTTTGATGTATGTTTTGGATCATTGTCCTGCTGGAAGATCCAACCACGGCTCATTTTAAGTTTTCTGGCAGAGGAAGTCAGGTTTTATATCTGTTTATATTTTATAGAGTCTATGATGACATGTATCCTAACAAAATGTCCAGGTCCTCTGGCAGAAAAACATTATAGAGCCACATTAAACAGCATGAGGTACTTTTCCATATGGTTACGTCTCTGTGTGTGCCAAAACCACCTCCGGTGTTTATTGCGATCAAGTTCTATTTTGGTTTCATCTGACCATAGAACCCGATCCCATTTGAAGTTCCAGAAGTGTCTGGCAAACTGAAGACGCTTGAGTTTGTTTTTGGATGAGAGTAGAGGCTTTTTTCTTGAAACCCTTCCAAAGATCTTGTGGTGATGTAGGTGACTTCGGATTGTAGTTTTGGAGACTTTCTGACCCAAAGACGCAACTAACTTCTGGAATTCTCCAGCTGTGATCCTTGGAGATTTTTTGGCCACTCAAACCGTCCTCTTTGTAGTTTGTTGAGATAATATAGACACACGTCCAATTCCAGGTTGATTCATAACATTTTCAGTTGACTGTAACTTCTTTATTATTGCCCTGATGGTGGAAATGGGCATTTTCAATGCTTGTGCTATTTTCTTATAGCCACTTCTCATTTTGTGAAGTTCAACAACCATTGCACATCACAGCTATATTCCTTGGTCTTACCCACTGTTATGAATGACTAAGGGAAACTGTCCTATGTGTTACCTTATATTTATAACCCTGTGAAACAGGAAGTCGTGGTTTAACAATTTCCTGTTCCTAGTCACCCAGGTGTACTAAAAAGTATTTAAAATATCAATGTGAATATACTTCAAATATTCTTCTAATATGAATTCATAGGGGTGCCAATAATTGTTACACACCTATATTTAACAAAGATTTTTTTTTTAATAAACTTGTGTTATGTTTGAAATTGTTTGATGTCCATGAGAGAAGAGAATTTTTGTGATTTTTTAAAACCAAATATCGAAAGATTAAACAATAAAGACAATTTTTCACAGCCTTGTTTGCTCATATTCACCAAGGGTGTCAATTTTAGTGGAGGGCACTGTAATCATCATCCCACCATTATATTGATGCATACCTTTCTATGTTTCCTGTTTATTTATTTATTTTTACGTGTTTCTCTTTTTTCACAAATAAGTTTTACAAACTATAAATGTATTTACCTAATTTGATGTATATCAAATATCCTTCAGATAATAGGCAAATTATTCCTTTTTTTATCTTGTTGATGCAACCATCATTACATCATATCTCTCTGATTTATTTTTTCCACTGGAATGGTGTCCAATTTAAAATTTGTTAAAAATAATAATAACAACTTCTAATATCTTAATTAATAGTTTAGTTAACACCTTACATACCATACTGCAGTATCTTGATGTGTGAACCAAAGCTGTACAATTGTAAAGTTAAGATATGTATATATGTATATGCATGTATCTAGATGTGTTGAACAACTTAGAACATGGCAACTTTTGTTTGAACCCACCTATTTTTCAAGTGATCAAAAATATTGGAACATGTGACAGAAAAAGTGACAGGTGTTTCTTGCTGCCCAGGTGTGCCCTGTTGAAAATTGATTGCTTAAAAGGATTAATAGCTCTGAATGTCTACTGTGAATACTGCATTTGTTCTTAAAAAGGATAAACCAGAGGGCTGTATATGAGAGAAAAGCAAGCCATTTTGAAGCTGAGAAAAGAGGGAAAATCTAAGTCAGAGCCATTGCCCAAGCATTGGGCATAGCCAATACAACAATTTGGAATGTCCTGAAAGAAACCACTGGTGTACTACCAATGAGACATGGAACAGGTCAGCCAAGGGAAACAACAACAGTTGATGACAGAAACATTATGAGAGCTGTGAAGAAAAACCCAAAAACAACAGTTAGTGACATCACCAACATCCTTGACAGGGCATGGGTATCATAATCCACTGTTAGAAGAAGACTTCTGTGCAGAAATGCAGAGGCCATACCACATGATGCAAACCACTCATCAGCAGAAAGAATCAGAAGGTCAGATCGGAGTTCACAAAGAAATACAGAGATGACCCACAACATTTCTGAAACCAAGATTAACCTCTACCAAAGTAATGGAAAGGCCAAAGTATGGAGAGGGAATGGATCTGCTCATGATCTAAAATATAGTAGCTCATCCAGTCAAGCATGGTGGAAGTAGTATCATGGCTTGAGCTTGCATAGCTGCTTCTGGAATCGGCTCATTACAGAAACAACGTGCCTTCCAATTTACAGAGAAATGCATCCAATTTAACTGGGACGAACTTCATCATGCAGCAAGACAATGATCCAAAAAACACTGCCAACACAACAAATGACTTTATCAGGTGTGAAAAGTTGACAGCTTTAGATTGGTAATGTGTATGTGTGTGTGTGTGTGTGTGTGTGTGTGTGTGTATATATATATATATATATATATATATATATATATATATATATATATATATATATATCTGGCAGAATGTGTTGGGGATCCTGTTAAGTAAATAAAAAGAAGACATTAAACTGCATTCAAAGATCTAGGTAGCTCGATAACAGATATAACACCAGTATACAGTATATTTGAAATCCACACTTTAATGATTCATATGTAAACCTCTGTACAGAAACAGGTGGCAAGCACCACAGGCAATTTGTGTGCCAAGCAGTGAGTTGAAGGTATTGGGAGGACAGGATATTTGAGCTGGGTGCACCCAGCTGTACCCTTAATTACTGTGTGGGTTTACTCTGGATGTGTGGCATATGGGGTTGTAGGTTGTCAGGTGTGTCAAGCATAAATCCTCTGCCATATGCTAGTGTAGTGCAGTGTCTGCCAAAGTTTTTCACTGTTTTCAAAATTCCTTTTTTCCCCAGTGGCTTTAGGAAGTAGCAATTTAATGGCAATTTAATGTTTCAGATTTATTTTTATTTATTTACCAACAGTACACTTAAAAAAAAAAAAAGGGACTAAAAATTTGGGTCAATATAGAAACTCAGCACTGGGTCCGATATGGACTAACCCAGCATGGGTTCTTCTAACCCAGTATGGGTTGCTTTAACTCAGCAATGTTGACCCAACATCCCGGATTGATTTTTAAAAAACCCAACTTAAATACAGTGCGCCCAGAAAGTATTCACAGCGCTTCACTTTTTCCACACTTTGTTATGTTACAGCTTTATTCCAAAATGGATTAAATTAATTATTTTCCTCAAAATTCTACAAACAATACCCCATAATGACAACGTGAAAGAAGTTTGTTTGAAATCTTTGCAAATTTATTAAATATAAAAAACAAAAAAAAGCACATGTACATAAGTATTCAGAGCCTTTGCCATGACACTCAAAATTGAGGTCAGGTGCATCCTGTTTCCACTGTTCATCCTTGAGATGTTTCTACAACTTGATTGGAGTCCACCTGTGGTAAATTCAGTTGATTGGACATGATTTGGAAAGGCACACACCCGTCTATATAAGGTCCCACAGTTAACAGTGTCAGAGCACAAACCAAGCCATGAAGTCCAAGGAATTGTCTGTAGACCGCCGAGACAGGATTGTATCGAGGCACAGATCTGGGGAAGAGTACAGAAACATTTCCGCAGCATTGAAGGTCCCAATGAGCACTGTGGCCTCCATCATCTGTAAATAGAAGAAGTTTGGAACCACCAGGACTCTTCCTAGAGCTGGCCACCCGGCCAAACTGAGCGACCAGGGGAGAAGGGCCTTACTCAGGGAGGTGACCAAAAACCTGATGGTCACACTGACAGTGCTCCAGCGTGTCTCTGTGGAGAGAGGAGAACCTTCCAGAAGAACAACCATCTCTGCAGCACTCCACCAATCAGGCCTGTATGGTAGAGTGGCCAGACGGAAGCCACTCCTCAGTAAAAGGCACATGACAGCCCGCCTGGGGTTTGCCAAAAGGCACCTGAAGGACTCTCAGACCAAGACAAGACAAAGATTGGACTCTTTGGCCTGAATGGCAAGCGTCATGTCTGGAGGAAACCAGGCACCAGTCATCACCTGGCCATACCATCCCTACAGTGAAGCATGATGGTGGAAGCATTATGCTGTGGGGATGTTTTTCAGCGGCAGGAACTGGGAGACTAGTCAGGATCGAGGGAAAGATGAATGCAGCAATGTACAGAGACCTCCTTGATGAAAACCTGCTCCAGAGTGCTCTGGACCTCAGACTGGGTCGAAGGTTCATCTTTCAACAGGCAACGTCCCTAAGCACACAGCCAAGATAACAAAGGAGTGGCTACAAAACAACTCTGTGAATGTCCTTGTGTGGCCAAGCCAGAGCCCAGACTAGAACCTGATTGAACTTCTCTGGAGAGATCTGAAAATGGCTGTGCACCGACGCTCCCCATCCAACCTGATGGAGCTTGAGAGGTCCTGCAAAGAAGAATGGGAGAAACTGCCAAAAAATAGGTGTGCCAAGCTTGTAGCATAATACTCAAAAAGACTTGAGGCTGTAATTAGTGCCAAGGGTGCTTCAACAAAGTATTGAGCAAAGGCTGTGAATACTTATGTGCATGTGCTTTTTTTTGTTTTTTATTTTTAATAAATTTGCAAAGATTTCAAACAAACTTCTTTCACGTTGTCATTATGGGGTATTGTTTGTAAAATTTTGAGGAAAATAATGAATTTAATCCATTTTGGAATAAGGCTGTAACATAACAAAATGTGGGAAAAAGTGAAGTGCTGTGAATACTTTCCGGATGCACTGTATGATTACATTGCTGGGCTGTAGTCACCAGTCTAGAAGTAAAAACAGCTAGAAGTAATGCTATGTGTGCAGTCCAAAATGAGGTAACAATATAATTATGTAAGAACTTAACCTATTTATGACATTTTATTTATTTATTTACAAAAATTCTAACTGGTCTTATTAATAAGAACAGACGAGAAAGTGCTAACACTGGCTATCAAGTCAAAGTACATGTTAAAAAATATTGCTTGTATAGTAGTTGATATAGTGTATATCCAGTTAATACAGAAACATAATTTTGAATGGTTAAACTAAATGTAAAAAATGTTACATTTGAACAAAAACTTTTATTGCAATTGATTTCTTGTACTTTTTCTGGTTGTGGCTCTATCTCGACAGATGCAGTGGAAAATTCCAGAAAATGAATCTTGACACAAGGTGCACGTTCCCTTTCAGGTCCACGTCCTCAATCCAGACTCATTATTGGCCCAACTAATGGCCATCAAATCTACAGACATCGTCTTGTGGTGGACTGTTGTCCCCTCCAGGGTGTGTTGCTGTCTCACTTGTTCCCAGGATAGGCTCCGGATGCACTTTATCCTGACCAGCTAAACTGCTTACTGAATGAATGAATGAATGAATTTAATTAATGAATGATCTACATACACATATTATTGGTAACAGCTTAATGCATATAGCAAAGTTGATATTTTAGAACTGCTTAGGTTAGTTGGGTGTGAACTTCAAACAGGAGTTGCATTGATGTTCTGACTCACAGTCCCCCTTTACGGCCACAGCGCGCGCGCGCGCGCACACACACGCGCGCGCACACACACACACACAACACAACGTGTGTCAGGCAGGCCTATTTGCGGTCTTCATTGTAACTAAAATCTGAATATTTTTTTCTAAAGGGCACTTCACAAAAGTATCCACTAGAGTGCAGTATTGTAAAACAGTGACAAAGCTTTTGCACATTCAGGTTTCACTTTTAAAATAGATTACCAATTTACTTTGTAAATTCTGAATAAACTTGTGAATTATGCATTGTGTATAAAATGTAATAACTGATATAAATATAAGCCTATTTATTTATTTACATCGTATGCTTTGGTTCACTGCACCCTTAAACATCAGAAATGTGTCTAGTTACATTAAAAAAAAAATTATACCTATTTCCCATGCCGATTTGTATGACAGCCTAGAAAAGAAAACATACCTCCTTAAACACGGTGATTTTGTATTTTGAAAATCGAGCTTTGTCGGTGATGGACATGGATTACAGAGTGGGATGGATGTCGATGAGTATGCTCCTGTGATGTGGCCCAGTAACGGTGTCCTTCCTGTAAATCCGGTTTCCTTGGAATAACCAGGAATAACGGTGCGCCTCCTGTTCTCCGCGGCCGAATTCCAAATAACACCTCACTTCTTGTCTAAGAACACTATGTAGGACATAACATAACGGCTTATACACACTACTTAGTGCACTAAATCTACAAAAAGGAGACAATTTGGGCGTCAACCCATGTCAAATTCTTGTGCGGCTTGTGAAGTGTTTCTGCAGGAACAGCTGTAAAACCACGGGAAAGAGAAGCACAACTTTGGTCTACAAGGTATTTCTGGCCGTTGGATTATTATCTGAGGAGCAAACGATTAACGAGATCGGTGTTGTTGAACGGAATAGAAAGAGCTACCGCCCGTTTACAGTCGATTCTAGTCGAGCAGCCCTCCGCTAAGCTAACTAGCTAAGCTAATCATTCCCCACAAACAATAGGAAAAGCAGCTTCGCACGGGACAGACAGATGTTGTTGTTTTTTCCCCCCTTTTATGTTGTTATTCACTTACCTGCTGAAATGTTTACTGGGCGAGCAAGACATTGCTCATAAACACGCTGTTTTTTTGTGAACCGAGTCATATCATGGAAGCGTTTTGCGCCGCATAACTTTGTTCATATATGTTTTAGTGAATTAGCCTTACAGACCGAGAGTGCTAGCTAGCGTGGCTAGGTGCTTACGTCGCTAGTTCGCGACAAAAGACACTAATACATCTGGTCAGTTTTACCGACTGGGATCTACAGCATCTTGTCTGCGTACAAGTCTGTCCAGATGTAGATTTTGTGTTCATCTGTAATTATCTGCACGCTGTCCACATGGCCTATTGGTTGTACTGAACTAAATACGCTTCCAGTAATGAACTATAGGAGCACTCATAACCGGGCACCTGAGCAGGACATGCCACATTTGTAAATAATTATTCTACGCAACAAATTAACCACCTAAATATATATATATATATATATATATATATATATATATATATATATATATATATGTATATGTATATATGTGTATATATATGTGTATATATATGTGTATATATATATATATATATATATATATGTATATGTATATATGTGTATATATATGTGTATATATATGTGTATATATATATATGTATATATGTGTGTATATATATATGTGTGTATATATATATGTATGTATGTATGTGTGTGTGTGTGTATATATATATATATATATATATATATATATATATATATATATATATATATATAATGGATGTATGTATGTATGTGTGTGTGTATATATATATATATGTACATATATAGAAAGATAGATAGATATCTCTCTATCTCAAGCTAAATGATGTTTTCTCCACTTTATAAGGGACCCAGCTGCTTGGTTAATCTGTGGTCCGGTGTGTGTGGCTTGACCATTGTTTCACTTACAAGAAAGCAGATTAAAAAAAAAAGGTCTAGAGTTGATTTCAAGTGTGGCATTTGTATTTTGAGTCTGTCTCTCAATATAAAGTCAAAAGAGCTGTGACTTCCAGTCAGGCAAGCCATCATTACACTGTAAAAACCCCAACATACCCATCAGAGAGACCGAAAAAAAACAAACATAAAATCAACTATTTGGTACATTTCTGAAAAAGAAAGAGCTCAGGAACAGAAGAATACCGTGAATGACAGAAGACGTATATATTTTTTCTTCCCCTGGTGAAGAAAAACTCCTTCACAACAGGTAGCCAGGTCAGAAACGCCATCCAGGAGGTAAGTATATCCGTGTCAAAGTCGACAATCAAGAGGAGGCTTCACCTGAATAAATACAGAAGGTTTACCGCAAGATGTGAATCATTGGTAAGCCTCAAAAACAGGAAGTCCAGATTGGAGTTTGCCAAAAACATCTTTAAAAAAACAAAACGAAAACCTTCAGACTGTTCTGGAACAACATCCGATAGACAGATGAGACAAAGATCAACTTTGTACCAGAATGATGGAATGAAAGGAGTATGGAGAACAGGAAGGAGGTGCTCATGATCTAAAGCGTACCACCTCATCTTATTTGGGCATGTATGGCTGCCAGTGGCGCTGATGCACTTGTATTTATTGATGATTTGACTGCTAACAAATGCACACAGTGCTGTAATTCCTAAATTGTTCACCTGTTTTGGAAGTAAATACTCTTAAATTAAAGCTGAAAGTCTGCACTTTCATATAAAATTCCAACTCCAATTGTAATGTTAGACGGCTCAAAAACAATAACTTTGTCACCATCCAAATATATTAAGCTGACTGTAGTTGGATTGTGTTAATAATACAGTACTGAGGAGGTCTGTGTAATGTATGTTGCAGTTAAAGGGTTTCTGGCTGTAAAGAAGATTGAGGACCTCTAAACTAGATGACGTTCACTCAGATCAACAATGTTCAGATCAGTTAATCATTCAGAATCAAATATTTGAGATGTTCTTTGGTTGTAAGTGTATCATGTGTTGATTAATGTCTTACTCTACAGGGATAAAGTCATTTATTAATACCGCTGATTGTAAACCAAACGCTTCCAATCTAAAACAAACCTTTATTCTGAGTTTTGGTAATTACCTTCACATAATGTCGATCTGACTGGGGTTTTTTTTTTTACCAGGGTTACCCGAGACATAATGCTGACAGAAAATGGATGCTCCTGAGTATTTGGACCTAGATGAGATTGATTTTACTGATGATTTAGCTGTAAGTAAATCATTTGTGATGCAGTGAGAAAATTGTGCTGATTATTGTATTGGTGGTGATTATTGTATAATACTCACTCGTGTACAGTGTTTTTAACAGCTAGTTAATAGCTGGGCCTAGTGGGCCTGGACACATTGCTCTCCAGGAGAAGTTCACCAAATATTACTCATGGGGATGCTGATTAAAAAAGGGTTTTGCAGAAAAAGTTGCATTTCTTAGGAAAATATGATATGTTTGTGTTAAAATATAGCTATACAATATACCCATACTATATCTTCAAGCTCACATTACATATGTTATGGTTTTTATTTCTGCTAAGTTTCAAGCAGTATGAAAAATAATTATGGACTAGACCCTTACACATAGGAACTCTAGACCTACAATGAAGGTTATTTACAGAAATTCATACAACAGTTAGTTCTGGCCCACCAATTTGATTAGTCATGCACCATTCTAAGATTTCTTGTTTTCTTGCTTATAGAACTGTTCTATAAAAGCAATATCACACTTGCAGTTGTACTGTTGTACTGAATATCAGCACGGCTGTGAGTACCTACAGCCAAATCTTCAGTAGAGCAGCACTCTTGTATTATATTGCTTAACTATATTTAGCATTTTTTGCACAAGTTGCTCATTGCTTTGGTCTCTATTGTAGTACACATCGAAGAGCATTCCAGAACTTTGCCGGAGAAATGATGGACAAGCAGAGGAGAGACAAGGTATGTCTGTAGCAGGTTTCTGAATACATTTTGAATATAACCTATTTCAGGTAAAATGTGCATAAAGATACATCATGTTCTAGTTGCAAAAAATGTTCTCTCGCAAATTGTGCCTGGTGTCTTTATAAAAAGAAGTTGGGAGTGCTCCTTCACCTTGATTGTGTGAAATCTTCTCCTAAGCAATGCCAACTTCTTTTTATAAAGACACCAGGCAAAATCTACAGAGCAAAAGCAAAGACCTTAACCATTCTGTGATATGGGGCCGCATCTCTGCAAACAGTACTGGGGCATTACGTGTCATCAAAGGACACATGAATGAAGCGATGTTTGATCTGTTATTTTCTTATTAGAGACGAATTTATTCTTGTCAACCAAGACAAGACAACCATAGACATCTAGAAGCTATGATTGCCAATAACAGCTTTGAAACAAAGTACTAATGTTTGTCATTTGTGTCCCCCCGATCATTACCATTTTCTTAATTTTTTTATTATGCATTTTTATTTATAAGTACAAAGTCAAAAGACATTTGTGTAAATGTGAAGTGGATATACATTGCCCTCCACTAATATTGACACCCTTGGAAATGAGCAAAGAAAAATTGTCTTTATTGTTTAACCTTTTGTTAAAAAAAATCACAAAAATACTCTGCTCTCATGAATATCAAACAATTGCAAACACAACACGGGTTTATCAAAAAAAATATCTTTGATTAATATAGGTGTGCAACAATTATTGGCACCCCATGAATTCATATGAGAAAAATATATTTGAAGTATATTCACATTGATATTTTACATATATATTTTACCATGACTTCCTGTTTCACAGGGGTATAAATATGAGGTAACACAAAGGCCAAATTCTCTTAGTCATTCATAACAATGGGTAAGACCAAGGAATATAGCTGTGATGTGCAGCAAAATGTGTTGAGCTTCACAAAATTGGAAGTGGCTATAAGAAATTAGTACCAGCATTGAAAATGCCCATTTCCACCATCAGGGCAATAATTAAGAAGTTCCACTGGAAATGTTATGAATCAACCTGGAAGAGTACGTGTATCTATATTGTCTCAACGCACTGTGAAGAGGATGGTTCGAGTGGCCAAAAAATCTCCAAGGATCAAAGCTGGAGAATTGCAGAAGTTTTGCATCTTTGGGTCAGAAAGTCTCCAAAACTACAATCTGAAATCACCTCCATCACCACAAGTTGTTTGGAAGGGTTTTAAGATAAAAGCCTCTACTGTCATCCAAAAACAAACTCCAGTGTCTTCAGTTTGCCAGACACTACTGGAACTTCAAATGGAATCGGGTTCTATGGTCAGATGAAGCCAAAATAGAGCTTTTTGGCAATAAACACCAGAGGTAGTTTTGGCACACACACAAAGATAGCCATATGAAAAGTACCTCATACCCATGGTTAAATATAATGGTGGCTCTTTATTGTTTTGCGGCTGTTTTTCTGCCAGTGGACCTGGATATTTTGTTAGGATACATGGCATCGTGGACTCTATCAAATATCAACAGATATTAAATGAAAACCTGACTGCCTCTGCCAGAAAGCTTAAAATGGTCCGTGGTTGGATCTTCCAGCGGGACAATGATACAAAATGTACATCAAAATCAACACAAAATCAAGGTCGTGCCATGGCCATCCCAGTCCCCTGACTTGAAACCCATAGAAACCCTGTGGGGTGAACTGAAGAGGAGAGTCCACCAGCGTGGACCTGGAAATTGGAAGGATCTGGAGAGATTCTGTATTGTGGAATGGTCTCGGGTCCCTTGCCATTTTCCAACCTCATCAGGCATTATAGGAGAAGACTCAGAGCTGTTATGTTATCTGTTAAGTATTGACTAAAAGGGTGCCAATAATTGTTTGCAGACCTACATTTAACAAAGACTTTTTTGATAAACCTGTTTGTTTGAATTGTTTGATATCCATGAGAGCAGAGAATTTTTGTGAATTTTTTTTAACAAAAGATTAAACAACAAAGACAAATTTTCACAGCCTTCTTTGCTCATATTTACCAATGGTGCCAATATTAGTAGAGGGCACTGTATACACTGGAAGTATAGTAAATAAAAAATTAAAGTGTCTGAATACTTATTTTCCCTCACTGTAGATATAAGATTGATATCATATAATAATAGTTCTGATAGTTTTTTGCCTATTACATTTGCAAACTCACACCTTCATGATCATACATTCACTGTACTCTTTCAGCTCCCGGCATCAACTGGAGTCGAAGTGCCTCCTCACACAGTGGAAGTGGAATCAAACCCACTGGA
Organism: Ictalurus furcatus; assembly: GCF_023375685.1. Classification (NCBI taxonomy): domain Eukaryota; kingdom Metazoa; phylum Chordata; class Actinopteri; order Siluriformes; family Ictaluridae; genus Ictalurus; species Ictalurus furcatus. The sequence continues at coordinate 17,849,130 of NC_071259.1, read as the reverse complement.
ATTGCTGATGTGTACAGCAAATTCAGACCTGTTAAAAGGGTCTCACCACTTAAGCATCAACCAGAGGTTTTGGACACCGAGGCTGACAGTAAGAGTCCTGGACAAAATGTAGAGGGACACAATTCCCCTAAAGGGCTCCAAGCAAATGAGAGTCCATGTGATGTTCAGGCACTCAAGTGCAAAAGTATTGGTAATGGAGCACTTTTTGGGGAACTGGAGCATTATGACTTGGACATGGATGAGATACTAGATGTGCCTTACATTAAATCCAGCCAACAAATGTCCACCCTGCCCAGAGCAGCCTCTGAGAAGCGGACCTCAGGGAGTAGTGCAACTGATAGATGCATTAGCCTTAAGGCATCGTCTCTTGCTCATACTGAGAACCTGAGCAGTGGTACGCAGTTTTGTGTACTCCCACCCGTTAACTGGTCAGACATGAGAAAGTCAAAGTCTATGGATCCAGACAATCTCAGGGCACAAACAGTTGGATATGACCACTCGCCAGGCTCCCTGCACCGATCTGTATCTGAAGCAGACAGGCTATTATCAGCCAGACCTTTTCCAGATACACCAACCCACAAGGCTGGCTCGGACACTTCTGTCAGTCAGCCTTTGTTTCATATTCAAGGAGGTTCAGTGGGAAGGCTAGACAACAGCAAGTCTTGGAGTGGTCCTAAAGCATTTGGAGAATGTGATGAAGAAACCAAAAAGTCTCACAATATAATCAACATTGTGCGGGAGGGCCAGATCTCACTCTTGGTGAGTAATGAGTCCTCTAAAATGGTTGAAATGTTTGTTTATTTATTTATTCATTCATGATAATTTTTTTTTATACATCTAATGTAATCTTTGTCTGTCCTCAGCCTCATTTTGCGACTGAGAACCTGGAACTCATTCGAGATGAGGACAGAAATAACCTTCTTCATATCTCTGCTGCACATGGACATGCAGACTGCCTGCAACACCTTACTTCCCTCATGGGAGAGGACTGTCTCAATGAACGCAACAACCAGCAGCTGACTCCTGCTGGTTTGGGAGTCAGGGTGAGCTCAGTGGTTTATGTTCTTGGAGGGATTTCTGCATTCTCCATTGTAAAACATTTGCTTAGTTACAGGCTAAATTATTAGTCAATTTCTGAGCTTAATTCTGTTTATTTAAATCTGTCCCTGAGATGATATAGGTGTTGTGCTTCGTTTGTCAAATATTGTACAGCGTTTTATTTTACTGCATAAATGAAAATTTATAAGGTTTTTTTTTTTTTTTGTATTTCTGAATAGAATGGTCACCTGGAGTGTGTACGCTGGATGGTGAGTGAGACGGAGGCCATCGCTGAGCTTAGCTGCACACGGGACCACCCAAGTCTTATCCATTATGCAGCACAATATGGTCAGGTAAAGACTAAATAAATGAATAAGGTCAATCAAATGTTTTATCTAGATTGATCACTTGTGCATTTGAGCTGACTCTTTGCTTCAGGAAAGGATCTTGTTGTGGCTACTACAATTTATGCAAGAACAAGCTATCTCACTGGATGAAGTGGATCAGAATGGGAATAGCGCAGTGCATGTTGCTGCTCAGTATGGTCATCTCGGCTGCCTTCAGGTAAACGTCTGGTTTGTTGTTTTTTTACTGTTACAGAATTCTTAACAAAAACTTTGGAAAATGATGTTTAGCAAAGTATCTTTTCTATGGGACAGTGAAATTGGAAACAGGACACAGGCCTTCCTCCTGCTTTCCTGTTTGTGTAGACTGGCCAGTAATTTCCTCTCCTTTTCACTACTCAGCAGGGACGGGAAGTGTGCAAAAACATAAAGCACAATATCACAATGACCAGAAGACTTTAAAAAAATAAAATGAAAAAATAATAATCATTTCTATAGGATGTTTTGGTTAGCCACAGAGCAGAATTTGGATTCCATAGTGCACAAAGGGGACTACACTGAACTTAAATGTGTATTTCTTAGAAGTAACTGTGCTACATACTTGTCATTTATTATTTGAATTTTTGTCTTTAATACTGTATCTTTCCCAAAGACACTGGTGGAATATGGCTCAAATGTCACTGTTCAGAATCAGCAAGGCGAGAGGCCATCTCAGTGTGCCGAGCGACAGGGTCATACCACCTGTGCACGCTACCTGGTGGTTGTGGAGACCTGCATGTCTTTGGCTTCACAGGTGGTCAAGCTTACCAAACAACTCCATGAGTAAGCAGGCTGCAAAAGTATTTAAAAAAATTTACTGAAAGATTAACAGAAAGTCTTCAATAAATTCACAATATATTCTTTTGCAGACAGACTACAGCAAGAATAACACTCCAGAGTCAAATGCAGCTGCTTTTGCAGTCCCAGGATCCCAGTGGAAGACCACGATCACCCAGGTTTGCTCTTTTCTCCTCAGTGTATAACAAGACGTTTGTCTCATTAGAATGAACATGTAATAAGGTCATCTTAATCACTTCTCTATTAGTTTGCTTATTCCTCCAGCTGAGACTTGGCCTGAGATGACGCTTACTGCAGAGGTTACCCCTGGTGATGGGCAGTGGGTACTGAGGCAGAGGCATGTGGATTCTGAGTCAGTCCTGCGTAAGATCTTGGGAAAAGACATTGCTGAAAGAATGGGCACCAGCGAGAAGGCATTCCAAGAGGAGACAGTAGAGGGCGCCAGCGGAACAGACTCTGGAATGGGGCTGGGCATAGGCCCACTACGGAGACCAGGTATGGTGGAAAGGCGGGAGCTGAAACTAGCCCGTCTTAGGCAGATCATGCAACGTTCCCTCAGTGAATCAGACACAGATTCATATCCCCCTGATGAGTCTAAGCAGCCCACAGGCACCTCCAGACCAGAAAGGCCAAGCCAGCTTCCCATAGCAGAGAGTGAAGAACCAGTTCAGTTATCAAATAAGAAGCATGCCTCAGCTGCTGAACGCAAGTTCTCATTTGCGCTGAGGACTTCCAAGTCCATGGATGGATACAATCCCTCTCCAACATCAGACAACAGTGATCTTGATCATGAAGCAAAAACTGACTTTTCAGGGGAACTGACTGAATTTAACAATGGGCAAAAAGTCACGAGTCCAAAGAGTGCTCTTAAATCACCATCCTCTCGTAGGAAAACCTCACAGAACCTTAAACTCCGAGTGACATTTGAGGAAGCACCAGTTGTTCAAAAAGCTGGTCAAGCAGCAGAGGTTAAAGTAGCATCTGGTAAAGAAAAGACTTCCGAATCAGGGAAACGACCCTTTGGAACATTCCGCTCCATTATGGAAACGTTAAGTGGAAATCAGAATGGCAACAACAGCAATGCTCAAGGTGCATCTGTTGGCAAGCACTCACTTTCAAATTCAGCACAGAGTCCATCTGGGAAAAAATCGGATGCTAAGGCCAGTCCAGGGGGTCTCTCAAAATGCAAAACCAAGACCAGTGCTGTTTAAGTGCCTTTCTACAAAGGTGCTGTGAAAGCATTGCAGTGCCCTATTTTTCTTAAAGAAATTCATAAAACCTTGGTTATTTTCAGGTTAGTGGTAACTGAGGTCGAAATGACATGAATGACCAACTGAAACATTTCGAAGCATACATTTAGAAATCAGACACTTGTGGCAATGCAATCTTTTTGCAATCTAACTCTAAAATAATTTTTTAGCATCAGTCACTGTATATATGTATAACACATGGCTTCACATGCATTCTCCATACTAAATAGATAATTGGACTTGTTAAAAGTATTATTTAACATCACTGTGATTTTGTACAATCATTATCTCATTTTACAATCGTATGTTACACAGTGAGCAAAAAAAACATTCCCTGCCCACAGTTGTGTTTTTAAACCCAATTGCAATGCAAACTATAATAATAATAATAATAATAATAATAATAATAATAATAGTCAAATGATTTTCTATTATGTCTAGGAAGTAGCGTTTAGGAAATGACGATGAATATTTATGACCACTACATTTCATTCTGAACAGTACTGAATCACATTACAGAAACTTTTCTAGAGTGGACAGTATTAGATACTGAAAGTTATATATGATGCATTGCTGAAAAAAGTTTCCTGATTTTGATCAATCACAATTTAATGTTTTCATAATTGTTTTAATGATGTTTTATCTGTACCTTTTTCCATTTTAAAACATATTTATGAATTATAATTTAAATATCATGTTTGAAGAAAAAAAAAAGCATTATTACAACTATTGTAATCCTAAGATGAAAAATAAATGCATTTAACTGTTAACCATATGCTTTTGCAATTTTAAAATGTGACATTAATTGATGATCTTTTTAAAAATTGTATACATTTCCTCCTTTATACACATCCAGGCATTATCTTATCTCAGCTAATATTATGCACTAAGTAATAGATAGGGATTCAAAGTCTATGTCTATTCTCTCAGAAATTATTTTAGTATAAAGTACTACAGGCAAATCAGAACTGCCTTGTTTTCATTCACAAACTATACACTACAAAACACCAGCTTTATGTTCCCCTCCAGTGAGGAAAAGCATCTCATTTTTTATAAAAACCAATACCTGGGGAGGCTGTGTTTTTGTAAGTGAAGTTAAGCTGATGAATTAGCCCTCGTTCATTGGACAACAGTTTGAGGCAATATCCAAGGGAGTCATTCGGCACCTTTGAGGAGGCAGGCAGTTTAATTGGTGATAGTGTGGGGCTGTGAGGGGAACGTTTAGGCACGGGGCCGACAGCCTGTTGTGTAGCATGAAAATGGAAGAGACAACTGCTTGATTTGACAGGAGGAGTCATATATAGATTTTTGTGTCCATTGTTTTGGCTTATTTGTGTGTGCTTTACTCAGTCAATCAAATATAATTGACACCACTGGGCTCTGTTGTTTCTGGGATGACAGCAGTTAATGCCAGTGGAAAAAAACGCAGGGTGGAAAGTTCTCCTGGTGAAGGATGGGGAAAGGTTTCGGCCAGCCTTGTGACAATTTTTCAGACTTCAACAGCATTAATTGATGTAATGACAGCAATGATGAATACTAATATATGCAACCTTTAAAAACAAACCTATAGTAATTATACCAAGCCAAATTCATTTTTGCCTGCTGGTTTGAATAAGGCTGTGAATTAAATAGTACCAAGGCTTTTTTTACATAATAGTATGTAAAATAATTTGTAATTATTGTAATAACTATTTATAAATAATTTAATGACTGAATACCTAGCATTAGTAAATTATAATGACTAAAGTAGAAAGCAATACCTACAATACTTAGACCACAGAATGTCATACCTTTCCTCTTAAGTTATCCTGATGCATGTTGATTTGACATCTGTATCAAATGTTTGTTTTTGTTTAATTGATTTCTGTGTATTGTGTCTAAGGGGCTCTTTAAATTAACGGCGATAGTGCTATATGAGGCCAGAAGAGGGAAGTATTGCTGTATAGCATCGCTGCTATTAAACACAGAGGATGAATTTAAATGAATACTTATTTCTATCCAGTCAAACAAGTCAAAATGTTCATTGTGCATTTGTACAATTAACAACGGGGGGGGGGCATAGGTGCATGTTCAAATAAATAGAGTTCCAAAAATGTTGGAACACATTTTCTGAATGAATATTACATTTATGAGCGTGTAGTTAGTAGATATAACTCTTGCTCAATTTACAGAAAATCGATTACATTTACCTAATAATTAGTATATATAAAATTGGATTTTGTATAGAAATATATTATCTCCACAGGCAGAATATGAATGAAACATTTGATTGATTTAATCATAAGGGTACAAAATTAGACACTGCATAAAACTAGCAGGGAAGAGATACTACAGTAAAATATGTCACATCTGTAACATTCTGTCAGTCAGAGCACTGTTAAGAGACATGTTAACTGGTGATTCCTGTCTTTTTAGAAAAATGTGCCCTCTGATCTGCTCTTACACTTTGCCCAAAGAAATTGTCAAGACAGATGACCGTTATCATTCTTATTCTTACAGTCAACTCCAGAATTTTTGGCACACTTCAGGAGAATGGGTAAAAATTATTGTATTAAACATAATGATTTAAATATTTCACTCAACATTAAAAGACTCAATTAAATGCAAACAAATTGCCATCTTAAATAAAAAAAAAAATGCTCTCAGTAGTTGTATAACAAAACACAACACAAAAGGGACAGATGGTTGTAGATAAAATTGAAAATGTAGCCTTTTCAAAAGTCTGGAGCAGTTATTAAAAAAAAAAAAAAGTTGAACCCTTTCTTGCAGGTTAATTGGACATTTTCAATCAGTATATAAAAAAATATTTTATCCTTGCAGGACACTGTTGGGTTTCTGTGTGTAGAGTTTCGTGACTTGTGTGAGCCTCCTCCTGCGCAAAAAATGTACACCTCTCCACAATAACAATGAGATAAAAACGGACATCACTAAAGATAGTAAATCACTGGATACAACTGCCACGATAAAATTATTATATTTAAACCTAGCAGGCTAGGTAAAAACAGAAAAACTGTAAATTCCTAAAGCCCCGAGTGTCTACGTTCATATGAGCCATTAACCACTACTGTGAAGTGTGACATCGCAAATAAATTCAATGCTGAAAATTGGCACCACTAAAATGGGTGTTAAGTAATTCTTGTGGCTGACAAGTTTCAAAATGTGGCATTAAATGCCATCTCCATAACGACACGCTGTCTGGAAACATTGTTAATACAATAACAGGATAATTTAGCATAGAACTGGTTGCCTTGGAAAGATAGTTAAGACATGGTCCTAAATGGATAATTCTACTAGGCAATAAGCCCAACCATGCAGATAACGCATCACAGAAACGGGTGCTGAAACTCAAAATATTTTGCATGGAAGGGCAGTCGAAGATCCCTCTACAAGTGTCTTTTTTTTTTTTTTTAGATTATATGTGTCATTTTAGACATTACAACATAAGCCTGAGTGCTATTATTTATTCCAGGGAAGACTTCAACGAATAATAAGTGTTGGGGTGCTGATCATTTTTTAAATGTGTTTTGCAGGATCGAATACACTTAAGAATGTTTGAGAGCAAAATATCAAGGATGGAATGTATTATTCATATTGTATGCACATATTTGCTCATTATTATACAGTGAATTATTTGAGAGTTTACTGTATATCCTAAATTAGGATAGCCTTTAACCAAAAAGCACATCTAATTGCTATATCCTAAGTTGAAGATTTTCATGGTTCTATGACAATATACTAAAATACATTATTTCACCATATCACCACAACCATTCCCACCCACATCCCCATAAAATATTGTTTATAGTCAATTTCTGCGCTATTAAACTAAACTTAGACTTGATGATGATGATTAGTAGTATGATTATGACTGTGAATATCATTGTGGCACGGTGGTGCAGTGGCTAGCATTGCTGCCACACAGCTTCAAACTGGTTCAATCCTCAGCTCGGTTATTGTTTATGCAGCATTTCTATGCATGTTCTCTGTGTGAGTTTCCTCTGGGCTCTCCAGTTTCCTCCCACAAACATGCCAAATAGTGAGTTGGCTAAGATAAATTGCAGCTAGGTATGAATGTGTGTGCATGGTGCCTTCAGATGGACTGGTGTCCCATTCAGTGTGCATTCCTGCCTCTTCTGGAGGTTTTTGCCAGTCACACCACAAGAAAATATCTATTATATATATATTTTTTTACCTAAAAGCTTTATCTAAAATTCTAACATGCTACTTTCTGTGAAGGCCTCCAAACATTTCTTTGTAAACAACTAGGACTTATGATAGTATTTTATGTACTGTATGTATGTATGTATGTATGTATGTATACACACACATACATGCAATTTACACAATATCCACATTCACCATCCTACTTTTATAGGAACACAAGTAACCATTACTCCTGCTTATTTATGCAGTTATCCACTCAGCCAATCATGTGGCAGCACCACAATGCATAAACACAGGTCAATAGCTTCAGTTATTGTTCACGTCAAATGTCAGAATGGGGAAAAATATGATCTCTGTGACATTAACCGTGGCATGGTTGTTGGTGTCAGATGGGCTGGTTTGAGTATTTCAGAAACTGCTGATCTCCTGGGATTTTCACACACAACTGTCTCTAGAGTTTACACAGAATGGTGTGAAAAACAACAGCAAAAAAAAAAAAAAAACATCCTGTGTGTGGAGGGTCTGCAGGCTGAAACACTTTGTTGATTAGAAAGATCAGCTGAGAATGACCAGATTGGTCTGAGCTGACAGGAAGTCTATAGTAACTCAAATAAACACTCTTTACAACCGTGGTGAGCAGAAAAGCATCTCAGAAAGCACAATACATCAAACCTTGAGGTGGATGGGCTACAATAGCAGAAGATCACATCAGGTATCACTCTTGTCAGCCAAGAACAAAAATCTGAGCACAGACTCAGTGATATGAATGAATGTAAGACATGACATTATTCAATTTGTAGTTGGTTGTGAAATACCATTACCATCTCCAATTTCTTCAAACAAGGCATAATCACGATCGATCTTTAAATGTTCTTTTTTAATATGATTTTACTTTACATTCCATCTGTGTCATCTGACTGCACCTTGTGAGCAGCAAAATCAGTAATTACTCTGTCAGTGATGCTGATATGACTGACAGTACATGATTTATATTCAGTTTACCTGCTATTACACTTTTCTACCACTAGGTAGATAGATTCTTGCATACGGTTGGTCAGAAGTGTGCCGAAATATACGCACATCCTCACGCATAAGCAAATCTTGATGAAGCCCATTCGGTGCATAGAAACATGCGTACGCACGGTTTATGAACAAAACTATGTGTACACACTGCTGAAAATGAGACTCCTGATCTTATTATAACTTTAGCATTGCAAAATAACTTCACTAAGCCTCTCAAAGATGTTTGCATGACCTTCCAGGTATATGCATAACTATAGTTTCGAACACAACCCCAAAAAGTTGGGACAGTATGGAAAATGCTAATAAAAACAAAGAGGAGTGATTTGTAAATGTACTTTGACTTATAAATATTTAAACAAAAACCTATAAAGACAAGGTATTTGGTGTTTTACCTTATCAACTGCATAGTTGTTTTTTTAAATTTTATTTAATTTTATTTTTTTTAAAAAGATAAACGTTTATTTTGAAATTGATGCATGCAACACGTTCCAAAAGTTGGGACAAGGGCAATTTAGGACTAATAGTGATAAATAGTGACAAGTTGAAATAAGGTGATGTGAAACAGGTGAGGCAATTGTCCAATCATAGTATATAAGGAGCCTCCAAAAAAGGCCTAGTCCTTCAAAAGCAAGGAAGGGTCAAGGCTCGCCAATCTGCCAACAGATGCGTCAGTGAATAATCCAACACTTTGAGAACAACATTCCAAAAAGACAAATCAGTAGGATTTTGGGCATTTCACATTATACAGTGCACAATATAATTAAAGGATTCAAGGAATAATGATAATGAGTCTTTATTGATCATATATACATATACACAGTGAAATTCTTTCCTCACATTCCCCAGTATGTCAGGAAGCTGGGGTCAGAGCGCATGGTCATCGCCCCTGGAGCAGAGAGGGTTAAGGGCCTTGCTCAAGGGCCCAAGAGTGGCAGCTTGCAGTGCTGGGGCTTGGACCCCCGACCTTCTGATCAGTAACCCAGAGCCTTAACCGTCAAGCCACCCCTGCCATCCGGTCAAATCTCCGTGCGTAAATTGAAAGGCTGAAAACCACTTCTGAATGCACGTGATCTCCGATCCCTCAGACATCACTGTCTTAAAAACTGTCATGAGACTGTAATGGATATCCTGACATGGGCTCAGGAATACTTTGGTAAACCTTTGTCAGTCAACACCATTCGCCGTTGCATCCACAGATGCAAGTTAAAGCTTTACTATGCAAAGCAGAAACCATAAATCAACACTGTCCAGAAGTGCCGCCCACTTCTCTGGTCTCGGTCTCATCTGAGATGGACAGTAGCACAGTGGAATCATATTTTGTGGTCCAACGAGTCAACATTTCAAATAGTTTTTGGACAAAACAGCCGTCATGTTCTCCAGGCCAAAGAGGAAAAGCATTGTTATTGGTGTGTGTGTAGTTTTTTTTTTTTCAATTTGTGTCAAATTACTGGGCAGAAGACTCAAGTAATGTTATTGCGATATGTTTTTATTCAATTTATGTAATTCAACATGCCATTTTGCCTTGAGGACATTTGGCACTATTATACTTCCATAGAAAAGGACCATCCAAGCTGTTATCAGCGTCAGGTCCAAAAGCCAGCATCTGTCATGGAATGTGGGTGTATCAGCGCCCATGACATGGTTAACTTGCACATCTATGAGGGCACCATTAATGAAAGAAAGATATGTACACATTTTGGACCTACTTATGCTGCCATCCAGAGCAGGACAACACCAAACCACATTCCGCCTGGATTACAAGCGCAGGGTTGCATAAGCAGAGAGTGCGGGTGCTAGAATGGCCTGCCTGCAGTCCTGACCTGTCTCCGATTGAGAACGTGTGGCACATTATGAAGCGCAAAATAAGGCAACTAAGTATGCGTAGCTGAGGAAATGCATAATGGATGAATAGGGAAAATTCCGCTTGCAAAATTTAACCAAGTGGTGGCTTCAGTGCCTAAACGCTTAATAAGTGTTATTAAAAGAAAATGATGTTATAGAGTGGTAAACAGTTGACTGTCCCAACTTTTTCATTATAGTACAGGTTGAATTGAATTTTCAATTAGTCATTTATTTATTTATTTATTTATTTATTTATTTATTTATTTATTTGCCATTTTCCATACTGTCCCAACTTTTTCGTTATTGGCATTGTAGATAGTCTTCCTCCCAGCAAGATTTTTTTCCCCCCTGGACACTCACACTACATGGCACAGCTGGAGTTCAAACCTTAATCTCTAAACGATTTTACCCTCTACATACACTGCACTGAAAATCTTTCATTGGGTACATTAAATTTTTAAATAATTTTATTTAATGGGTATTGTTAGCAAGCTTGTCAAATGTTTCTATTGATAAAATTTTCTTTCATTCCAAATATACTTTATGCTACAGAACTATCATGTGTCTGCATGCCTTTCATTGTTTGAAGCTTTTGTCTGCTTAGACACAGGCATTGCTTTTGGTGTCCTTCATCTGTAGGAATGGCTCCTTTAACTTATTCCATTGATCTCTGTATTTCCCATTAAGCCAGCCTGTTATGTTCAAGAGGAGGGAGGTAAAGAGTCTCAGGCTGCCAGAGGAGGCCTCCTGCCTTGGCCTCTGGAGGATGGTAAGAACTGAAGCACATCATTTAGGCCAGTGTTCTTCCATCCACATTATTTGCTGTAAACAGCAGTTCATTACAGCAAGCCAGACATGCAGTGTGTTGTCATGGCTCAATGCCACAGTTCAGCTTGTTTGCAACTGTCGCAGAACGGCAGTTGCATGAGAAAAAGCCATCCCTCAGGACATGCCCCTGAGGTCTCAAGTGGTTAGCGCTTCAGATTACATTGACGTGCAGGGATTACAAACATTCCTACCATTGTTTGTGTTTTATCATCTATAACTGTTTTTAATGTTTGTTAGAGTTTATTCAAGACAGCTATAACATATAGCTCATATAGCTGATTTTATCAAATAATATGGCTCAATTGTGTTCCAAAAGGAAATAAAACCGAGCTATATGCAGTATTCAGTTGGATGTCTTTAAACATTATTAACATTAACAGTCTTTAGTGGGTTTTCATGACGGAACTTGGTTTATAATGTTAGATTTTTTTTTTTTAAATGATTTGATTTGTACAAAATCACACTGCAACAGCAAAATCACGTTAGACAGTTGGATGGCATTCATTCATCTTTAGTAACTGCTTTACCCTGGTTAGAGTCATGGTGGCTCCAGAGCCAATCACTGGGCACAAGGGGAGAACACATTATGAATGGGACACCGGTCCATTGTGAGCCACCATGCACACACAGTTACACAATCATTCATGGTTAGGGGCACCTCCACAGAGACAGTAACCAGAGATCAGGATAGAAACAGGTTCAAGCTGTGAATTGGCAACACTACCCACTGCATCACTGTGCTGCTCATAATTACAAATATGATGTTCTCACAGATGAAGGTTGCATGTTCCCACAGCTGTTCCCATTTCCCCACTGATTAGTTTTTACACTTAAACCCCGGTGTCTCATTGTTAAAGTGCCAAGTATTGTTTCAGTGTTTTGCCACCTGAACGCTACCAAACCTTTGTTTTCTGTATTGGTTTTTAATCTTGTTCTCGTTTCTGGTTTGTGATTCTGGTTTTTGTCCTGTTTTGCCTGATCATCTGACTCTGTGCTTGTTTTTTCCACCACATTTTTGTTGCTCGTATTGGATTTCTCTGCCTGCCTTTAAAATAAAGCCTTTTACTGCACTTGCATCAACCTGCAGTCCCGTATCCTGACAATAATATGCAAACACCTACCTTTGCAAACTAATTCATAAATCTATTATGTTTTTTTTTACTTCACAAATTTGGTGTCAAACTACTCAGGAGAATGTGAATCTTAATACTTATTAAAGTCATCTTGACATTTATGAACAATATGGTTGCCGCATGTCAATCAATGAGGCAGAGCCTAATTTACTCAAATAGCTGTAACTCATGATTGCTTGCATGGATTCACACGAAACTTGAAATCCATATACAGGACATGATTCCGAGGTTGCCCATGCATAAGGGCAGAGCTAAAGTCAGATAACTGTTTCTCAGGAACCATAAGTCCGATGGAGCTGAAATTTGGTATACTGCAACTATGTGCTAATCTCTAAGTTGTTTTTTTTTGTGACGAACTACTTAAGAAACATGCCCATCATCAGCCAATCAGTTTTCAGGAGTCATTTGACATTTTGACAAATGTCAAAAACATATTGAGATTTGTATACAATAAGGTGATGCCATGTGTCAATCAATTCTATGGAGGTGGAGCTGATTTACTCAAACAGCTGTTATTCAGCTGTTATTTATCTTTGAACCAAACTCAAAAGGCATGTTCAGTACAAGGTTCTGAAGATGTCTGCAGAGGTTGGGGCATGGTCATTGAAAGATGGTGGAGTTGGGTCCAAATAAATGTGTCTCAGGAACCAAATGTCTGGTTGAGATGAAATTACTAGATTTTTATCAGTACTTAAAGGGGATCCCGACTTTGAAGACTTGTATGGCTTATTAGATTAACCCTGACATCCGCTATGTAAATCCGCTATACAAAAACACTCTAAATGTCAGTTTTTTTTTAAAAAATCCTTGCATTCGTAGGCTGCCATCGCTGTTTATGTCACAATGCATCCTGGGTAGTGACGTCAAATGGTTGCAACGGTCTTGATTCTCCTGCTACCCTACAGCGATATAAACATGTCTTCAGCCTTTTCAATTTGAACCTGAGTGTAACATAAGTGAGGAGGCTAATATAGAAGACATTACTCAAAGTGTACATCAAAATGAAGACGATCAGAGAGTTGAGGAGGCGAGAGTGGAGCAAAATCCATGGTGTCTGTGCAGCAACTGCACGTCTATGCCAACCGAGAGCGTTTGTTTTTCAACGTAAGCATATGGATTAAACTATCATTTTATGATGAAACGTATTCTAATATAAATAATTTTAGAGATTATCAGCCATCTCGCCATTGTACACATTATCCTATTAAAATTCCGATGGCCCGCCAGTGCACTTTTACTATGATATGAGCAAATCTATGCTATCCACACAACTTCTGTGTGTACAAAGGTACTCATATCTTTGGAAAGTTAAGATTCTTGTGATTTGATTGATATAAACTGTTTTGACCTACAATCACAACAGCAGCAACAATCAATGTCTCTGTCAGACCACCGACATACTAAAAAACACGAAACGGAGGGAACTCACCTCATATGAAGCCTCATAGTAATCCACTGATCCATAGCATCCTGATAAAAACAGTTTTGTTACACCAGCAAAGGTCAGAAGCATCAAATTATATAAAAATTTTTAGTCCACCTTTCAAAAGAAACCAAAACCATGCATGCACTCCAAATGATTCAAGAACAGCTTTAATTTTACAATAGGTATGCCTTGGTTAGGTGTTTTAGGCTAATTTTACTGGACATTTATGTTATGAGAATATACAGAATAAACACTCTAACAAGATGCTTACAGGTTTGATTATATTTATAGGTATCCCCTGAATCACAGAACACAAGAACTAGAAAATTACAGCCAAAAGCCAAATACCACAGTGTGGCATTCTTTTCCTGCTGCGGGGGCTAGTAGTTTATTCTTTTGAGTGCTATTAACGATTTTTAAAGTAATTAACATTTTCATGTGTTTCTAACAACATATTTTAGTAGGAGAGGGCAATTATTGCATGTTAAGGCCTACAGTACAAGTCTTCATAGTCCGGGTTCCTTTTAATTACTTCAAAAACATTCCTATCTTTAGCCAATCAGATTTAAGCAAGCACTGTACACAACTAGCATTAATCTATCATCACAAAACATGATAAGTATGTTCTCTATGTGAACTATGATCTCTTTATTGTTCTATGAATCTTGGAACTGGCCATTAAGGGCACTATATAAGAGGAGTGCTTGAACCCTGCAGATTGCTGCTTGTGGCTATAATTATTAGGGGGTGAGGCACCGAATGTGCATACACACCCTATTGTTCTTCTTTTTCTTATTCTTCACCTGGCTAGGCTATCTATGGCAGCCCATAGAACTGTCTGGTAAAAAGTTGTGAAATTTGGCACACTAATTGGGGAGGGACTAAGGAACATTTGGACTAAATTTGGGCCAAGTGCTGCCAATGGTCTAGTGCCACCATAGAGTCAAATTTGGGACTGATTTGGAAGTACTTTTATGGTCATAACTTTTGAACCGTGTGTCCAAAATTTAAAATCCAGGAAGTACAGGATTCCCTGGGTCAATTTCCTAATTAGATTTTCCACCATCTTGGATTTTGTTAAGACAGTTTTTTTGCTACTCCTTCTACAAATTGTTTCCAATCATCACCAAATTTGGCCTCAAATGTTATCAAAAGAATTTTGACCACTCCAATTGTGGCTTGCCCATAATGGTCCAACAAATCTGACAATGAAGCCACCAAACAGGAAGCGAGGCTGAATCACCATGACCTGAGGCTATGCAACAAATTTCGTGACAGCACCATTTACTGGTCAAAAGTTACAATAACATGCTAAAAAATATTACATCTTAGTGCCATTTTTGCTATTCCTCCAGATTTTGTCCAATCTTCACCTAATTTGGCTCACATCATCTTGAGACCTGTCTAAACAAATGTCTACTGCCATTCTAGCTGTTCAGTGTGCTATTATACAGACAACACATGACTCATAGGGTTTAATACCAAATAGAATTTTTACTGAGCAATTTTCACCAAACCAAACAAACACAATATAAGACAGATATAAGTTTGGTGCAGATACTTGCACAAAGTGGGCCCAGACTGATGAGAAAAAACACAAATACCTTAGATATTTTTAAACTGCAAGAAAAACAAAAATTCAGGTCAGAGCAGTAGCAATCACGACCACAGGTCAAAGTAGCAACAGACAACACCACAGATCACAGCAGCAGCGGCAGCTGCAGCAGCAATACCACCCTGTTGCCCATTTGTTCATCTAGACCTTTCTTCCCACAGTCAGAGAATTCCACCACTGTCTGTGGTCAAAACATACACATCATGAGTGAAACTACAAATCACTCTTGAATCCCTTTGCCTAAAGTTATGGCTCTGCTTTCCAGTGCTTGCTTAGGCAACAATCATGTCTGGAAATGTGCGGCTCACAGAGTCTGGGTGCTTGGCCCTCACTTTAGTAGAGATTAATCTTGGTTTCAGAACTTTTATGGTATCTCTGTATTTCTTTGCGAATTCCAATCTGGCTTTCTGATTCTTACTGCTGATGAATGGTTTGCATCTTGTCATATAGCCTCAATATTTCTTTCTTGTCTCATACCTTCACCCCTACCCTGTGGAGATTGTTGGTGATGTCACTGACTGTTGTTTTTTTGTTTTTTTCACAGCTCTAACAGTGTTTCTGTCATCAAGGCCCTGTAAGGCATTTACAAGGCATTTTCAAAGGAGCTAGCACTCTTTTAATAAAAATACTTAAGGTACTTAAGAAACTGTCCAGAGTGGAGTACTTCCCAATTTTTTTACACATTACATAAGTTTGGCAAAACAATTTAAAGAATTTATAAATGACAGTTTATGAACCACAGTGATTGGCAGACATATTGTAAATATGAGACTTGTTCAATATATTTTAGACTATTCAGAACTAGTGGATGAGGACAGCTTTATATCTTTCTTTGACTCTTATTTTTAACGAATTAGATGCATTTGGTTTTGGTGGGGAAAAAAAATCAGTCCAAAAATCTGAACAACAATGTGATGGACATTACTATATAGACTAACTAGTCACTTTATTGGGAACACCCACCCACATGCTCATTCATGCAATTATTCAATCTTCCAATCATCCAATCATGTGGCAGCAGCACAATATATGAAATCATGCAAGTACAGATCAAGAGCTTCAGTTAATGTTCATATCAAACATCAGAATGGGGAAAATGTGATCTCAGTGACTTTGACCATGCCAGAAAGGATAATTTGAGTATTTCAGAAACTGCTGCTCTCCTGGGATTTTCATGCACAACTGTCTCTAGGGATTACACAGAAAAGTGTGAAAAAAAATTGAGTGGCAGTTCTTAGGTGGAATCCAGATGAGAGGTCAGAGGACAATGGCCAGAATGGTTTGAGCTGACAGGAAGGCTACAGTAACTCAAATAACCACTCTTTCCAACCAAGGTGAGCAGAAAAATGTCCCAGAAGGCACAGCATGCTGAATTATGAGCCGAATAGGCTACAACAGAGGAAGACCACGTCGGGTTCCTCTGCTATCACCCAAGAACAGTAGTATGAGGCTAGAGTGGGAACAGGCTCGCTGAAAAAAAATTGTGGATATTTTTATCTGGATTTCAGGGATTTCTACTAAATATACCTATCAGGTGTAATACCTTGCAATAGTTGTAGAAAAAAGATCAAACTTCTAGAATCTGGGAAAACTTTATTCCACATGTTTCAAGAAAATATTTGCTCTGGGGCTTTAGTGTCTTTTAACATTCTTCATATATTAAAAATCCTAATTCTTGACATATAATTACAGATTTTCATAAAGATCTCTGGTTAAGGTGCCAACGATATACTTGCATAACTTAACTCCCTACAAGTACTAAATTTGAAATCTCTATAAGTAAATCATTTGAAAGATGATGCTTTGTGCAATGAATGCAGTATTTTTTCATTATTTTATAACCGCAATTATTGCCTTTATTCTGTATATTTATATATGTGCTTATCAGGTTTTTTGTATGTACATATTAATGTATTTTAATAAACAAGTTGTTCATATGTCATTGTAATGCAGTAGAACTCTGTGAGAATTATGACATAGTATGTTTTCTTTTAGGAATTCTGGTTTGATGTGGTTTTGCAGGATGGTGGCACCTAGTGTTTGATGTAAATACTGCATAGAAAAACAAAAACAAAACAACCCCCTCCAATATATTATTTTTAGAACTAACAAACTGTTTACTTAATACTAGAAAGTTGTTTGTTTAAACACTCCAGTCCATAATAAATAAATCTTGGTGGCAATACTGTGAATACTGTCTAATTTGCACAAGAAAAACGACTTTATCAGCACTCTATCAGCACCGCTGGTATTGTTTAACACTTGTAGTTTACAAAACTGTTTTTAAGCTGGAGGTGTCATTAGCTTCTCAGCTGCTAGTTACTTGTGTGCTCAGTGATTCCTAGCCAACACAATAAATGTTCACTGGGAGGGTAAAAGTGGAGCAGGACAAATGAAGTAAAGCTATAATATATGGCTTACCCTACCCCACTCCCAAATAATGTAAGATGTAGAGTGACTCCACCCTACTCACAAATAATTCAAAAATGAAGTTAAAGGGGAATTTCAACCATTTTCTGTGAAGTTTACTAATTCACTTTCTGATTATGACTAATGAAAAATATCCCATTGATATAATGCAAATAAGTTAGAATTATTCACCATGAATGACAAATTACATTGTACATTACAAATGAACCAGAAGTCCAAGGTGTTTAATGTCTCTAGAAATTATTACGTGTAGCAGTTACACACACGCACACACGCACGCACACACACACACACACACACACACACACAAACAAAACAAAGTGCTCAGGTGTGCATAACAAATTTTGAACCTGTTGTAGATTATGACAATAGATAAGCACAGATTTCCAGTGTAGTAAAGCTGTGGAACTGTCTCGTCTTTGCTTTCTGTCTACTGTTTGAATTTAAAAGAGCAGCAGTTGTTCCAAATAATTATTTGTTAATCCGTATGTTAATTATATTTTTTGAGGGCAAACCAATTTGTATATATGAGATATCTGCTGCTCAGCATTTCAGCAGTGTTGAAGATGTATGACAGTAATTCTGTCTAGTCTATTTTTGGCCTTTTGGCCTCAGCATGTTACTGAAGGTGCTGCAGTCATGTCAGAATAATATGAACACTCTACATAACACTTATGAAGAAAGGCATTTCAGTTCAAATATATCGGTATGTTTTAATTCATTATCTTGCATTTCATTTGCATGTATTTTCCCGTGTCATTTTTTGTTGCCTGCAGATGCCTGAAAGCGGCCGTCTCTCAGTCCATATTTTCTTGTATTTTCTTGGGAATGTTACAAATGCTAGAAATAACTAAACAGAGATCCAGTTTAGAACCAAAATCAACGGTTCCTACAAATATACTCTTTTCAGTTCCTTTAAAAATACTGTTCCTATCAACTGTATGCACTGCCTATGTATTGCCATAGCCCTGTTCAACCACACTTCAGTCAGCTACTTTGAGGGGTTAATTATTGTTCAAAATCAGGTGAGTCAATGCAGTATAACACTAAAATATCAGTGCATAATTTACCCAAGTCTGAGAAACAACTCCAATGACCTTGGAGAGGTTACCTATACTGGAAAGGGGGGAAAAAAAGAGAAAGTATTCTGAGCACTGTAATAATTTGTGATGCTGCAGGTGTACAGGTGATTTTGTGAGGAGATTTCATATTTTGACACAGCTTTATGAAATCTGGGTCCAAGTTATTCATGCACAGAAGACACTGCTCTGAAGTCTAATTGTACCTAATAAGGTACAATTTATTAATTGTTTGCTGGAGTAAACTCAGATATAAACCAAAAAGACACATTCCAATCACATGTACCCTTACCTTTCTCTTATGACATTTTTTTTTTTTAATTGACACATTTCTAGTTTGTCAACTGCACAAAATAAAACATATGACATGGGCAAACACTGGCGATTAGCACATTTGCCTCACACCTCCAGGGTTGGATGTTCGATTCCTGCCACAGCCCTGTGTGTGCAGAGTTTGCATGTTCTCCCCGTCCTTTGGGGGTTTCCTCCGGGTACTCCGGTTTCCTCCCCCAGTTCAAAGACATGCATTATAGGCTGATTGGCATGACCAAAGTGTCCGTAGTGTGTGATTGTGCCCTGCCATGGATTGGCACCCTGTCCAGAGTGTCCCCTGCCTTGTGCCCCAAGTCCCCTGGGATAGGATAAGCGGTACAGAAAATGGATGAATGGCTGACATGGGCAGAGGCAATGTTAGTGGAGGTGGGGGCATTCAAATATTCATTTCCTAACCCGCGTCATTATATTCTGCGTCCCCCCAACTGTTTAGTATTATACTACTGTTATACTGCTGTTAATATTTTTTCTTCTATCACTGAAGTGATTTAGAGTCGCCACATAATAATAAAGACTTATTCTGGCTGTCACTCTTATGCTGTTTAGGGCGGAGCGTGTTTTCAATGAAAGCGCCACAACTGTCATAAGACCGAATTGTTCCTGCGGATCACATGACAGCCTGGGAACCTCCTGTCTCTAATCACAGAGTTTGCTCTCACCGTTATTACTGTTAGGAGAAGATGGCGGAAGACAGGGTACCCCCACCGTTGGCAGATGCAGGACAGGCAGACTTTATAGAAGTGGAGGACGGAGAAGACCTTTTTGCAAGCGCCGTCAGTACAATAGAGCAGGTAGGAACATTTACCAGGTGGCTAGCTGCTCAAACCAATAGCTAGCATAGCAGCTGCTCTCAGAAAGTCAACGGACACAGCTTCAAACGTTGGGAAACTATACTTGCTGCCATGTATGGAAGTTTCACGTTTTATTGACTCGGTAACTTGTGTAGCAACCCACATTTTGTGTAATTACAATGTAGTCAACAACATTTCATTTAAATGCATTAGCCCACAAACATTGCTAATGCGCATGCGCGGGCGGCATAACTGTACATCAACTGTGCGTTCGATTAACGCAGGATTACTACAGTCGCAAATATTGTCACGTCGACTAATGCATTTGATGCGCGGTTGAAGATTTTCATTTAAAAAACAAAACAAAACATTAACTGCACATTAGTTTTCTTAAACATTAATAATACATCCGTTTAAACGAACCAAGCTTGAATTTTGTACGTTCAGAATAGAGCGGAAAAATGTTGCAAACATAATACGTCAAAGTAATACTAGTTAGTTTTGACCGTTAAATTGAACCCTTTATGGGTGAGTAATAGCTTTTAAGATGAATGAGTTGCTAAATGCCTTTCTTTTCTTCTTAGACAATTAATGCCTCGGTGCAATTCAAAGAAAACAATGGTCAGTTGGAGTGAGTGGCGAGAGTGTTTAGTGGTAACAAGATTACATAGCCCTCATACATTTAAGTAAATACTCTGCACAATTGAATGTATTTCCCCTGTAATTTGACCTTGTTAAATGGTAGGACTAGACAGGTGACAGCAGCAGCGAGCATGTGACAGTCTTCCAGTTTGGTTGGACAAGATATAATTTGGGTCGTTAGAATTCACCATCTCAGCAGTTTTGGAGCAGAGAGATGAGGAAGGAAGGAAAAGGAGGAGGGGGGAAGCTTAGAGGTGTAAAACGTGTCCTTCTGATTGAGCTTATTGTCAGTTATCCTGTGAAAAGTTTCACTTCTGGGCAATATGCCATAGGGACTGTTTACAGAAAAACAGTTTGGGTGTGAACATTAACTGTCCTCTCATGTTATGTTATGTAATGGACTACCAGAGACTTTGAGGCAAAGGGCAGAGAAGTCTGTAACTACATTCTATATGTACATGATGAATACCTTCATTTTTCCTGTCATGCATTTGTTCCAAATACTTTGTCAAAACCAGGATGGGGGGAAAAGGAGTAGGCGTACTTCTAAGAGGTACTTAGGTATCCTTCGAAAAGGATAATCGTGTCTTTTAAGAGAAAATGGTAGTCACTTAAAAAAAGAATGCATTCAATATGATTAGAACCACTACTATGATTAAAATTAATTTAATAAGTTAGAATTACTGAGCACCAAAACCTGTTTTGTAATTTCAATGCATTTTTCTTGCATTAGAGAACTTGTTAATCACAAAGTAGAAAATTAGATGTGGCTTATAAATAAATAAATAGATGGATGGATGGATGGATAGATATCCCACACCTTTTTACAAAAGAGAATATAGGACCAGTTTAAAGGAAAACTCCAAAATACAACCAGTTTCAAGTCAAATGTGTAAAAAAATTTTTAGCCCAAATGAATTCTCTCTTTATTACTAAATAATCTATTCATTTTCAAGCTGACATACAATATATATTGCATTCTTCAATATATAATTAATAATTAATCCTTATAAATACTAATTTTATAGTGTGGAAATCATTTGCCAAATTTTACTCAAAAAAAAAGTTTGAGTCCTGTAAAGGTACTTACATTTGAAGATAAGGTACTGTATGTAGAAATGAGATATTGTAGCTAAACAAGTTTGAGAACCACTGGTTTAGCCTTTGCATGGCTTAAATAAAACCTTACAGATCTCCCACAATACCACAGTTGTGACTTTCATACCAAAATCAAAGCAATTAAAAATAACAAAAACAAATTGACCTTAATTCATGTCAACTTATGTGGTAATTCTCTTTGTTTTGAGTAGCAAATGCATGTTGGAACATTAATGCTGCCAGGTTCTCTGTCTCTCTTTTGCTTAGTTGCAGTGGAAACCTTTTGGTATTCAAGCTTTACAAGGCTTTACAAGATGAATTCATAGCCTATCTGAGTCAAATTAGGACGTGCACGTTGATTAGTCTAGTCATAATACATCAGCATAATATTAACCTATTGAATTGTTTGCCACACTGAAACATCAAGAAAATATTGAACGTCCAATATATTGTGCAACATGGCTCAGCCATAATTGTAAAAAGAATATGAATATATATGTCTTATAGAGCAGGCTCAGTCAACGTGTAAAGTCTGGCATACTGTGTGCCAGGCAGCTCAATAAAACTACTTTAAAATCCATATCAGACACAACTGATATCTGAATGAAGTGTACTTTTGTAGGCTAACTTGAGTTTTGTTTCTCCTTGACTTAACCGACAGGACAAATTCAGATATACTCCTGAGATGTTGAAAGCTAGTGAGCAGTCACAACATTCTAATCCCCTTATGAAACGTACTTTCAGCTTTAAATTTGCCTTCATTAATAAAGAGATACTTTATTGTTTATAATGTCTAATGTTAATCCAGAGTAAGTTAACAGACATGTTAATAATACAGCTCTGTCCACTTATATTTTGTTTTCAGTTCAGTCCCACATCTCCGGAGCCAGCCAGCTTGCCTGCAGAAGACATCAGCACAAACACCAATGGACCTAAACAAGAAATATTATTAGATGATGACCAAGAGGACCTCTTTCCTGGTATGTAATTTGTGGTTGAATGATGGAGTGAAGTAGGTTCTGTATTTAGGACTTGAACAAACACAGAAGTTTAATGGATGTGTTAAGATAACAGTGCTGAGAAGGCATATTTACAGGGCCTTTATAACATGATATAATATTTCTGTTGACTTTATTTGCTCCTTAACTGTTTAGGCTGTAGCTGAATGATTTTATTTATTAGTTTGTTAAACAATATAGTTTGGAGTTGGTATATGATTTTCAGGGCAGAATGGGATGGAAAATTTATAATATGATGACCCAAGATAACGATATGGAAATGTACCTACTGATGTATGTAATTGTGGTCGCTCTGCCCTATATATAAAAAAGGGGTGTACAGCACTTCTGATCTGTGATTTATCATATAATTATTTATATTGATAAAGCATAAGGTTAATGATAGTTAGTTTTGTGTCATGGTATGTCTGTATTGTCACCTCTTATTTGGATTTGATTTATTTTATCCTCTTATCACTAAAGAAGCAACAGAGGAGGTGTCACTGGACAGTCCAGAGAGGGAGCCCATCTTGTCTGATGGCCCATCTCCTGCCATCACACCAGTCACTCCCACAGGCATCATCACTCCAACAGTCGAAGCCTTTGGATCTCTAGATGAGGTAAAGCATCTTGTGATATAATGTAATACGGAAGGTATAATAAATAAAATGGTCATATAAACGTAACTTCCGGTTGAAGAGTATGAAAATTGAGTAGTATAAATACCATTCCTACCTATATTATGTTTTTTTGTTATTCATACTTTCATGAAATTGGAAACATAAGGAATGATAAAAGAATGTAGTCAGAGTATAGCAAAATAGTAAATGTTTTGTTTTGAGCTTGAAGTGTGGCCTGTTTCACTGGCATTGTGAAGTTTCAGAAAACAAGACCTGGTCAGAATCAACAAGAATTACATTGTTGCTTCTTACATCTTTTTTCTGTCTTTAGTCTGGATAGAAAGTAAACCTCACAGTGTCTGTGTGAATGGGTTTAGGTTTTCAGACCTGCTCAGCACAATTGTTTGATGACCCTTTTCCTATTTGTAATTCCTATTAATCTGCAGACTCATTTCCTGTCCCTAGTTCCTGTTGAGGAGGAGGCTGATTTCCTAGTAACTTGCCTTTTATTCTACAGGATGAAGAAGCTGAAGAGAAAGGGGACACCTTTGATATGCAGATAACAGTATCTGATCCGGAGAAAGTGGGTAAGTTTTGTTGAGCTTCCGCTCTGTATACGGCTGTAGCATTCGTAAAGCAGCCTTTTGGCATCTGTAGCAGCTTTCATCTCCTGAGGCCATTCTGTATGGCTAGCTGGATTGTGGGTGGGGTGGTGATGGGGTGCTATACATTGGGAAATCAATAGACCTTTTCAAATGTTATCAGGTATAGGATTTGATCTCTGGCTCTCTCTAGAAATGCATCCGTTAGGGCAGTGGCCCCAGAATACTTCTACCTCCATATTTAGTTGTTTTCCCACAGTAATACACATTTGATTTTTACTAAACAGTTCATTAACAAGCCCCACCTGTGTCAATGTGGGTATGTTAGGGCAGGAATGTTTCGAAACATGGCTGGGAACTACTCATTTAGGGATTTGTACAATCACTAAATAGCCATGTTTCACCCCTTAACAAAGCCAGTCAGAAGCCGAAAAACATATTTTAATCATACATGCCCACAGTTAAGATGATGTATTAATATCAACAATGCATGATTGTATAGTAGCCCTGCTTAATATAACCCCAATAGAAATAATTGGTTTGACATCATTACCAGGTACCTACAGTACAGTATCTCTGCCCATCATTTCATAAAGTGAAAGAATACATTTTAATGAGCTTCATTCTCGACAGCCAGCTATTTTGTAAAAATAATGACTGTAAAATAATAATTTCCTGAGGATTTCAATTTGCATCTATTTTTCTCTTTAAGGTGATGGAATGAATGCTTATATGGCATATAAGGTGACAACCAAGGTGAGGATTTTCTGTTAAAAGTTTATAGTTGATTAGTGGTTCCCAGACTAGTGGTTGGTTGATTTTTGATTTGATCAAGGGCGCCGTATTATGGCTGAACCTGCGCTCTAACCCCAACTTCCTAACAAAAGAAAAGAATTTCACTGTGCTGTAATGTGTATATGTGACCGATAAAGGCGGCTTCTTCTTTTTCTTCTTCTTTCAGTCATGTGTACAATAGAAAGTACGCGCCATGGAAATAAATTGTAATTTTCTTTTAATTATTATTATTTTTTTAAATACATATTTGGACAAGTAAACATTGGATCCTCTTTGAAACGGTGTCTATTAATAAAATTGATACACTATTAAATGACACATAAAATTAACATTTTGTAGTAATTTTCACAATTTACATTAACAAAAATAAAACCAGATCAGTCACATGGAAAAAAGTAAGTACACCCCTACATTTATCATGCCTTCAAATCCATAAAATTATAATCAGGTGTTGAAGATTGGGTGCCAGTGATAAGAACCTGCTTATGGAGTGCGGGTGGAACCTGTCTTATTTATATCTCTCTTATATCTAGTGTCTGGTGTTCCCTTTGTTATTGAGGTGTGTGTCATCATGCCAAGATCTTAGAGTTCTATAAGGCCTTCAGAAAAAAAGGTTGTGGATGTCTATGAGTCTGGAAAGGGATTTAACCCTCTTACCCCGTATGGCCCGAAAAACCGGCTTGCCCGTCTTTGATCTATTCCCGTAAGGACGATATAGCGGATTTACAGTATAAACGTTATCCCCGTAAGGCCGGTGTACCGGCATTACTCTGCTATGATTCCTTACTTATTTAATTATTATTTTTTGACCCGGAAGGTTGATGACGTCACGTGATTACGTTATTACGCCGGCATTACGATGAAGATGATCCAAGCGTGAATATTGGTGTAATAGTTGAAGTGAACTAAAAATGCCAAAGCGAAAAGCTAATTGTGTTCCAGCTAAAGTTACACCTACAGTGACCACAGGTACATCTAAAACAGTGAAAAAAAAAAAGAAAACATACACAGTTACACAGGCGAGAGCGAGGATTCTAGATAGTGACAGCAGTGAAAGTTCAGGCGATGTTGAAACCAAAACTGATAGAGACGCAAACTCTCCTGATTCAGACCCTGATCTGTCTTTATTTTCAGCATCAACCAGTGCGACCTACACTGCAGGGGTCTGGAGTCATAACGGGACCATTTCTGTGCATTCATGAAAACACTACCTGCTGGTCTGATTATCACCAGAAACTTGACCTTTGGCGCTAAAATGCATTTATTTATTTATTATTTATAAAGGCATTGACCACGCTGATGCTCGTATGGTACTTCTAAATGAGTATAAGGATTTTAGCGAGCATTTTTTTCGTAATTTCTCTAGTTAAGAATTGTGCTCTAAGTTTAGTAAAAACACTGAACTGCTTCATTTTCAAAGTAATATTACACGAATACATTATTATAAGTTGTTTCAATGCCTAAAAATGTTAAAATTAAAATGTTGATTTTGGCCCAGGAACTCAGGGTTGGTGTGCTGTTTCTCTGGGGAATATAGGGTTATGGGACATAATACTGTGGGAACTTAGGGGTAAGAGAGTTAAAAAGATCTGTAAATTATTTGAAGAAAATCATGTATAAGTGACACAGATTTCGAACGACAATTTGAAATTTGTCCCAGCAAATTCAGCCTAAGAGCGGACTGTATGATGCAAAAAGAAGTCTTCAAGAACCCCAAAATTTTGTTACAGGATCTGCTATTAAGTCTTGCAACTGTTTGTGTCAAAGTGCATGCTTTCATATTGCATAGAAGAGTGGTCAAAAATTCCAGCAAACCAGGAGGAGAATTATGCAAACAGCTACAAGAAGTTATTTCTGCTAAAGGGGGCAATACTAGCTTCTGAGGCCAAGGGCGCACTTACTTTTTCAACAGAAGATTATCACATCTATTGATCTTTCTGTTGAATAAATGATTGAAAAAGATAATTTTCCTTGTAGCTTTGTTCAAGTATATCAACTTCAAAGAGGATCAAATGTTTGCTTGTCCAATTATGCCAAAAAGGCCAACAATTTCCATACTTATTTTTTCACATGACTAATGTACTAATGGAGTTGCAAGAGAAAGTCAGAATTTCCTCTTTAGTCTTATTCATTTCTTTCACAAATAATTTGAAAATTATTATTCGAAATATAGCTGTAACTATGAAAATAGATTTTGTATTTTGAAATTTTATTAGAAGTTGCGTTCAATCAAGCCACATTTAAATTAAGTGTGTACATGTTGTTTTAGCCTTTTTTTTATCCTGACATGCAGGTCTAGTGTAGGAATTCAGTGATTTTTAATATGAACAAATTTCCCTAACCAACTACCTCAGCTATATGAACTGGCCCTGTGTCTCAAATCCCATACTTGTGTACTGTTCTAGCTATTGAGTGTTAACTGTTTTAACTATTATGGTTAGTGTTTGACTTAAAAACTTCACATGTAGCCTTCGATCTTACTGATTTGTTTACCAGTTTTCTGGATCTTCTAGATTAGTAAATACTTTTGAATGCAAGGTCAGAGTTTTTGATTTTGAGATGCAGCTTATGACATGGCAAAACAGCACAATCAAGCCAACGGCAGAAAGTTTTAATGAGAAACAGAGCTCATCAGTGTGTTTAATGTTGCTGTGAATGAAATCACTAAACATTTTACAATTCTACTTGGAAACCTGACAGGGTAGTTTTGGCTCTGACGTTCCAGCTATAGTTCCAGAATATGGCTTTTTAATCCTCCAGATGTGCATAAGATATGCAGGCAAGTATGTGAACAATGTTGTTCACGTTCTGCTGCTTCTGCATGTGCACACAAAGTCCAACTTTGTTCAAGTATAAACCAGGCTCCTTTTCCTTAATGTACTGTTTGAATCTGGATGTGACAGCAGAAAGAGATGCACCCTTTCAAACACACTGCCTGACCTTTTGAAAAGCCGTGTCAAGACATGCAATTTGTTGCCCATATGTTACTGACATAATGAAATGTTCAAGTGTTACACTAGTGCTAAATTGAAAATCTGGAATTTTTTATTTAGGGCTAGAGGTTTGGGAACCCCTGTAGTGGAGCATTATTTTGAAAATGAGCCTGTACACTGAACCACTGTTTTCATTCTTTCAGACATCCCTGAACCTGTTCAGCAGAAATGAGTTTACTGTCAAAAGGAGATTCAGTGATTTCCTGGGTCTGCATAGCAAATTGGCTTCTAAGTACATGCACATTGGCTATATAGTTCCACCGGCACCAGAGAAAAGCATTGTGGGTATGTTTAAAAAGAAGTAGCGGTGGTTTGCCCTTAAATGTGTCACATGATCAGTTAAAGACGTTTTTTCAGAATTGTAATCCTTCATGTAACTTTGTGTTCAAACCTTTTTTCAGGAATGACAAAAGTCAAGGTTGGAAAAGAGGACTTGTCATCTGTGGAATTTGTAGAGAAAAGAAGAGCTGCTTTGGAAAGGTATTTAAAAAAAAAAAAAGACTCTTCTGCTTCTTCACACATCAAGCTTTGGCTGAACCTTTTTATTTTTGCAACATGAAAACAATTCAAATGGAAAGAGCACCCGTGTTCTGGTCTTTTGTGGACGAAAGGTTAAACAACAAGTATTAGATAAATAATTATCACCAAGCTCAGGAGGGTTCACGCTGTCAGTGTTCAATGCAGGCTCATGCTGGCAGTTTTCTCCTGAGTGCACACGTTCACCGCTTTGTACGCCTGTACGATTTCCACTGTACTGCTGGTTTTGCGCTGTCTGATGAATCGAATAAAACTTAAAGTTAAGTGAGGCGCTGACATTTCTCTGCCCTTTTTATCAGCCCATTGATTGATGTGAAGGTCAGTGACTTGGACAGGGCCCCTGGATGTCAGCTTATAGACTTCATTTGTTAAAGAACTGAATCTTGAATGCCAAGCCCCTTAAATTCTGAGCAGTGCACATAAGATTTTTCAAGGCTCAAGAAATAGTTTTATAATTTCATACTGTCTAAAATTTGAGAAAAATTAACTTGTTCTAGGTTTTACTCATTTTTTATACTTTTCACAGGAATCTGTGGTGAAAACATATTGGACTAATGTTTCTTTTAATATTGGCTTTGAAATAAGCATTTTAAATTAAACAATGTATATTTTTTTCACTCTTTTAATAGATATCTGATGAGAACAGTGAGTCATCCTGCTCTGCTAAAAGACCCTGATGTCATTCAATTCTTGGAAAACACAGAGGTATCATTCCTGATCATGTAAATGTTTCATAATGTGTTAATTTGAGTTCTTTCCATTTTTCCAGTGTTTTTCACATGTTGTAAACAAAATTCTTGCGTTTAACACTTTGCTTAGATCACTGAATGAGTCCTTTACACTATATATATAATAACCCCAAGGTCAACTCTTGGGGTTATTTCTAGAGGATAACCACATTCCTGAGGAAACTACATTAATGTAATTGTAAAAGAAAACCCCAGTGATTTTATGAGGCTAAATGGTCCGAGGGCAATTGAAAGCTATTTGTGCCTGTCGGCCCTCCTGAGAATTTTCTAGGGGCGAAATGCACTAAATTGAATCAAGCATTAAAATGTATGGGAGTAGAGAAAACCACAGGCTTTTCATGGTCCAGGCGTATGGTGTATGTGAGACAAGAGCGAGTGAAACTCCCTGCGGGATTGGGTCCAGGCCCCGGCCTGTTAACTGGTTTGTTTGCCCTTATTTGTCATTTTATCTTAGCTGCCGCGAGCAGTTAGCACCCAGGCACTGAGTGGGGCCGGAATATTGAGGATGGTAAACAAAGCGGCCGACGCTGTCAACAAAATGACAATCAAGATGAATGAATCGGATGCGGTAAGGGGCTGATTTTTGGACTTGAATAATGAGATGAATTAATGAGCTGCTCTCTGGCTTGAATTCTAAGATCCTTATGCTAGTGAGAGAGAGACAGAGCCATGACATGGAGGCAAGTGTCTCCTACCCTTTGTGCTTAGAGTCAACTGTAGACATGCACAATATTATACCTAGTACTTCTGAAAATTCTGGACAATTGTAACAATGGTAGCTTTTATAGTTTGACTTTGTCAAAAATTATTGTAAATGTCAATTTTTTTTAATGATAGTTCCTCATTGACATTTTTATATTTTGTTAATGCTTTCTGATGTTGACCATAATTTTTGTAGTTCCTTTTTCTGACACTTCTGTATATAAAGTGGTTCGAAGAGAAACAACAGCAGTTTGAGAACCTTGACATCCAGCTCAGAAAACTACATGCCAGTGTGGAATCACTGGTTTGTCACAGGAAAGGTAAAATTATGTTTTTTGTTTGTTTGTTTTTTTAATACGTTTTAAAGCAAAGCAACATACCTTGTGTTGTAAATTTGGTTTTTGGTAAGATTCCAGGGTTGCATAGACATTAATTCATACCTAATAAGTAGTGAATACACCAATTATTTGGCAAGATTATCAACTTATTAGTGTTTTAATTTAGTGTTGTTACATTCTCGTTTTATATTATAGGTGTTACCTTTGTACAGTTGCTTCTCTGCAGTAATTATTGATTCAGAACATGTGAAAGCTAATTAAATAAGGAATAATTGACTCTGGTCCGTTGAATTATTAGGAACCTCGGGTGTGCATTATTTTATATTAATTCACCAGACCGGAGTCAGTTATTCCGCTTATACCACATTGTTCAGATGTTTTATTTGAAGACATTTGTCAGGTTTTTGTCCTTAAAACGCCCTTGTGTGTGTGGAACTAATTTATTACGCATCCCATCTCAAGCCTCTTTTGCTAATTCCAAAACGTCATTTTAGAACTAGTAACGGAGGCTTGAGCCATTGATATGCAGTTATTGGAAAGAGTACAACGAATACAGTGAATAAATAAATAAATATTGATACTTGTTTGCCAGCTTTTCACACGTGCTCTCTCATGCTCTCTTTTTTTTCTTGCTCTCTCTCTCTCTCTCTCTCTCTCTCTCTCTCTCTCTCTCTCTCTCTCTCTCTCTCTCTCTCTCTCCAATAACTGCATCAATGGCTAAAGCCTACACTTCGCATCGTGGTCACATTACCACCTCAGGTGCGCGTTATTTTTCTAATAATTCAACGGCCCGTCGTCTCGTCAATTATTCCTTACATATTTCTAGAAAATCATAATTTTCTGTCATTTTGTTTGTTGTTAGATCTGTGTGCTGTGGTGGACAGTAGCCTAACTTTTCTGTTAGTTCAGTTAACTGTAATGCGGTCAAGACCTGAGTGGAACTACTTTTGGTGTGCATTTACTAAAAAATAATTGCGCACCTCAGAACGTCTGTCAGCCAATCAGAATTGAGAATTCAGCAGGTATAATGAGGTATAATGATTAATAAAATTGTTGTAACAACAGTTATGCTCGTAATCTACTGTTTAACACATGGTGTATAAAGAGAGATTGCCTCATAAATAACTGCTTTGTTATTATGTTTGGTATTCTGTGTAATTCATATAAGAATTACAGTGGGTGAAAGTTGTAGGTCTCAATAAACAGTCTGGAAGATTACAGAAATTGATGTAATGACTGTAGAAGCCTTTGATTGGTCACTTGTCATAATTGGGTGTTAATTGGGAGTGCACCTTTTGGCTGTGTTTAGAGCCAGTGGAAAAAGAGCCAAAAACTGTAGACCTCCAAAACTCCTTAAAAAAAGAAGCTGAAATAAATCTCATGGCTATTATTTTTTTAAATGACCTCTTTTGGAAATAACATAGATAGCCTAGTTGACTTAACACAGTAATTGTATGGTAAAATGAAATGTTTGAAGTCATGAAAAATTGTCTTTAGCCTAGGTGTATAGTAAACTTTTAGCCTCGACTGTATATGCACATTAACTGCTTAATTGATAACTATTCACTCACTCAGTATGAATTGTACTTTTAAAGCAATTACAGATTTGTATCTGACATAATCTGTAAAACCTTTATTTTACATTAAATACTAGTCCTAGTTTAGATTGCTAAAAGAAAGGAGGGTGAATACTCATCAGTTTTGCTGGGGTTTTTTTTTTTAGCCATTTTAAAACTAATTCTGAAGACATTTAAATACTTTTAATTTTATTTCTGTAGAGTCACTTCAAAATGAGCTGAATTATATATCATTCAAATGGACAACAAATGTGATGTTGCAGTACATCAAAAAGCGAAACATTCACTTGGGGGGATGAATACTTTCTGGGGGCACTGTATAAGCATATGTAAATTACTGTGGCCCATTCGAATGCTTGCATTATATGAGGCCTGTAATGTTTAAGTATAATAGCAGCACTTTACTGTCTCAAAGAATTTGTACACACAATTAAGTGTGTCCTCTCCAGAAAAGATTTGAATGTAGTAAAACTTCTGGGCCACAAGGGATCTTGTGTCAGCCATGACTTGCTGACCTGCTTTCTATTAGTGGTGAACACTTGTACTGTCAGGTTCCAACTGACAAATGAAATTTGTGATTGTTTCTCTTGGGCATGTTTAGTAATTGTAAGTCAAGGCCGTTTGCCCCTTTATCTGATTGACTTTATCGGTTCGGTAGCAGTACTAACCAATTTGTCTGTAAACCCAGTCAGAGTCACTTCATCTGTCCTTTCACCAGAGTTATCAGTTAACACTGCATCATTTGCGAAGAGTGCCGCCATGCTGGGAAATTCAGAGGACCACACGGCTTTGTCGCGGGCCCTCTCCCAGCTCGCCGAGGTGGAGGAGAAGATTGATCAGCTGCATCAAGAACAGGCCTATGCTGACTTCTATGTATTCTCTGAGCTACTTGGTGACTATGTACGACTGATCACTGCTGTTAAGGTGAGAAGAACTTACATTTCTGTTCCTTTGTGAATTGGGAGGAACTGAAGCATGCTGATAATTACGGTGATGTACTTCGCAGAACATGGCTGATTAATGGGTCATAAATGTATTAGCCAGTTTGATGGAAATGCACTGAACCATCACTAATAATAAACATATACCATATATAAGTGAAAATAGCCCATATCTCAGCAAGACACTAAGAAAACTCTAGGAAAAGGGACCTGTTTTGTATTTGCTCATGCTCAAAGACCACTCTGATCCAAATATCACAACTTCATGGCCCCATTTAAAGCTCACACTTACGGCTGATTATGCTCCTTAGGGTGTGTTTGACCAGCGCATGAAAACATGGTCCAAATGGCAGGACGCTCAGCTCATGCTCCAACGGAAGAGAGAAGCTGAAGCTAAGCTACAGTATGCCAACAAGCCTGACAAGCTCCAGCAGGCTAAGGATGAGATTCAGGAGGTAAAACATGAGCACTATTGGCATTTTTTGAACAGATTGACATTTTACATCACTTGCTCATGCACAGTTTTTCATTTTGAGATACATTATAATTTTTTTACTTTCATCGCAAACATGGCAAGAAGTGCATCAAAGCTTTGAAGTATAATGTAAAATTGAAGTTTCTATGTCAGAAAAGAAGCCCCAGCTCTGTTTTCAGCATCAACACTTGTTACTGAGAGCCCTGGTGTTGATTATGAAACCTGCTGCCTTTCTCTTGCTTTAGTCCATTCATAACGCCACTGAAAGCACTGTTCCACTTGATAAGAATTCATAAATTATTGATTACTTTGACCACAGAACATTATCAGGCACTTTTAATTTTTGCATTTTCCCCGTCATGCCCCACAAAGGAGATTGAGGAGGTAGGACCCATGGCTCTGAATTTTTTTTTTTTTTTTTTTTTTTTTAAATTTAATTTTTCTCCTTTCACCAGTAGATCTGGTCCTTTTTAAATGTGTGTTTCACTGGCATAATATATGTCTTTAAATATATGAGAAATAGTTCCATGCCGATTAATGACTTCTTCACCGTGTGCCATGCTTTAACATGAAAGTGAAGCTTGAGTGCTTTTATAATCAATATAATTGTGAACAGGTTATCAACTAACATCAACTGTGGGTTGATAATCTTTATTATTTGAGTTTGAACATGTCCTTTTTTTTATTGGAAGGTAATTAAATGGGGAAAATGTGATTCTTATCATTTCCATCCTGTCTTCCTGTTGTTTGTCACTAAAAATATATTCCACAGCTTTATTAATACCATCTGTATGTTAATTTTAGTGCTTTACAGCAAGTCATTTATAGCATCGCACATAAGACACAGTCTGGTATATCTGTCAGCATGGTGGTTTTCTTGTCTGTTTTGACTCGTTTTAGTGGGAAGCTAAAGTACAGCAGGGAGAGAGAGATTTCGAGCAGATATCAAAGAACATTCGCCGGGAAGTGGGGAGATTCGAGGTTAGTCGACATGTTGGGGATTTCTGCTTTGACAGAATGATGTTTCTACTATGCAGTGATTTCATCTCAAGCTCAGAAAATAAAAAAAAATGCTGTGTGAACAAGTTGACACTGTTGATAATTTAGAATCATTCATTTTCTTAATAATAACCCTGTGACTTACTTTTATGTTAGTTGAGCATTTTATATGTCATGACCATATTGACTTGCCTGCTCCTCTTGCCTGTTTCTACTAGAAACAAAGAGTGAAGGACTTCAAAGTTGTCATCATTAAATATCTAGAATCAATTGTACACACACAGCAGCAGGTAAGAATCATTTGTTTCGTTTGTAAATCATGGGTAATACAATCCATTCTGTACTAAAGTTGAGCATATTTTAAGATCTTTTTATATTTGATGGTTTTAATTCTTTTTTCCTTTCTTGTTGCTTTAGCTGATAAAGTATTGGGAAGCCTTCTTACCTGAAGCCAAAGCTATAGCATGAGCAGACAAACTCCTCTGTAAAAGCACTGGAGCCAATTGCTCTTCTTTTCTTAATTTTTATGTACAACATAATCACTCAAAAACGGATGCATGGACTTAATGACCACTTGAAAACCAGTATAATAAAACACTATAAATCTTTTAATGGCTAAGTCCGTACTTTTGCCTTTTTTGTGTTATGATCATTTGTCTTTCATTTGTTCTTAAGAAGGAAATATGGGCAGTGTTATTGCATTTACTGCTTATTGATACACTACTGCTCTGTCTTAAAATGTACAAGCAGCATCGCTGAAATCCATCATAATTCACTTTCGCCAAGGGACATGCCTTTTTTTTTTATTAAATTTTTTTATTGTTATTTTTTAAACTCTACATTCATATCCAGTAAATTCAGCACACATCATTTTATTAAGCTATTTCTTTTTTGATCCTGTACACAAAGAACAGCGCTATAGTACTTAGTACACATTGTGCTGCTTCCTGCTATATACACATATATATATTTTTTATTTGGCTTTTTAGCCTAAAATATTTAAAATAAAAATGACAAATATTAGTTGATTTCTTTTGTTCTAAAGCAGATTTTTTTCCCCTAATTTGTTTTTACTTTACATTCCTGTGAAACAATGCCGACATGCTAATAAAGGAATGTACTTCAGTATTAAACAGTTGTATCTTCTTTTATTTGTGTCTTTATTTTAAACTTACTTTAAAAAAAAAAAAAGCAAAATGTGGACCTCCAACTTTCAAAGGATGAAGCCTCACCATTAAGACACTGTTGGCAGCCTTGTTAACCCTATGAAAATTAACTTCTTTTCCATCTATTTATTTATCTTTTCAGGTATTATTATTCCTTTTCTGCTTTTCTTGCTTTAATTTGATCTGTAAAGTACTTTGTAAGCTTGTTTGAATAAAAATGTATTCTTAACACTGTGACAGTGTTGGATATTGTATTCGGCTAATACAGGTCTGGATCAGAACTGTATCCGAACAAGTGATGTAGCTGAGCAGTTGAGGGTTATTCTATGGCACAAATTTAAATATTGTTCGGCAAAAAAAAGTGTTTTGCTCTGTAATCAGCGTCTGTAAAATGTAAAAGCTTTGAGTCATGGAATAGCCTACTGATCACATAAATCTGTAATATGTGTCAGCATTTAAAAAAAAAAAAAATGCTTTCAACTAAATGTTCCATAAATACTTGGGGCTTTCTTCAGTTTATTTCAGACTCTGCTCAGAAGCAGTTCTAGCAAAACATTACCCAGGTTTAAGGGCCTTGGGGTTTGAATAATGTGTTTTAAAAATGCCTTTTTAGATTTCTCAAAGTATTTGATATTATCTAACAGATAGTTGATAAAAATACATAATTATACATATATTAGAATCTTTAGAAATCATTTTTCATCTTGATTCCTTTGGGGGAAATGAAGCACTTATGAATTTGAAATCTCACTGAATCCTGACACATCATGACTTAGCATTTTTAGGAACTGAGCAGTGAAACAAACTGTCAAATAAGTCCTTCATCACTTTGCATATACTGTACATCTCTAAAGCGCTGTCAAAAACTCTGATGCACGTTCCTTTTCATGGTCTCTGTCATATTGACAAGCTGTCAGAATTGCACACTGCATAAGAGAATCTCTGTGCAAGTGGCTCTGTGCAGTACATCGTTACGAGCTCTGTTTTTTTTCTTTTCTCCCCTATTGGCCTGCTATGGAAATGTCTCATGACATTTTTGAGAATATGCGATGACACGTGTCATTCTGTTTTTTAAACACAGGTGGCTTCAATAGACATGTTGTGTTTAATACAATACTTGCATGCAACTGTTGAATGCAGTTGTTCATGTTTGCCCACAAACAGGCAGCAGAACTTGTTTGCTTTGGTTGTGGAAATATTGCATGTACTTTGCAGCATAAGAGATTAAATAGTCATATAAATTAACAACCAAGGATAAAACTGTTTTAGGCTTCTTCTCCCATTCAATCCTGCTGTCCTATACTGTCTATGCACCACAGTCCTGGAGGCATGATATTTTTTTGTTCTATCTAGAGTGCATTCCAGTGTTCCCAAGGTAGGGTCTGGATCTGCTATAACTCTGACCAGGATATAGAGAATGACAAGAAGAATGAATGAACAAATGTTTACATACATGTTGATGGGATGACAAAAATGTACTTTTTTTGGACACTAACCCTTTAATAGTTAGAGGTAGGTGCTTTGGAAATCAGCCTGAGACTAATTACATAGAGCAGACCAATAAGTAGTTTATATTAGAACGGTCAAGTATTACCCAAATGTCTTAGTCCAAGTCCATGCTTGTTTTGAGAGTCTATGTTTTGGATTCTGTGGAATAGGCTGGAATAAAAACACCAACCCTGCTCTATAACCCTATACCAGCTTGTATCAAATCTCCAAATAGCAGTGTTATGTTATGGTCAAAATACTGTGACCTCACTTGATCAAGTGCAACTCAGGTCCAACTGATAAGAAGAGCAATATAATGGACTACAGCAAAGAGAGAGTGTGGTAATTATTTGTGCCCTGTCAAGAGAAGAGCCCCTGGACCTCTGGCGATTCAAATCTGGAAAGTTGTGTGCAACTTGAAAATAATGCACACCAGCAAGAGACAAATATCAGCCTGCTCTTGCGACATTGCTGAAATTGCATCAGTTTGTCATGTGCACAACTCCTGGTTCTCCTGGAAAAAAATATAATTTGCTTGTGGATGTTTCTAGCAGTGCTGTCTTCTAGGAGTTTGTAGAGGAATCTCTCTTTCCTCTGCCACTACAAACACTAAACAGTTACTCTACTTTTTGTAGCTGAATTTAAGGTGTAATAGAATAGACATGGTCACAAAGGAAAGTGATTTAATTTTATGGTTACTTTTTGATCAAAACAAGTACAATATTATATGTTGTGAAAATTCTTGTGCAATAACTGCATACCTTAATAATATTCCTAGGGCTAGGGGTCTTATAGGCTAAGCACTGTAAAAAGGTGTGTAATCTTAATTAGGAGTTAGTTTGTCTTGCATTAACTGACCCTGGAATTCTGATGTCTATGTTGATATGAGCAAGCTCTGTTATATAAATTCACACTTTCTCTTTGTCAAATAGTATTATTGGTTTTGTAAAAGTGCATGTCATGTTACAGCACTAGAGATAAGGAAGGAGCTCCAGAATGCTGTTAATTCATTTTCCTTATCTGTTCATGGCAGAGCTGCTAGGCTCCCAGATGATCCCATGATTGCTCATTTTGTGCTCTTTATGAGATCTTGCTTCGAGCTTTAATTTTGGTCTACTTGCACAGATCTTCTCATGGTTGCCCTTTGATGGCAGGGCCACTGTGGAGATAAGTACCACTGTGTGTTTAAGGCTAAAATGCCCTGCTTCTGGTTTACACTGTGGTATCATCCCTGTTAACAAGTGTTGGACCCTCTATTTAGGGTGAGTTAAAGAATTTAAATCTTCTACTACAGGTCTGCTTGTGTTTGCCCTTTTATTTTAGCAGTGTGGAGGTGTTGGGAACAGATGAGATAAGTGCCACTGTATTTATAAAGGGTAAAATACACAGTTTCTGGTTAAATGCAGACAGGTATCGGGATGACTACCAAAATCTATTCAGTGTGCTTTTGAAAATGAGGTCATGTGTTCTTTAATACCTTGCTAAAATTCAGCTACTGAAATGGCATGAATGTGAGGGGGGAAATATATGATGGGACTACATTCATCATTGTACAAAAAGATTATTTATTTTTTTTAAAGTTCAGTGAAACTAGGTGTACAGTAAACATTATACAGTATACATATACAGTTTTCAGCTGATGGAAGTTTTGCAAGAGAAAATAGGATGGCCAGATATTCACAGGCAGACTTCAAGAATACTTTTTATTTGAATTTTTTTAAAAAAAAATCGCTTATGGATGTGTAACTTGTATACTAATTTGTCAGTGTAGTACCTTAAAATGCAGTTTAACTACCATAGGGTCAAGCAAAATAAATGAATAAATAAATCTGCTTATCTCTGAAGAACGGAGCTCCGTACGTTTAAAATTCAGATTAAAATGTTTCTTGTCATGTACCACACATTTTTAAGGCAATTTCTGCTAAACTGAGAATTTGCCTCCAAACAGTCTATTTTATCATTATAGTATTATTTATTGTACACATAATTTTGAACATATTATTGCTTGAATATTGATATTCAATATATCTTACCTTTCTAAATCATCACATTACTAGTATTATTTCAAGCTGACTTCTTTGAAAGACCTATCATTTATACATTGACTGACTGCTTCCTAACTGGCGTTTTTAGCACTGGTAAACTTACTCCAGCATTCATGTTTAATTAGTTTAGTAGCTCTATCTGGTTTTTTTTTTTTTTTTTTTTTGAGAAATACCTTGCCCTTGTTTAAAGTTGATCGGGTATAGCGTTAACGGCCTTATATCATTTGTATCTCTGTCAGCTCACTTGACATCAAAATGAATAAACATGATGTCAAAATGTACATGATTACCAGCCAAACATGTCCTCTGTCCATTTATCTTTCCCTAAAAATCTGGTCTTTCCCTAAAATCTTGACCTTGTTTGACAGGACAGGTTCCTGTGCACAACAAATGCCACAGTAAATTAAAATGGCGGCAGAGGGATTGAGTTGAGGCATTTGCATACATAAATCTATCAGCTTTGTGACATTAATCAATGATTGCCCATCCTGAGAGCCAGGCTACTGACTCGTGACTGGTGCATTATTGGTTCTGATAGGCCTTTTATGAACTCTGACAGGCCTCTGCCACCTGTTTATTGCACTAAACAACAGATAATCATTCAGTTTACTTTCGCAAGTTCAGGTCAGAAACATAGTGTTCTGAAAAGTTAAGAGCACAGTATCTGAATAAAACAATGTACAATGTGGCACATTAATATAATTTTTTGCATTGTTAATATTATCAGGTTTGAATAGAAATTCTACAGAAATCTCATCGATGATTAGGCTTTTTTGTGTGTGCTTAAGCCAGAATCAAACATTTATTCCTCAGTCACTATGGTACCTTCCACTATGGAAATACAGTTGAGATCCTAATCTAAGTGCTTCTTGTATATTTCCTTTGTTCTCTGAAGGAAAAGGTCAGAATTGCAATGGGAATTGATGTAATTGTGAGAAGGGGGCAGCTGACAGTGTCAAACAGCTTTGGCTGCAAGTTCCTCCCATTTCATTAGCTGGCCATTTTCCAGCTCCTCACCCTGTAAATGCGCTGTGACATCCCCAGCATTTAGTATGCAATAGATTATGAATGGCCACACTGAACACTTAATAGGCCTGATGAACACTAGGCCTGTTCCCATCACAATCTATACACACCAATCTGGGAGATCTTTACAGCGATATAAATACAAGTGGCATGATTTAATGAAGTTGTGTTCTTTAAGCCCACCGCTGCACACAGACCTGTAATGTGTTTCATGAATGCAAGCTCCTTTAGATATAGCCTTATCTGCTCCTTTGAATAGTTTTACAGTGATCAATAAACAGTTTTCTGTGGCCTTTCAGTGGTGTCACTTGTCATTGAAGAATGCAAATGTGTGTCAGAAACTAGCTTGACAGTTTTCCCTTTGCAGCATTAGAATAGGGAAAAAAGCCCATCAGCAATAAAGCAAATGATGACCCCAAGCACATTTCCTGAATAATATTAAATATAGGTTGGTAGTAAGAGTTGCAAATATATAATTAGGGCTCATGATTTATTAGTTGGTATATAACAGCTTAAGTATTATAAAATAATGCAAGCTATCTGGCTATGTTAATGACTTATAGACATCCTGATGTATGAAATCAAAATCCAAACACATATAAGCATCATATAAGCAGGGCCTGAGGTTTTAAGTCTCCATTTAGCTAATTTTCATTTTACGGCAGCTTTGTTATACATTAATGTTTTATGAGTTTATTAAAATGTTTTTTAAGCATAGGAACTGTGACTTCTGCTACAATGGATGGGGAAAACCCTCCAGACTCTCCTGCTGAGCAACTACGAAGACCTTTTGAATTATTTTGTGCTCTCCCAGGACAAGAGCTTGCTGCTTATTAAGATTTAAAGATACAAACCGTAAGTTCAGTAATTGCTTTCTTGAATCTGCCTTTAATAATTACACATGGCAAGAAGGTGGCAAAAATTAGAAAGGCAGAGAC
This sequence comes from Ictalurus furcatus, assembly GCF_023375685.1. Taxonomy (NCBI): domain Eukaryota; kingdom Metazoa; phylum Chordata; class Actinopteri; order Siluriformes; family Ictaluridae; genus Ictalurus; species Ictalurus furcatus. The sequence goes on along the minus strand of NC_071259.1, from coordinate 17,808,268 downwards.
TAATGGAAAACTAGATTTTTCACTGAATTAGAGAGCACAACAATCTATATATTGACAATACATCAAGATGAAACAGATCAGGAAAAGTGTTTCAGACTGTCTGGGAAAAGGAGGCAAACTGGGTGTGATGCAGTGTGGCATGCACCGCCGAGTCTGCTAGGTAGGATCAGACAGCCTGGATGTCTCTCTTCTATTTTACCTTCTCTCTCTATCTCTCTCTCTTTTTCTCTCTTGCACTCTCTAAGTATGCTGGCAGAGATACATAATCAGCAACTGGCAGAAATTTCATAAAAATGTTATAGAAAACTTTGGAAAGTGTTGACCAATTTTTGTTTGATAGTTACATGACAGAAATTGCTTTGTTTTGGGCAGATGTAGAACGGGAATTGTATTTTCCTAGAAGTAAACATGCCAAGTGCATAAAAAAATGGAATGAAAAACAAGTTTTCTAGTTCTGTTTTGTTATTCTTCTCACTTCATAGCATTTATGTTCATAGCATTTGTTCAGTTGGCAATTGAGGCAGAATATGATCCAAGAACATAGTGCTTTAAGGAACTGTCAAGGATACAACTGCTGACAGAATCAACTGCAAGATTTTGTAGAAAGAGCAGAGAACTACAAATAAATATGAGCTAGAGCTGAGAAGCACTACAGACACAAAATAATAACAAAACAAACATCAAATTCAAAGAAGGCTAACTTGCACAAATAATTGTAATCAAAGTACAGTAGCAACAACAATAATATTGGCAGCTACATACTGTATAGCTCCAAAAAAAACAAGTATTTGGATGTCTCAAAAGGTAAAAGCATGCCAAAAAAAGCAGCACACAAACATTGCATATAGCCTACAATAACAGTCAGAGGAATCAGATCTGTTCTTAATTTACTGTACTGTATTTTTTTAAGCTTATTTATTTATTTATTTATTTATTTGTTTGTTTATTAGTAGAAGCAGTAAATACTTTTACAGGTCAACTTCTTTGTGGATTTTTTTGTTGACTCGAAGGTACAAATTACATGATTATGATGTATCATGTATTTGAGAAAGTCTCTTTGTTCAGAGAAAAAAATCAATAGCAAAGCTCCTGGAGCAGCTCTTACTCCTTTCTACATTTCCAGATAGGAAGGCTCTGGAATTGCTGATTCTACATTTAGAATGACAGTGATTCATACCATGGCGCTGTCCAGTTAGGCCGCTAACTTATACCTGAGGGTCCAGTGCTGACATTTCATCTACAACTTTGGGAGAGGTTAAGGGCCGGGAGGCTACAAGCTGCAAGAAACCTTTACTATCAGCTTATTTTTAGATGTAGTGCAGGAGTGCACAGGCAAAAAAAAAAAAACCCCAACCCTTTTTTCTTCTTCTGTTTTCTTTTCTTGCTCTGTAATGGAAAGGAAGACAAGTTGAATATCCAGAGCCTACTATATAAGTTCTTGAGGAGAATCAGTACAGTGGATAACAGTAAAGAGGTCTAGTAAAGTTGATAACTAATGTGCCATATAACTATATACACTATATATACAGTGCTGTGAAAAAGTATTGATTTCTTCTGTTTTTGTGTATATCTCATATTAAATAGTTTCAGAAATGAAAACAAAATCTAAGATAAAATAAAGGCAACCTGAGTAAACACACAATACAGTTTTTAAATGATAATGTTATTTACTGAAGCAAAAAATGTTATCGAATACCAACTGAGCCTGTGTGAAAATGTATTTGCCCCCATAGTTACTAATTCCTCAAATCTATGAAACTGCATTCATAATGTGGTTCAGCTGGACTAGACACAACCAGGCCTGATTAATGCAAACCCTGTTCAATCAAATCATCACTTAAATAGAACTTTTTCAACAGCATGAAGTTGGTTAAAGGGTCTTAACCAGTAACATACTATGCCAAAGTTGAAATTCCAGAAATGATGAGGAAGAATACATGAAATACATCAGTCTGGGAAGGGTTACAAAGCTATTTCAAAGGCTCTGGGGGTCCGAAGCATCACAGTGAGAGCCATTATCTCCAAATGAAGAAGTGGCCAACCTTCCAAAATTCCTCCAAGAGCACAGCAACAGCAACATCCAGGAAGTCACGAAAGAGCCAAGGACAACATCAAAGGAACTACAGGCCTCTCTTACATCAATAAAGGTCACTGTTCATGACTCCACTAAGAGAAAGACACTGGGCAAAAATGGCATCCATGGAAGAGTGGCGAGGCAAAAACCATTGCTAACCCAGAAGAATATTAAGGCTCATTTGACAATACACCTTGATGATCCTCAAACCTTTTGGGAGAATGCTCTGTGGATTGAGTCGAAATTGGAACTGCTTGGAAGACAGGGGTTCCTTTACATCTGGCATAAACCAAACACAGAATTCCACAAAAAAGAACATCATAGCTATGGTCAAGCATGATGCTTTGCTGCTTCAGGGTCTGGGCAATTAGCAATAATTGAGGGAAACATGCATTTTGCGCTCTACCAGAAAATCCTAAAGGAGAATATCCGGTCTTCAGTTCGTAAATTGAAACTCAAGTGCAACTGGATTATGCAGCAAGACAATAATCCAAAGCCGAAAGAAGTCCACCTATGAATGGCTCAGAAAAAAGCTAAATTAAAGTTTTGGAGTGGCCTAGTCAAAGTCCTGACCTGAGTCAATGGAAATGCTGTGGCAGGACCCTAAACGGGCAGTTCACGCTCGAAAACTCTACAATGTGGCTGAACTAAAGCACTTCTGCAAAGAAGAACACCACAGTGCTGTGAAAGACTGATCTCCAGTTATCGGAAGCGTTTGGTTGCAGTTATTGATGCTAAAGGTGGCACAAACTAATTTTATGTTTAAGGGGGCAAATAGTTTTTCACATGGGTAATGGGTGTTGGCTAACTTTTTTGCTTCAGTAAAAAAAAAATTAAAATTAAAAATAATAATAATAATAAAAACAGTATAGTGTGTTTACTCAGGTTGCCTTTATTTTTGTTGTATTTTGTTTGAAGATCTTTAGTATGAGATATAGACAAAAACAGAAGAAATCAGGCAAATAATTATATATATATATATATATATATATATATATATATATATATATATATATATATATATATATATATTTTTAGAGCATATATTCATTAACTATATTGTGGCTCACCCTAATCCAATCTCAGAAAGCCTGCATGGATATGTGGCTCTATTCCACTTAATTTCCTCCTCCACACCTTTTCTGTACTTGACCCCAGGGCACTTGAACTGCCTGTGTTTTGGTTGTAATTAGGATGGGCAATAGACCTTATACTGACCTTGGTTCCACTATTGGGACAGCCTAGATACAGTGTCATGGATCTTTGTTTGGAAAGCAATACAAAAACATTGTCTACATGCTATTGGTCATTAGTTGCTGTCTGCATTCTCCAATTGGTCTTACTTCATTTCACAGGCTGCTTGAGGGCCTGTTTGTTATGAATCATTTTGTAAGTGAATTTTGTAAGTTTACACTCTTTTTTAACCCTGATTTCTGAATATAACTGTTACATGAAGAACATAAAAAAGATGCTTCAGTAAATAAACAATGAATAAAAGGCTCTATTAAACAAATAAATGCAAATTTTTCACATTACATAATCATGTAATGTGATTATGTAATGTGTATTTATAGTTTCTCATCCATATCTTCAACTTGAAACCCTATAGCTTTCTGCATTATGACCAGTGGTTTGGTCCATACTCTTCCCCACCCCACCCCAACCTGAGCTGTAGCTAGAGGCTGCTTGGAACATGAGAGGTTGTTCATCATGGGCCGAAGGGTCAGCCTCTGAGTATTTATCTTGTAAGCAGCTTAGCTCTACTGGAAACTAGACTTGTCTCCAGTTTGTCTTCATTCAGGCCCAGCCGTTGTTAATGACTGTCACTGGATCTGGCTACCTGTCCAAATACCTCGGTCCTCAGGATGGGCCTGAGGTGAAAAAAGGAGGAGTAAAAAAAAAGTACCACTTTTGTGGTTTTAAAGGGATCATTGAGAATATTTAATTTATGGCCTCCTGGACCCATTGTCTTCAGATAACTGGCTGCTGTTATCTGAAGGCATGTACTGTATATACTGTTAAAAAGAACAGTGAAAAATAAACTATTATTTTTATAAGTCATGAAGCCCACATCTGAAGCTGAAGAAGTTTCCATATCCAGCCCCAGTTCCAGTTCCAATACATTCCTTAAAACCCAAACGTCATTTCATTGAAGGCATGGTCTGCACTCACAAATCTTGAATTATTCAACTTTTTATGTGTACCAGTATTATTAATGTAACTATGATAAATGCAACAATAACAAAACAAGGTATTATTAATATTTAAATTGTATAAATTGTACAGTGTAATAGTAATTAACAGGTTAAGTATAGAATAGAGTATTATCATGCACCTTACTATATATTTAATATTTTTGGAACAGGCTCCTCTCATTAATAACTCTTAATTTTTTGTATTGTATGTTTGAGCATGAGTCTTATGGTAGGGCAACAGGTATCATTGGTGTCTCATATGTCCAGGGTCCCCATTTGATCCTGAGCCCAGGTAACTTTCACATGTTCTCCCTGTGTCTCTGTGGGTTTCCTCCAGGTTTCTTCCTCAAAACAGCAAACTTTGTAGTCAATGTTTTAGATTGAACAAGTGAATATGTCTGTATGTTGATTGAGCTAAAGCAAATAATTGTATATACTGTACAGTATAACTCATTTAAAGCTAAGAAGTGCTACTTTTTTTTTTCTTTTTTTTTTTTTTACTGCTGATGCTGTGAGCAGTCATGTTGATTTGATGTCACTTGCTTTGATATGAGTTTAAAGGGAATTACTTTGCTTTTTTTCTGGTCAGAGGTAGGGAATAATGAGTTATGACTTCCAGTCAAATGCAGCATGATTTGCCCCTAGGTGTGAATGAATATGTGAAAGTGTGTGTACATGGTGCCATGTGATGGCTATGTAATCAGAGACTATTCATGCTATATATAACTTACAATTAAATGTCTGCAATACAAACCCTCTGATTTTGAGCTGCGTTAGTCTTCATAATGGCCCAATGCAGGTTTGGGGTAGTTTTTCTTCTTCATTAACTCTGACGAGGACTGTTAAATAATATTAATGACCAGGATAGTCATTACTTACCTCTGTTTGCGCTGGCTCAAGTGATTTTATCGATCGAGGGGATGAGGCCCGGTACAGCAGATTATTCTGGCCTCTGATATTATCAACAGCTTAAATAAGTTGATTAGCACAAGGACTATCTTTAAATAGATCTAGATGATGATGTTGATTGGGTGGAGCAGAGAGCCATCCATCTTTTTGATCTGCTAATAACTGGAATCCATCACTGTTTCTATCAGGCCCCGCTTAGCTCCCCCCCCCCCCCACTCTCTCCCTCATGAGTCCACAGGTTTTTAGGAAAGCTGGTGCAGGAATGTAGGACAACATAGTCTGTGCTGTTTTTTGTCAGTGGACTGTGAAACTAGTTGCTATGGCCCTCTGTTAATGCTTCCTCAAATTGAGTTGTGGGCACTATTTTTTGTGTACCATGAAAACCATGCCATTTTGATTTGGAGAAGGTCAAAATGGAGAAATTAAATAAAAGTGTTACAAATGACTGATCTTTTTATTTGGACACACACCTGCCAGTATCCTTAAGCATGTGATTTTTCCACTACAAAGCTTATAACCTAAATAAAATGGATATTGGTTCTGCTTCTTCTTCTTCTTCTTCTTCTTCTTCTTCTTCTTCTTCTTCTACTACCTCTTCTTCTTCTTCTATTTCTTTTTATTATTATTATTATTATTATTATTATTATTGTTGTTGTTGTTGTTGTATGTTTATTTGTTTGTTTATTTGTTTATCTTTCAATTTTAAAATTGTATTTTTATCCAATTAAAATACATTACCTGGGTTCATTAGACATTCTATACTAAATTGCAAAATAAACAGCAGATTATAATCCGTTGTGACTCTCTGAGGTCATACAAAAAAAAGGCATTTTTATCAATAAGTTTCCAAAATGGTCAGAGTGTACTAATTCCTTTTAGCAAAAACCTATGCCAACAGATATACTGCAGAGCTTCAGCGTCCTGTAATGCACTGTTAAACTGCTTAAAAAGTATACAAAAGAAACTCTAATGTAACAATTTGTCCAAAGACAAGCCCCCAGCACCTATTGATAAAGGGAATGCTGGGATAGGCTTTTCTTGCTTATCCAACTGTGAACAGTGAAGTCTGACTTAATTTGATTAAACACTTTGTTAGAAATAGCAATTAATGTACTTTCTCTGGTTGCTTTTTAATGGCTCCCTACAATTAGTTCACTGAATCTAGTTAATTATACTCTGGTGTTTTTTTTTTTGTTGTTTTTTTTTGTTATAGGCGATGGCTGCATAGGCCATATTATTAGGAGGAGGGGGTAGCAGGACTGTCAGCTGGGTTCTCACAGGAGTCCATTTATTCCCCAGCACAGGCCTCATTATTCCAGTCTAGCCTGCTACAGGTAGAGACCACCTTCATTCCAGTCAGGGCCCCTTCCTCTACACAAACAGAACGAAAAGATTAATTGTTTGCTTTGTTTTGTTTCCCCAAGGACACTGGTCACTTAATAAAGAAAAATAATCCTATCTTGGTCTTGATTCAGATTATTGTCCCAAAATATGTGTGGATAAGCATGGGACAAGGCTTAGTTCTTGTTAGCAGATTTGCCCATTAGCTCTGAAATGGCCAAAGGACGTGAGAAAACAAATGCAGTAAATAAAACAGAATTGATGAGGGTGCAGGCCTTTGTTGGTCACAAGTTGTATCATGATTTGTGGCTCCATTTGTCACCAGGTCCTCATTAAAAGGCAAAAATAAACAGCCTGGCCAATGTTCTTAATTGTAAAGCAAGCATATTAGATGGGGCTCGTTGAATAGAGGCACAATTAGAGAGCCTTTAATTGACAATTGCTGCATGTGCTGAGTGAACACATCACATCGCGTAGTGCATTAATGGCAGGCAGTCAGGATCTTGAAAGTAAAGGTCAATAAAATGCACACTTAAATGCAAATGACATGGTAACATGTCAGATAAGTGACCTTTTGTGGACAAGGGACAGCCTTGGGACAGGTCAGTATTACTAGTGTCTAAATCCAAATAAGTGCCGTGTGGGATCTCTTGAAATTTAATAATGGAATAATGAAATTTAAGTAAATGAATGCAGTGTGAAGCATGGTTTGTCTTGAAATTTAATAATGGAGAAATTAACGGAAATTAATTGTATGAGTGCACTAACTGCACTTCCATGCAATTGTTCTATCTTGGTAAACATTGCTATTTTACATACATCATTAAATGCATTCATTAATTTTCTATTAGTTTTAGTAGCAAAAGCACAATTTCACACAACATATTACTTGTTTCTGAATACATCCCACGTGTTGTACAAACAGAGTAGATCAAATCTGCAAGACCAACTATGTTAGTATGATAGTAATACTTTTTAAAAAGTATTAAATAATGCTATATTTATATATAAATTTTTTATTTCAACAAGAAGGGATTCAAACAAGATTGATATCAGATTACAAAGTGTGTGACAACATAATGTACTGTGGCATGCAGCTTTGCTCTATTAGCAGAAACTTGTTATTTTTCTTTAGCTGAAGCAGGTCTCTAAGTGTGGACAGGCGTTGATAAATGCTGCCGTGTCCTGTTGATGCAATTCATTTGTCAACTGTGTGAAAAAAGGTTAATCGGTATTCTCCAGCCAGGTTACAGTGTTTTTCTCTTGCTCTTTGCCAGTAATTGTGCCTCTGTGCGTCCTCATCAACTAGCCCCTCACTGACTTGGGCAGAGTACATGGAGCCTTTGCTGCCACGGAGCCACGATTAATTATCAGCGATTGTGTGGAGAACATTACGTCCTGGTAAAAAAAAAAAAAATGTTAAGACAAAAATAATGTCAATGCAAACAGTAACAAATGAACAAGAAAAAAGAAATAATAATAAATGTCAGCAGGGTTTCATAATTTATGTCCAAGTATTACATACATGCAGTTGAATGATCATGGGTAAGAGGGGAAAAGAAATCAATGAAAATTCATATTTCATAAGCCTATAATTGTGTTTAAAAGTGTACAGTAGTCATTTGTTTTAGCAGACTCCACAGTGGTTGCTTGATGACAGTGCCATACATTTGAGAGTTAGGTCTTATTTCTTTTCCCCTGCCTCATTACTCCTCCTATCTTTTGATCCCACTCCTTTCAACTTTTTACAGCTACACTATACAGCTGTTGAAAATAAGGGTTTTGTTGTCAACAAGACTGCACTTAAAAAAACTTGACAACTTGACAACTTGACAACGTTCTATCATCTGTGAAGTTATCGATTTGCCAGTGTTTTAACCATCAAACTGGATCTATTTGAGTGACTCTGGTTTTTAAACAATTTCTTTGACAGGCCAGGCATCACAGCAATTGCCCTGCTTTTGAAGACAGTATTTCAAATTGTGGATTTTGATCAAGCACGTGCTTGTCCCAGCACACGCTGCTTAAAGCAGAACCAGACTTCCGAAAGGGCCCCAATGGTGGACAGAGTTGTCATGAAAGAGAGTGGGGGATGAAGGGGGAAGACAGAATGAAACGGTCTTGCTTTATAGATTGCTGTTAGGGCAACAAAACTTTGGCAGCATTGATTAACTTGACAGTGAATGCAGCAGTACATTTATCACTAATAGCTGTGCTGTAGAAAATCTAATAAGAGTCAAACAATCCCCCTGGAGCTGTAACAGGTTCTCTGTGGCCAGCAGAGCGTGCCGTGAAAATATCCGTCTCCCAGGACGCCACTGCTGAGAGGTCAGGCAAGCGATGATGCTCCGAAACACACACGCATCATCTCATCAGAACGTCCTATTCCCCTCTTTATTCATGCTCTGATGCAATCTGGGCAGGCACACTCCATGGTCAGCAAGTCATAAATATGCATAATTGGTAGCCAACATAGTGAAGATGTTCAAGTGCATGTAAGGGAAGGAAATGGGGTGTCAGTAATTGGGCCTATTTCAAAAACACGTCCAGCACTTGAGCGTCCCACCTTCTTATCAGGGTGCTTAAAAAATTTCAGGCTGGTGTTAAGAGAGTGTAAGGATTTGAATTTCTCTGGAAGGGCTGAGAGAAGATTTGCATGTGTGGCTATGAAACACTTTGGCCGCACGTCAGAGTTTAACAGGGAGGCTAATTGATTTGCTGTCACCTGGGCATCAGGTTCACTCTTAGGATTCAATTTTTTTTTCAGCCCATTTTGCATATTGCATCGATCAGTCAAGGAGGGGATGAGGAGGGGTGTTGGGTAAATGAGCAAAAAGCGCAGAGGCTAGAGGATGAATTGTTTACTCGCATAAAAATAACCTTTCAATAGGAGAAGATGCATGGTGTAGACTTCTGGTGGTGTTCTGCTGCCCCAAGCAGATGGCATTCAGCTGCTATTGATCCAGGCCCTGCAGGCGAGCGGGGGGCAGTTCTGGTCAGGGCACAGAGAGCAAGTCTGTCCATCCTAACTGCCTCCCGAACCATCCCTCAAAACAAAGGAAGACACAATGTGAGAGTGCAACCAATAGCATTTGTATGTCGAGTGAATAGGTGTCAACTGCAAAATACTCCATTATCTGTTGACAAGCAATTTATGTCTCTGTGAACTTTGAAGTTTTACCTTGGTGTGGGACTACAAAGCCGCACTGATGTTTAAGAGCTTCATAGCCTGTATTTCGGAAGCACAAATGCTATACAGAGAAGAACATGAACAGTGACCTCTTCTGACAGGCATATAGACAGAGGTAAAAGTAACTGAATGGAAATCATCATACAGTTATACACCAATAACGAGGCCTTGATGCCAGGATCAAGTAAGCAGCTGCCCAGGATTCATTATTTCAAGGATGAGTGCTCTTTGCAGCAGTAAGAGAAAGATACCCCCCCCCACACACACACACCACACACACACAACTCTTCTATGTCTCACCCCAGCTCCAGCCTTCAGCACTAATTAGTTTCAGAGGGAATGGAAAAGGGGGCTGCATCCAAGCTCTTCCCGCATAGCACCGGAGTGTGGAGGAGATGCATTAGTGAGACAAAAAACAGGGAAAGGCTTTAACCTCACTGTAAAACTATTGGCGCTGCAGTTGTGGAGATTTTGAGGGTACCTGCAACTTCAAGTAAAATTTGATGTTGTGGAAAATATGTTTAAACAATCCATTTTAATTTGCACCAGGTGAAACATTTCCAGAGACCATTTCTTGTCTGAGTTGGAACTAGACTCTTTTGGACTAGACCTGTGTGCTTGTTTTTTCACCATTTACACCATTTACATAAGCCAGTTTTAAACGTGATAGTGGCCTATGATGTGGACATTTTATTTATAGAGGATGTGAATCATAGTGCCAGACACAAGAGAACAGGTGCTGGTGATTGTTCTTTGCCCTCAACCTTCTTCTATGTTAAAAAAATAATAATTTATTCCTGCATGGTGCCACCTGATTTATTAAGCAACACATTATTTTCTGGCTTCTGAGACTGTACATCCTACTCATGATAAATGTAGTGCAATGCATAAATTTAACACAATGGCTCTTGTGTAAATGCAACATCTTAATGATTAAATGTTAAAAACTTAACTGCTTTCATCCATCCTCTCTGACCTGTCTTGCTATTTTAAGATTTTATGTAAGATTTTATTAAGTGGAGGCATTTTTCAAGTGGGGCTTTTCTTGTTTGTGTTTTCCTTCATACCAAAAAGAAGAGGCTGGGGTATAATCTTAGAAAGTAGTCTGCAGAAAAAGCACTATTACAACTAAGTGTGTTTTAGAGTTTGGTGAAGAGAAGCTTCAGTTCATTCATAAAAATGACCTTTTGGTATGAAAACCCCAAGGTCTGTCCACTTCAGGTTGTTCTGGCAATGTAAACAGTCCCAATTTCAGAAGGTCTGTGGTATTCTAGCCCTAGCTAGGAGAAGTGTGCTCTCCAGTTTCCACAGTAATTGGCTGATGAGGAGGCTCAGGCCCTAAAAGAATGTCAGTGTTCGATTTCCCTGCGATCCTAAGTGAGGATATGTCACCATTTATGCCGCTTTCGGGTGACACTGGCTCTTCGCAGAAACTCTGGGGAAATCATTACACTGTTTATACCTCTCCCCTGTCAGGCACCACTTCCCTTTGATATTTTCACAATGTTTTCCGCTGAGTGATGGTACCTTGCGGGGGTCAGGGGAGAACAAGTACCTTTTGTAAATTCGTGACCATATTTTAATAGCCGAAAGAGAAAAAGCCAGACAATTGGTGACGTGTAGCACAGAGCCAGTAAGAGAGCTTGAAGGAAAGATCAATGCTGTCCACCTGGTGTCTTCTTCTGAGTGTAAAGAGATAGAGCTTTAACGATTTCTGGAGCCGCTCAGCCACATTTTGAAAGAGAGTGGAAATGTTTCAGCCTTGGTCCTGTGAATTTCAGAATTCCAGTTCAGTTCAGTTAAAAGGAAAAATGCTTACAACATTACTTTAACAACAAACAAACAACAACTCATAAATCTAATAGTTAAAGTAATTAAACTATGTTTCCCTAATGTTACCCATGACTTTTAATTTTGTTTTAGGCAACACAATCAGTGCTAAATTAATTAATTCAGTGATAATTGTTAGAATATAATATAACAAGGTTAGTCATTGTTATTACAGCAGAGTCAATATAGCAGAAACTGAACAGACGGCTGTAAATTATTCCTGTTGTGAGCAGGAATATGCTGAAGATCTTACTGTTCCATCAACAATAATTTATATAAAACTAAAGACATTGCTGGAAATGACACTCTTTCATGAACTCAGTAGTCAAACTGAAAAATATTTGCAAGCTTTGGGGTAGTGTCATGTGAGCAGGGATTGGAGACGGATGCAAGCGTAGCATTTAATGATGAGAGGCAGGCAGACAAATCCAAATTATAGGGCAAAATCATGGTCAAAAACAGGCAAAAGGTCAGGCAATCGGCAAACAGTGTAGACAGGGCAAAGGCAGAATACGAAACCCAAGAAACTGGGAACAAGGTCAAAGGACTGGAAAGAGAACACAGAACAAAGGTTTGGTAACGCACTGGCGGCAAAACACAGAAACAATACTTCGCCCAGAACAAAGACACACAAGGGGTTTAAATATACAACGTAATCTTATGGGATAACACAAAATAGCTGAGACATTAGGAAAGAACCAATAACATAACAGGAGCAGAGACAGTCCAGAAACCAAAACAAAACACATGCATAACAGTAAACACAGTCAATGAAAACCCAGAAGCGCACACTGTTGCGCTTCGAGCAGTTCATGCGCACTGAATGCTCTGGCACTCAGCTCGAGGGGAAATCCATGACAGGTAGCAATGGAAAGATGGTTATAATCCGTTTAAACTGGGAGTATACATTCTATGCTCAGCCTAAACAAACCAAATAAAATAAAATAAAATTAAAATAACATAATGTTGCCCTGCAATGAACTGGCATCCCATTCAGAATTCCTGCCTTGCACCTAGTGTTCATAGGGATAGTCTCTAGATCCACTGCATTCCTAACCAGGATGAAAAATGAAGATGCATGGATAAATGAATTAATTATTGGTGCTCACAAGGGAACCCTAACACAAAGAGGGTTTAAAAGTGATTGTAGTTTAATTTGTTCTGACTTGGAACCATTTGATACTCACAGTCCACCCATCCACCACCTATCAAACTAGCTATTCATTTTTGGCAGAGCAAAAGGCTCCAGGCCTGGCTCTATCACCAGCAGTTTAACATGTTTTGTGTGGGGCTGATTTGTCTGATTTTGACCTTTCCAGCAAACTGTCCCATCATGCAGCAGCAGGGCTCCTGAGGGACTCCAACTGCAATGCTGAGCCGAGCTGGTAATGAAGCCTGTCATCCAGCTCGCATCCTTTTGCAAGTCCACACCAGACACAACTCCAGCTTGGAACATGTTCTTTGTTGATTTGGTGATATATTTCAAAACAACTCTATATTTCTGTGAGAACTTATGTTATACCATGTGCCCTAAAAAAGTTCACAGCAAAGTGAGTGCTATTTGATCGGATTTATCTCTAAAATGCCAATTTGTTGTTTTTAACCTTGGTTTTAAAAAACTGATATGAGGTCTCATTACCACTGAACATGAATTAAATTTGATTAAAGTTCTAAACAATTTCATGAATAATGACGTGTTTATTTTAATCAGTGCATAAATACAGCTGTAGTTGTCACCCATAAAATAATAAAGGAGCTCCACACACACACACACACACACACACACACACACACAAACTCATACAATGGGCATGTGAGCAGCAGAACTAGAACATGGAGCAATTGAAGAAGGTGACCTGGTCTGATGAATCGTTTTTTCTTTTACATCATGTGGAGGTGCGTGTGCATCACTTACCTGGGGAAGAAATGGTACCAGGATGCACTATGGGAAGAAGGAAAGCTGGCAAAGGCAGTGTGATGCTCTGGGCAATGTTCTGCTGGGAAAGCTTGGGTCTTGGCATTCACGTGGATTTTACTTTGACACGTACCACCTACCTACACATTGTTGCAGACCAAGTACACCCCTTTATGGCAACGTTCGTGGCTTCTTTCAGTAGGATAATGCACCCTGCCACACTGCAAAAATGACAGAGTTCAAGGTATTGACTTGGCCTCCAAATTCCCTAGATCTCAATCCAATTGAGCAACTGTGGGATGTGCTGGACAATCAAGTCCGATCTATGGAAGCCCCACCTTGCAACTTACAGGACCTAAGTGATCTGCTGCTAATGTCTTGGCGCCAGATTCCACAGCACACCTTCAGAGGTCTTGTAGAGTCCATGCCTTGACCAGTCAGAGCTGTTTTGGCAGTACAAGGAGGACCTACACAATAATTAGTCAGTTGGTTTTAATGTTATGGCTGATCGATGTGTGTGTGTCTCTGTGTGTATACACAGTTAGGTGAAAAAATAAGTACACCCCATGGCAACTGTTGCCTTTTTTGACATATTTGACAAGCAAACATTTCTGTTAAAGGGGGCAATACTAGCTTCTGAGGCCAAGGGTGTACTTACTTTTCCACAGAAGAATATCACAGCTATTGCTATTTCTGTTTAATAAATGATTGAAAAAGCTCATTTTCCTTGTGATTTTGTTCAAGTATATCAACTTCATTAATAAGCACTGTTTCAAAGATGATCAAATGTTTGCTTGTCAAATATGTGAAAAAAGGCAACAGTTTCCATGGGGTATCTCACAAGTGTATCTTATATCTCACAAGTGTATAGTATCTCACAAAAGTGAGTACACCCCTCACATTTTTGTAAATATTTGATTATATCTTTTCATGTGACAACACTGAAGAAATGACACTTTGCTCCAATGTAAAGTAGTGAGTGTACAGCTTGTATAACAGTGTAAATTTGCTGTCCCCTCAAAATAACTCAACACACAGCCATTAATGTCTAAACCGCTGGCAACAAATGTGAGTACACCCCTAAGTGAAAATGTCCAAATTGAGCCCATGTCGCTTGACTAAAGACATGGATTACTGCAACCATGTCCTGTGGTCTGACGAGACCAAGGTAAACTTATTTGGTTCAGATGGTGTCAAGCGTGTGTGGCGGCATCCAGGCGAGGAGTACAAAGCCAAGTGTGTCTCGCCTACAGTCAAGCATGGTGGTGGGAGTGTCATGGTCTGGGGCTGCATGAGTGCTGCCGGTAATGGGGAGCTACAGTTCATTGAGGGAACCATGAATGCCAACATGTACTGTGACATACTGAAACAGAGCATGAACCCGCATGCATGATGCCGCAGGGCAGTATTCCAGCATGATAACGACCCCAAACACACTAAAGAAGCTGAGGGTGAAGGTGATGGACTGGCCAAGCATGTCTCCAGATCTAAACCCTATTGAGCATCTGTGGGGCATCCTCAAACAGAAGGTGGAGGAGCGCAAGGTCTCTAATGTCGAACAGGTTCGTGATGTCGTCATGGAGGAGTGGAAGAGGACTCCAGTGGCAACCTGTGAAGCTCTGATGAACTCCATGCCCAAGAGAGTTAAGGCAGTGCTGGAAAATAATGATGGCCACACAAAATATTGTCACTTTGGGCTCAATTTGGACATTTTCACTTAGGGGTGTACTCACTTTTGTTGCCAGTGGTTTAGACATTAATGGCTGTGTGTTGAGTGATTTTGAGGGGACAGCAAATTTACACTGTTACACAAGCTGTACACTCACTACGTTACATTGTAGCAAAGTGTCATTTCTTCAGTGTTGTCACATGAAAAGATATAATCAAATATTTACAAAAATGTGAGGGGTGTACTCACTTTTGTGAGATACTGTGTGTATATATATATATATATATATATATATATATATATATATATATATATATATATATATATATATATTAATATATATATATATAAGAAATGAAAGAAGTCATGTTTAGGGTAGAAGAGTTTATTCCAGGTCTTTACATAAATCATTTAATGGAAAGTGAAATAGTTACTAATAGTTTATGATTTAATTTGTATAATGTACAAGATAGAAAATATACTTCAGCTGATATTCAAATAAAAGATTTAAAATACAAACCAAAAGTGTTGATTTTAAGAATCTGTAAATTAAAGGGGCATGAACACAGATTTTGTACAAGAATCAACAATCATTCAATACTGGACCAACAACACAGGCTGTTTTTGATATACAAAGACTGTATTCTTTAAAATACTCTATAGAAATAGGACTAGCCAACTTCTTAAAATTTCATCTAAAACATGTAATTAAATTAATTGACACAATACGTTCAAGTATATTTGTTTTTGGCACCAGGACTCCTAAATTAATTAATCCCATTAGATAAGAGAATTAGTTTCCTATATTACACAAATATGCTCTACTTTTGAACCCTTAATACTGTAAATGTGTTTTGGGAGTACACAAATTTGGCATCCAAGTACATACATATTTGGCACATGAGTGATTGCATCCTTGAATAATTATGATTATATAATCAAATGATATGTTTTAGCCATTTAAATGTGTCATAGAAAGAACATGTATGTATACATGAATATGGTTACTACATATTACATGAGAACCTTAGCTTATCCTTGCCCTGTACCTTTATTACTATGGGTTGTTTGTATCATTTTGAATTATAGAATTATCAAATTTAATTTCATCCAAAATAGCAATACAGAGTACTACACAGTACGTTTAGACAAACCTACCCATTTCTATTTTCAATAGTGAATGCATCAGAACTATAAAGTAAGTGGGAAAAAAAGTTTTATATTTTATTATTATTATTATATTTTAGATACTTCAAAGTACACTGATGGTTGCTTTGCGCATGCTTGGAAACCAGATTCATAAGCCACTTGGGATGTTTAACAGTCGTGAAGAATTTCCCAAAAGTGCTGATGATTTATTGGCTGCTTTTCCTCATTTCAAAATGCAAACTATTTGTTAAACATAGATTCACTCTCCACTGTAATACTGTTCAGGATGGAGGAGTACAGCAAGCCCCAGAAGTGGCCATGCATTATTATTTTTTTCTTTATTTATTGTTTTCTAGTGATCACAACTTAATTTTCTCATGATATCCACATAATAAAAAGTTGTTTTCTTGTGATCTCAACATAACAAAAGCTGCTTTCTCACAATATAATTTTATCACAAGAAAATCTTGAGAAAATGGGACTGGTTTTGCATGCACATTGGCGTCTCCAACATCGCCATCATAAATTTAATTAAATGCCCGCTGTAGAAATGGACTTTATCTCCACATTAAGAGAGAGGGGTGTCCCCTCGTCTTGTCAAGTGTCGGACACTAATGTGAAACTTGTCAATCACTGTCAGACATGTAGCTGTTTCAGCTTGAGTCCGTGATCAAAGTAAAAACTAATTTGTTCATCCATGATGCTGCGGGATTACGCTAAGCTTTTGCTGCACCCAGAAAAATAAAAACATGTAATGTCAAGTACACAGAAAAATTAAGCCGTGATCATGAGAAAATATCACGAGAAAACAACAATTTTGTTATGTTAAGATCAGGAGAAAATGAAGTTGTGATCACGAGAAAGATAATAATACAAAACATAATAATAAAACATAATAATACATGACTGCTTAGGGCTTCCGTAGAGCGGGGAATAGAGAAGGGAGAACTTTACAGGATGAAGGAAGGAAAATTAAGTCCAGAGCTGTGCTGTGTGCGATACTACCAACCCTCCACTTCTACAACAAATGGTGCTTTGACCTCGATCTTCCCACTGTTCACTATAACACACTCCGTGTAGGGCATATTTCTGTCGTTTGTGTCCTGGAGCTCAATGGTGTGAACAACAGTCTAAAGAGTGGGAAAAGAGAATACATATTTGCGAACATAATTTCTATCATTATTATTCAATCAGCAATGATTGTTAATAGTTAATTTTATTTTCCTCATACTAACAAACAATTAGTGGGTCAAGAACTGTACAGTTAATCATCTTTGGAGTCTAAAAACAACACACAGACATACCATGCCTTCCAAGACCTTGCCAAAGACAACATGCTTGCCATCCAGCCAGGGAGCCCGTGCTAACGTGATGAAGAACTGTGAGCCATTGGTGTCTGGGCCTGCGTTAGCCATGCTGACCCAGCCTGTGCCCTGGTGCTTTAGCTTAAAGTTCTCATCTGCAAAAGTCTTTCCATAGATGCTTTTACCTGAAATGCAGACAACACTTATAAAAGATTTAAAGTACAGTGTACAAAAACATTAATAATTCATTTGGGGCTGTGACCTTAACTACCTCGGAATTGTGCTTGAATTAGAGTAAAACTTCACCTCCTGTTCCATCTCCAGATGTGAAGTCCCCTCCTTGAATCATAAAGTCCTTGATGACACGATGGAACTTGCTTCCTTTGTAACCATATCCTTTCTATAAAGAGAACGTGAACAATGGGCACGTTAACGAAAGCTTGCATACTGCAAACTACTGTCATTCAGACACAATTTCTTTTCTAAAGTAATACAATGATATAGTAGTTCCAAGAATTTCACCGCAAATATTAAAGACTGACACTTAATGGCATTATAACGAAGATTTCATGAATGAAAGTTCTCAGATATTTTGACAGTCTTTTAAATAAATAAATAAATAAATAAATAAATAAATAAATAAATAAATAAAATACCTCTCCAGAAGCGAGAGTAACAAAGTTCTTCACAGTCAGAGGCACAACCTCTCCGAAAAGCCCGATCACAATCCTGCCAACCTCATGTCCTCCTACAGTGATGTCAAAAAATACCTGCAACGGGAAACACAGCAGAAGAAGGGAAACTTTGATCAAAAAAATCAAGCTGTTCTCCCCCCACCCGTCACAAAGATATGAAGGATTTATGAAGATTTATGAAGCATTATCTTAACTAGCTCTTGTCTATTTAGGTTATGAAAGCCTTGTCATTCATAAGGCTGACTAGAACGATTTCTTTCAGACGTATAAGAAAAAGCGCCTGTGCATATTTCCCTATTAAATATGAGAAGTATTGCGCCACCTTAGACCACGTACTGTGCTTTG
Source organism: Ictalurus furcatus (assembly GCF_023375685.1). Classification (NCBI taxonomy): domain Eukaryota; kingdom Metazoa; phylum Chordata; class Actinopteri; order Siluriformes; family Ictaluridae; genus Ictalurus; species Ictalurus furcatus. The sequence continues at coordinate 17,789,652 of NC_071259.1, read as the reverse complement.
ACGTGTAGGACGTGATTTTAGCTGTGGACGTGTCACCGCTACCTTCCGCTGAAACAAATAGAGCAACCAGAGTCTCCACACGTTCAGGCTCGAGTAACGAGTCAAGCTGGATCGTTTCCATCTGCTATTATAATGTGTTCCTCGTCGATTTTAGCTGCTAAAGTACACGCCATCCCTTAGTTGTGCATTTCAAAGCAGTCCAAGCTAAAATGCGGTCCAGCACAGTGTTTTCTATCTACACCGCTTTTTTTTTTTTTTTTTTTTTTTTTTAAAGATGCACAACACCTTAAGCCAGAAACACATTAACAAAATACGCTAATGTTACGTTAATATTTCACCAACACACTTTCGGGTGTTTTTTTTTTTTTCAATATTATTTTATTCTTGACTAGAATGTAGTAACACTGGCATTTCGGAAAATGTCAAGCAGAGGACGCCACTCACCTTATCCGTTACTTTCGGACCCACTTTGGAATAAACCACAGTTCCTAAAAATGACAAATAAAAAAATAATTTCAGGCACATATTTCCCCATTGCATGACTGAATATTGATTCAGATAAGAGCGACGTCCTCTTGCAGAGGTAATCTGGGATTTAACATTTACTTCCGGTATCGATACCCCTCCTCCTGGAGGATGGCGTCATATCTGGAGTACTGAAATTAAGGTTGTATTTATATATATAAAAAAAGAAATAAAAATAAAAGGAAGGTTGCCAAGGAAGGTAGGCCACGTCCTCACAGGCAGTTCCATTGTGAAGTATTGTGGAACTAAACTGTTAGAGTGTAAATTCAGATACACTATGACCAAAGGTTTGTGAACACCTGACCATCACATCCATATGTGCTTTCTGAACATCCCATACAAGATTTAGTTCCCTGTTGCTGTTTTAATGGCCGCCACTCTTCTGGGAAGGCTTTCCGCTAGATTTTGGAGCGTGCCTGACATTTGCCCATTCAGCCACAAGTGTAGTTAGTAAAGTATAGCCACATTAGTGTAGTCAGACATTGATGTTGGGTGAGGAGGCCTGGCATGCAGTCTGTGTTCCAGTTAATCCCAAAGGTGTTCTGTGGGGTTGAGGTTATGGCTCTGTGCAGACCACTCAAGTTCTTCCACACCAACTTCAGTAAACCATGACTTTATGGATTTCGTTTTGTGGACAGGGGTGTTGTCACGCTAGAACACGTTTGGGCCCTTTAGTTCCAGTGACAGGAAACTGTAATGCTACAGAATATAAGGACATCTTACACAATTATGTGCTCGCAACTTTGTGGCAAATGTTTGTGGTAAAGTTCACATATGAACACATATGTCCTCAAACATATGTCCATATCTCAGGTGTCCTCAAACCTTTAGCCATATAGTGTATATTGGAATACCATTTGAATTTCCACCTTGTCTAAACTTTCATGCCATTACTAAAACAAATACCCCAACACAGTCCTCAGTATTTACTAAGTGACAGAAAAAATGTTTTTATTCATATTATAAAGAGGCAAAGCCGGAAAACCATTTTAATGACATGCTTAGCATTTTGGGACAGCTGGTTTCATAACATGAACCACATTTTCACTGGTTTAGGCTTTTACTTTCATCCTCAATAACACATTAACAGTAAACCAAATTTCAATAAGAAGACTTGAAAAAATCTCCAAAGTCACCACTGCCATATTGGTATATTGTATGAACCCAGTTGTCTAAGTAAAAAGTGCTACATATTAAGATGTTGACATTATAATTGACATTATATAATTAATTTCTAAATAAAAGAATTCTCTCTAAAAACACATGATACGGGGACTTTATGACGATGTTCTATTTGCACAAACATTACGCCTTATATTTATCGTTGTGTGCCCGGTTCATTCACTACACTCATAATTGTGGTATTTTTCTGTTAGGTTCTGCACGACTCCTGAAGATGAATGCCACTTCATTGGATATGTAAGAGCACTTGCAAAGCCTCTTCTAGCAAGCTGGAGAAAGGCTTCAAACTGTGTGCTACATCATAAATACACTACTATGAAGGTAAGAAGATACCTATTAATAGAAGCGAACAGCTAAGCTAAGGTTAGCCACCTCAGTTCACTGCAAAGTAGCCTTTGCTGTTGTTAACAGGGTCTTTTCAGTTGAAAATGCATACCAACCATGATATTAGTTTCTAGACACATACATTAAATTATTACATGTGATTTTCTTTTACAATTTATCATGTGTTTTGTTTTTTACTACACGATAGGTAATATTGCTAATGCATGTCTGCTAATGCATGTCTGCTTGCTAATGCATGTCTGCTATGTAAATAAGTATGTTTAGTAATTACATTTTTGTAATAATAATAATAATAATAATTGGATTTGAAGTCGACAATAACAACATAGTCAGCCACTTGTTTTACATGGACAATCTTAAACTGTTCACCAGGGATGAGACCCAACTAAAACAAGGTCTTACTATTGTCAAGGCATTCAGTGACGACATCAGAATGGAGTTTGGCCTAGACAAATGGACCACTTGTAGCATGGTAAGCTAGTCAAAAGTCAAAATATCCAACTGAATGACCAGACAGTTATAAGAAATATGGAAATTAATGAAACTTATAAGTACTTAGGTGTAGAGGAAAGTGATGGTCATGACAACACCCTTATTAAAAATAAGATTGTGAAAGAGTACTATAGTTTAATCTGTCAGACCCTCAAGACTGATTTAAGTGCTAAAAACAAAGTCACAGCTATCAACATTCTAGCTGTTCCAGTAGTCACATATAGTTTTGGAAATGTGGACTGGTTGAGAACTGATATCGAGTGGATGGATAGGAAAACCAGAAAGCTCCTGACCATTGGAGACATCCATCATCCAAAAGCTGACACCAAAAGACTTTAAATCAAGAGACGAAATGGTGGACATGAACTAATTGAACTTGAGTCTGCCTTTGATTCATCCATTGTTGACCTAAGTAACTACATCGAGTTAGGCAAGGATAAATTCACGAGACTAGTCAGAGATCATAATGCCGGAGAAGCAAAATACTCTCTCCAGAAGGAAGCTAAGAAGATAATAGAAAAATATCTAAATCAAAAGACCAAAGCTCAGAAGAACATCAAGATACAATTAAAGAACAGCATTGAAAAGCACAAAATAGAACTTCTGAGAAGTAAACCATTGCATAGAGTTCTTTTGAGACTTGGAAAGACCATTTGTCAACAAGAATGTATCAATACAGTGGACCACAGTAACAGTCTTACAGGAGAGACAGAAAGCGTAATCACGGCAGCACAGGACCAAGCACTGAACACCAGATATCACCAAAAGAACATCTTAAAACAGCCAGGCCAGTAGATGGTAAATGTAGACTACGCAACAAAGCAGAAGAACACATAAGTCATATTGTACTGAATACACCCACAGACACAATAAGGTAGCTAGCTATGTTCACTGGACCATGTTCAAGCATGTAGGTGTACAAGTGCCAGATAAGTATTATGAACATCAACCAGAAAAGGTTGTGAACATCAAAGACATAACCATCATGTGGGATGTTCCAATAGTTATGGATAGGACTATCTTCCTGCAATAAAGAGAAAACCTGCCTACTGATCGATATAGCCATCCCAGATGATTTGAACATCATGCTTAAAGATACTGAAAAGATCAGTAAATACAAGGACCCGGAAATTGAGATCAGTAGGATGTGGAATTGTAAAGCTAGAACAGTGCCAGGTATTGTAGGAGCATTTGGTACAATAAAGAAAGGACTTGATCAAAACCTCAAGATGTTCCCAGGTCACCCATCAGCTAATGAAGTGCAGAAGACTGCACTTATATGCACTGCATGCATCCTTCGAAACGTGCTAGGGTAAATCACTTTGATCTTTTGTTGAGATCTGGGTTTACCAGAATCCTGCCAGTAAATGGCAAGAAGAAGACAGTCTTGAATAATAACAATATTAACAATAATAAATGGATACAATGTTTCTTCTTAGATGTTTTTTTTTATTATCCAGCCTTTCTCTCCTACACACTGGGCCATGGTATTTGAATATTCTTGCCATTTCATTGAAAGAGCAATGGCAATGTGCTTTTTGCCAATCTTCTCTGACCCTCATTTGGTTTTGGTTCAAGTAGTGGTGTGAAATGTCTACTACAGACATGTTGAACTGGTGAACTGGTGAAATAGTCATAATGTAGCCAGCATGGTGGCTTAGTGGTTAGCACAGTTCCCTTGCACTTCCGGGGTTGGGGGTCTGTATTGTGTGTGTGTGTGATTGTGCCCTGTGATGGGTTGGCACCCCATCCAGGGTGTCCCCTGCCTTGTGCCCCAAGTCCCCTGGGATAGGCTCCAGACTCCCCTTGACCCTGTGTAGGATAAGTGGTATGGAAGATGGATGGATGGGTCACGATGTCTGTTTGCTAACCATTGTCTCCTGAGATCACTCTGAGCTGGAAACATGTAGATGCTTAAAGCTGTTAAATTTTGAAGATGTTGTGCAGAAAGGGCAATGCTCATGATTTGAGAAACATTTGTCTCTGAAAATATTATTTCCTAAATTCCTTATGGCAGACATTCATTTTGCTTTGAAAGACAAACAGTACTGACAAATGTAAACAGTGCTAACGGAACCTAACAAATTTCTAAATGAGAATGCGTCATAACCCTGAGTGCAAGTAGCTTATAGGCCTTTACTTCCATGTCTCGTTATCCTCTGCCCCTAGTTCCAGTGGCGCCATAGTAGCTTAGGGAGGCAGGAATTTTCACAAAACTCGATATGTGAAGTGCCTATAATCTGGGGAGGGAGATGAGTGGATGACAGTGTTTAGCACCACCTCTGGTCACTTTGAGTACTGCGTAATGCTATATGGGTTATCTTTGGCACTGCAGTGTTTCAGTGTCTCATTAACAATATGCTGCAGCAAATGTTGGGGAAATATGTTAATGCATACATTAGCTCGTGCATGGGGGGGGGGGGGGGTATGGGGTTGTGTGGAAAGGTTCCATGTGAAGGTGGCCATCCTGGGCTATATCATACTATCAGAGGGGGTGCTTATGGACCAGGACAAAGTCTCAGCAGTAAGCAACTGGCCTGTACCTGCTGCAGTCAAGGAACTACAACGGTTCTTATAATTCTTCAACTTCTACTGGCGTTTCATAAGGGGCTTCAGCAACATTGTGGCTCCCTTGACTGCCCTGTCAAAGAAGTGGACCAAGAGGCTGCAATGGGACATCTCAGCAGGCCAAGCTTTTGAACAACTTAAGAAAGCTTTTACTATCACGCCCATCCTAAGTCATCCTGACCCCACCAAGCCCTTTGTAGTAGAAGTTGATGCCTCAGAGACTGGGGTAGGGGCCATTATCTCCCAATGGTCAGGAGAAAAGCCCAAACTCCATCGGTGGCATTCTTTTCCAGGAAGTTATCCCCTGCCTAGAGGAACTACAACACTGGCAACAAGAAGCTCCTTGCAGTGAAACCCGCCTTGGAGAAATGGTGTCACTGGAGGGAGGTCTCCACCCATTCACAATTTACACGGACCACAAAAACCTGGAGTATATCAAGTCTGCCAATTTTGCAAGCAATGCTAACCCTATTACTGAATAACCAATTTTTAAAAAACTGACTAAAGGTTATTGCCAGCACTTACTGTACAGCAGCTATAGCCCACTTGTAAACAGCTTCCAGTTTTTTCACTGGATTAATGTAACATATACACGACATGTCTTATGTACTATGTCTGTTCATGGCCCCCTCCGTTCCTCCTTCAGCAGCCTACCCCCTCCAAAGCCACAGGCGATACTAGTGTCAATCTGCGATAGGGGACATGATAGGATGTGACATATTGCACACAATCTCACAAGCCTAGTTCAGAGTTTTGTTGTAACAGTTGTGTGTGGATTCAAAGCTTGGTGCTGGTGTTGGTGTCTGTTTTAAATACAATGATAGAATAGAAAGTTTCACCAATGCTGCACACAATATTTTACAATAAACTTACTTGGTACTCTTTCCCAAAATATAAGAAAGTAATTTAACCAGTGCAACCCTGAGCAGAATGAAGCATTTACTAAAGAAGTATGAATGCAGTAAATGCTTTGTGCATTGTTGCATGATCAACCCATGGGGTCCAATGTGATTCTATTTTAATTAACCTGTCTTTCTTTTTCCCATGAGCTTCATATCTGATTATACACTCTTGCATGCATGAAAGTAAAACTACCCAGTCCTGACGTATGCCTCTACAATCCATTACAATTCTTTCATGGCTTTCCTGCATTACAGATGAGCAGTTGGTCTGAGAAACAAATGACCATTGCCTGGTGTAAATAGTACTATAGGTCATATACTGGACACATTGTGCATTTTTACCTTGGGTGATATGACTTTGGGCAGAAACCATGGGTACACCCACATATCCACCCCAGAGTCATCTGGCCGTTAGTGTTTGAGGACAAGCTTATAGACCATATTGTTCTCCCACTTTTTTTCAGAGACACCCATTTCAGTTTTCAGTTTACATGAGCTTGGAAAGAAGGGTCTTAAAGGACTTCAACACAAGAGGGAGGTCCTACACCAGGATCTTGGGGAATCACGGTAGGAGGGGGCACCTCTCCCTGAAGAGATATAATACTTTTATGAACTCACAGAGAGATGCCATCTATAGTGCTGTGATGTGCTGCAGTGGCCACCACATACACATTTATTGTAGAAAGGGGCTTTCCAATGATGATAAGTTAGTACTTTGGGAAATTGGGTAATGTACCAGGGCAAGTCAGTGATGTGCACATCATTAGAACAAATTCCACTTAAGGACATACAAGAACTGTGTAATCAGGTTTCTTTCATTCAGGTGTGTTTTTTGGACTGCTAAGTCACAGTCCTCAGTTGGCAGTTCATACAGAGAAAAATATGGCTGGGGTGCCAAATCCATTTGGGACAGCAGGCCTGATTGGGGAGGAAGATACCAGGATGTTCCAACCACTAGCAAAAACATTAGTGGAATACCAAAGTCTTGCCAGCCATATCGAAGCAATGAGGAGGACTCTGTGTGGCATAGTTGCTGAATTTTGTGCAACATGGTAAGAATCAGTGGTTTCTTCCTTGCAATGAGCGAGAACCCCAACTGACAGTGTGTTCACTTGGCATCAGCAAAGAAGTCCATCTGTGCTTTGCCAAATGTTTCCTAGATCTGGGACACTACTTCTGGGTGGAGATGCTGCTCTCTTGGTACAGCATGCTTCAGGAGCACAATGGACAGTGTAGTTGCTGCACTATTGTACAGACCCAGTAAATAAATTTCTTTTAGTGAGGCTAACCAAGGATGGGCCCACAAGTGCAATGTAGAGAGAGCAATCTGACCTAATGCCACCCTAGTGATTGATATATCTGGGCAGACCAACACGTGGAAACATCTCAGAACCAAGGGCCAAATACAGTGCCTAAATTCCAGCTGGTTAATGTTTCTGATCACACACCAGGAGTCACATGTGGGCTTCCCAGTCAATAAAGGAAACATCTGTGCCCCCCTTCTCCCTCCAATGGGACACCACTCCCAAGCAAACCTTTTTCATTAGAAAAAATTTGCCCCGTCAAGAAAATGTCTCTCTGTTTGTGGTGATCTCTGTTAAGTGCAAACTATGATTTTAAGGAGCTCTTTTCAGAGTTTGCCATGAGAAATGGCCTCCTTCTTGGTAGGGGTGCATAGGATCTAGTTGTCCAGGTTTTTCAGAACCAGTTCAGCCCTGTTTGATTTTATCACATCTTCTGAGGCTCATATTCAAACAAGATGGATCCAGATTAATCAAGTGTAACAGCCCTCTCAAATGTTAAATTAGACAAAGTCACCATTCTTCTTCTGAATGAGAAGAGCCCATTTATTTTACATAGTATGGGTCCCATGTTATGTTAACTGCCATGTTTTGATTATGTGTCCACAAAAGCTAAGCATGGGATAAGGTGCTGTTGTAGATAATTGTGTATTATTAAAAGATAATTTGCTTTCTTTTATCTATCATGGAAGATCATTGAAACATTATAGGCACACATAACATGAGATCCAGAAACAATTTCTTAGGTCATGTAAAAATAATTAAAAAAAAAAAAAAACCCCAGCTACGAGCATCATTCCCTCAACTATCCCAATCCCTGTTGATGAAAAACATCCCTGCAACATGATACTTCCACCACCATGCTTCAATTTGGGGATGGTGTTGAGCAGTGTTAAGTTTCCCCCTAAGGTAGCATGTTTTGCCAAGGACAAATGGTCCATTGTCGGCTCTTCAGACAAAATAGCCTTTTTCCACAATGGAACTCCAACTGGGATTTCATATGGCTATTTTTTCCAATAATGGCTTTTTGCCACACTTCCATACAGCCTAGCTTTTAGGAGTGTCTGGGCTAGAGGTGTCTTATGAACAGTGGCTCAGTGGTTAAAGGCTCTGGGTTACTGATCAGAAGGGTGGTGGTTCAAGCCCTAGCACAGCCAAGCTCTGACCCCAGTTTCCTAATAAGCTGGGATATGCTAATAAAGAATTTCACTGTATATGTAACAAATGAAGTCTTCTTCTTTTTCAAACAGCTTCTCTCATTGGGCTGTGGATCTCGACAGCTTGTACAGAGTTTTAGTGGATGGCCTGCTCTAGGCAGAGCCACAGTAGTGTCACATTCTTTAAATTTTTTTACTTAATACATGGGATGTTCAAAGTTTGGATTATTTTCTTATAACCAAGCCCTGGTTTTGATAGCTTTGATGCTATTATAAAGCTTCGATAGCTTTTTAGTAGCTTCATGATGCTATTATAAGAGAGTGACTGAATGAATGGGATTCTCACCAGTGTGTGGACAACAGATTTGTGTCCACATATATGCAAACATGTTTAGCATTTTACACATTATACACAGCTCTGGAACCATTTTTTTTTTTGCTCCATAGTAAGTAGTTTTATATGGTGTAGGAACTATTACAGAGGCTGTACTAAACATCATTGACTGGTCAAACTCAAGGTTCAACTGATCCACAACCCTTTTATGGTCTTCTTAAAATCCTGTTGTTTAGTTAACAAGTGCAGCCGGTTTAAAACTCTACATTCATGCTACCAAAGTGAATATCTTTAACAGTGCAACTTCAATTTCAACCGCTTTTATGTTTGCTCTCTGTTTGCTGCATGCTGAATTTATGCATCTGTCACACAATTTGCATCAGTCCCTTTATTTTATGTAATTGTCATGTTTCCTGCAGTGTGGTAAAAATGCAGAACAAGGAGCAGAAAGACTTATGCAGGAACTGTGCACTACTTGTTCAGGTAAGTTCTGAACAATTAATTACTCGAAAGGTTCCAGAACCTGGCTGGCCTGGATATGACTTTTGTCCTGTAGTGCTAATTAGCAGCCCCTTGTGGAGAACTTTCAGCTTACTAAACATGAGTGAGGTAGAGTGAGTTACAAGTGTGGCAACTTTCCTTGTGTGGTTAGTCTTACCATACTAAAAAAAACAAATAAACAAAAAGAGAGAGCTGCAAAGAGAGCACAGTGATTTTGGGATTAGCATAAATGCTATTTCATGAATCTCAAACTTCCTGAAAGGAGACTCACAATATCACGCATACACACAAAATCCTCTATTGAGGTGAAATAGGCAAAGTACAGGTAGGGAATTACATTTTCAGACAATGTTAGGAGTGAAATGTTTCGATACATATATGGAAAAAGAAATTGAGAAACAGGTTTTAGCTTAAAATGCTGTTCTTACTTTAGTATGTAGTTGATATAAATAGTGTTTACTTGAGAGGGTTGTTCAAAATTAATAAATCTTTCACAAATTGCCCATTGCCTTTCCTTTTAACAGATTGTTGGGCTATAATGCAGCTCCTAATTTACACTACCTGCCTGTAGAATGTAACATGTAAAATGTTTGCCCTAACCAAGTCTCACCATCACACTGTTCCCTTTAACACCTATTGATTTTTCAATCCGATCTCAGGCAAATGTAGGCTACAAGCTTCATTAAGCTCTCATTTCAGGTACAACCTAAGACAAACAGTTCTCAAAAAGTATTGTCATCTTAAATTAAAATCAAAGTGACTGCTCTGCTGCCTGGTTTTTCAGTATTCACTTATAAGCACCTCCCACCCTTCTGCCCAGGTAAATCTCTTGGCTTTGCTCACTGTTCCACCTACTGACATTTATGTTGTTCATTTAAGGACCTTTTGTAGGATGTACAATTCTCACCAGTGAGGTCTGTTCTGTACAGTGCTTTCAATAATTACAATCAGTTACACACTCAGTAACCAGGTCTGTCAGAGAGTGACCCACTATGCTTGAATTGTATTCTACTTTGTTTTGGATAAAAGCATCTATTAAATGTGTTCTGTCGAAGGACTCTTTTGTTTGCATTGTGTAAAATTAGGAATAAAACTACAGATTTGTAAGGTCTTCTGTTTATTATATTAAATTGTCACCAAGTTAAACACTGCTTTAGAATCTTTGTGGTGATTGGCTACAGACGTGCAACATGTTCTGTGGCCTATTCTGGATTCCTGTTTTGGTATATTGTACTTCATATTGTTCTGTTACAAAACATACAAGAACTCCACAAACCTTTCAGTAGAAACAATTTCCTAATGTCAAATCAACATCTATTGTGTATATTGGAGGCTGGTGTAACTGTGGACCATTTCAACACTCTAGAGTTTATTTATTGCTGATGATTTTGCTGCACTGAATCATTGCACACCTGAAATTAAACTTCCTAAAATAAAGGCACTACTATAGCCATGTGCTCTTGAAAAATTGCACAAAAAAGGTTACTTTATTTAAAGGTTCAGTTCAAATGCTCCATATAAATGTTAATTTTCTCGTTTTTTTTATTTTTATTTTTTTATTTAACAGCAAATTAATTGTTGTAGTAATCATTAATAGGGAGATAAAGTGTTTTATCTGCTTCTATTAAATTACAAAAGGCTAACAAAGTAATGGATTTCTATTATCTCAGGTTAACTTTTTATACCAAGGTGATTTTGTTTCCTCTGGTAGCACTACTGCAAACTCACTGAAGTGTTTGAAGAGGCATAGAGAGTATTCCAAAACTCCCTCAGTAATTCATTCATTCATTATTTTTATTAATTATTCATTCATTATTTTTAAAATTCATTCTTCAGTCATTGTCATTTATTCATTTTTCCTTTTTCTATCTATCTATCTATCTATCTATCTATCTATCTATCCATCTATCTATCTTGATATCTTGATATCTTGATATTTTTTATATTTAAGCATTTCACCCATTCCATTTCTAAGCAATTAAATTGCTCCTGATTTACTTTACATTTAACTTTTCTAAACCTATTACATTTCTAAATAATTAAAATTCAAAACAAAACGAGTAATGCAAGAATTATGCAAGAACTTATGTTGCTCAAGACAATAGCCACTATGTGCATTTTTCCCCTTGGTTAAAAACTAATCTCTAAGCATTGGTGAACACTCACGTATTTCAATGGTCACCTACAAAGCCAGTGAGGAATAAACTCTAATGAATACTATATTATCCGATATTACACACGTGTTGAAAACCTATAAAATGATGTCCAGCAGCTCCTATCTAAATATACATCTATATTAATGAATTACATATTATAATATGGCGTGACCTTAAAAACCATAAGATGAGATGAGGAGCACAGGGAGAGGTGGCTGAATTCTTTATCGGCCTCCTGTCAGAGAGGGCCGTTCATTTGTCTTTCAGGCATCAGGCGAATTAATTAACAAGAAATGCACACGTCCTAATTGAATGCCAAGTAGAGGTGGCCGCTTTAGAAATGAACGCAGTGCTTGTTTAGGCGCGCTCCCGTCAAAGCTTATAATAATATACAAATTAACCAGTTCATATGCTCCATGTAGCCTTACTAATTCGTTATTCGGCCAGGAAAATGACACATTTAAGCAGTTAATGCATCGATCCCCTGTCCCCTCTCGAGTGCACTTTATTTCACCAGTCATTTATCAACAACACCCTGAAAAATGCACAACAATACGCAGGAACCAATGCGCTGTCATGTGCAGTGTAAAGCAAGATTACTGTAAAATGATCTAAGACGCGAAAGCTGTGTCGTAGCAGGTGTAGAGGCCATGCCCTTATCATGTGAGCATAAACAAAAAGCAATGATAATAGGTATAATAATAATAATAATAATAATAATAATAATAATAATACATGAATGTATTTTTTTACATGTAATTTTTAACGATTGTTTATGACAGGAGTGACATCAAAAGTTGTTATTAACGAAGGTTCTAGGTTATTAGTCTCGGGGGTGTGGAGATTGAAAATAGGCCTACATTTAAAATTTCTGTGCTTTATTATTATTCGCATTCTTTTGCGGAGAACTGCACTTGTAGACATGAATTCATTTTCAGACGATTATGTTTTTGTTTGGGTTTCGTTATCAATCTACAGAGACCTCAGCATGATGAACGACCCTGTCAAAATGAAGCCAGTCCAAACATTTTACCACCCCTCTGGAGTGAAATGGTGTAAAATGCCCTGTGTGTAGACATGTAGAGCCTATCCAAACAGCTAGAACTTTCTCAAGCGTCTCGTCGAGTCTGGGGAAACGAATCGGCCGGACAATAAGGCGCAGGAACAACACGGTGTGCTTCGTTATCTTAAGGCACTCTAATCGGATCGAGCCCGGACAAGAGGAAATTGTGGGCTTTGCCTTGCGTATTAATGAACATAACAAAGTGAGTCCTCTTCATCAGCCAACCCAACTTCTCCGAATAACTTTGCTGAGAAACTATCTCTCTCTATTCATTCAAGCCCCCCGTGATAGAAAACCTAAATCCCAAACTGAAAACCTATTAGGATTAATTTACTGATCGTAGCTGCTCCTTGAACAATAAACTACACCAGTCCGGTTGCGCGTGTATAGGGCCTAAAGAAGCGAATACTTTTACTAAGACGTGTTGCGTTTTTATTTCGTACCAGCTCGACCCCCCTTCTGTCCCTCTGCCCCGCTCTCAGGTCCAACCCACGTGCTCCGCCAAGCAGAAGGAGGGCAGAGGGAGAGAGAGAGAGGGGAAGAGATGACGGCTTCTCTTTTCTCCATCCACAGACTTCACGAAGTGTCTCGGCGGTCAGGACCGTTATGGTGTAAACGTCCGGGAATCGCAGTTGACAGTGGTCGGCTCTGACAAACTCGCTTGGACTAATAAGGTAAGTGTTGTGTTATTCCATCTCTGCGTGGTTTCGTGGGAACACTGCGATTTGATTTCTGACCCAGGACATGCGTACAGTGCGGAAGCACCCTAGAAAGTCTGTAAAAGCATAGCATCATCAAACCCACTTCGGATAGCTCTAAATAAGTTGTGTGTGGGGTTTTTTTTCTGTAAAAATCATTGTGAACTAACATAGATTTTACATCTACGGTAGTGTTTATGTTAGCAGATTTTATTCAAGTGGAAAGTTAGGAGATTTTGCTAACTAACCTATAGCATGTAGGTAAATATAGTCTATGGAAGTCATTAAACAAGCATACACAATCTCATGAGCGCTCGTATTTGTTTTTTTTCTCTAGTTGCAGTTGGAAATGCTGAAGCCGGGGGATCAGAGCGGTTCTGCTTTCCTCAAAGTGGATCCGACTTACCTTCAGCACTGGCAGCAGCTTTTCCCGCAGAGTCAGCTGAAGAACTGCGCGATTCCACAAATCCCGGCGCCCGATCGAGCGCCTGTAGCTGTGGAAAACCTCCGCCAGAGACCCGGCTTAATTTCCTCCACCACCACCGCCGCCTCGGCCGCTTTAACGCCGTCCTCGAACTCGTCGTGCGCTCCTGCCGTGTCCGCGCTCGCGGGGTTAACGCAGCTCTCCGCGCCGCAGCTCGCGCTATTCGGACACACTCTCTGTACCGAGGTTGCACCGGCCGAAAACAGCGGCGCGTCTCAGTCCAAGGAACTTTGCCTGCCGTCCAACTTTAACGACAAAGCGTCCCGGTTGAAGCTGACCTCAGAGGAACTGGACTACTATCTGTACGGACAGCAGAGGATGGAGATTATCCCATTGAACAATCACACCAGTGATCTCAATAACCGTACGTACATTTTTAAGTATACCCAGATTAAAGTAGGGGCCAGCTTTATCCTGTCCCTACACTGCACACACAAACACTTACACGCGCCTGATATTTACCCATAGATCAATGACATTTTAAGGGCTAACAAACAGCAATATTATATTCAAAAAAATACACAGCAAGCTCTCCAGTGCTGTAATCTCCAGATCAACTGGATACAAGTAGCCTAAACACTGTAAAAGTTATTTAAAATAGTGAAATTCAGCACGGTAACAGTTATGTAAACACTGTAATAATTAATTCAACAATGTAGTTTCATCACTTGTAGGTTGGGGTCAACTGTAACGTCTTATGTGTATTAGTAAAACTGTAAAATTAATAAAAAATAATAATAATAAAAAAACGCATAAAGCGTTACAAAAAGTAGCAAATAATTTCCTGGCAAATATCACAACACGAAGAAATTTTAGAAGCCAAATTACGTGCGAAATATGTTTGAAGATTTCGAAGATTCTTGTATTAAGATTCTTCTTGACTGAATTAAATAATGGACAGTTGTGTACGCATCTTCAACGCCTGCAGGCCACGTCAGAGGATTTATTGATTATTTTTATTTTGCAGGTCATCAAACAAACAAACAAAAAAAAGTTGTCAAAAGGGGTTATTGAGAACATGCACACCAAAATCATCAGTGCTGAAATACCATCTGCAGTAGACACACGAAGCCTGTGTTAATTCAACACTCTGTATTTCAGTACGGTTATTAAGCTTTAATCATGAATAATAGGCTACTTTTATAAAATTCACAATATGCAACTGTCTTCACATTCGTTTAAGACATAATAAATAGAATAAAATTAAATTCATCTGACAAATAACTTTTAAATGATGAACTGATTAGACACACCAGTCCTTGATAATTAAAGCACTTTAATTTTCCGTCCATTAACGAATCATTCCAAATGTGTATCGTATTTATCATGTAGCAGTCCGTTCATTCCTGTAGGTTGATTATAATTGTCTAATAGTATGCAATCAGGAAAACAGGCTTAATAACTTAACATTCACTGAGGGGAAATAACCATATTAAAGCCTAGTTTGAAAAGGTGGTGACTGTTTATTTAAGGTGATAAAACAGCCCATCAGCAGTAATCTCCATCGATACGTGCCACGAGGAGATGAGGCATGGAGGAGGGGGGGACAAGCCACAATTAATTGCTGTATAGTTTTGTAGAAGAGAGTGGAGTGAGTGTGGATCAGAGATCGATCTGTCCCATCGGCCGCTATTCATCATCCCACCGCGCTATATGGGAGTCTCCCGGGGCCAGCAGGACTGCTTTATCTACATTTGCTATTCTCTCGCCCATATTTCACATCGCATGGGCTCATTTATAAAGAGCGCAGATTGCCGAAGGAACATGCATTTTAAAACCCGTGGCTTAATTTGTGTAATATGCGTGTTCAGAGCGGTTAATGTCGATCAAATTCTGACATGGAAAAGGATAAGAGCATTACTATCCTAGAGGTTGGTCTAATTGCAATTATTGCCATTATTCATGTCAATAGTTGGTAATTAGTAAATATCGAACAAAACGTTCGTTTCGCCTTGGTCTGAACATGACATGAATTTTGTTTGGATTTGGGAATTTCCTTAATTCAGATGCATAGACATGAAATATAATAAGTAAATAGTGAAACAGTGCGATATTGCCAGGGGGGTTAAACTTGAACTTGAACAAGAATAATAATTTAGATTGGATTTCATAAAAAAAATATATATATATAACGGCTCTAATAATAACAGCAAAGGCAATAACATCTGTCAACTGAGCACAAAATGTATTTTATTTCAAACCTGAGCTGTTAATTCTCACTAATGCTTCTTTCTGTCATTGACCACCCGAAAACAAATGTTTTCATGAACTGTAAAAACGTTGCCAGGAGTAGTAGTGGGAGTAGTAAATTAGGAGTAGTAGTCAGTACTTTTATAGAGTTCCCATCTGGGTACTGGGATAAATAACAGTCTCTCACACTGCACTGTCCTGCAGGCTGTGACATGTGTGCAGATAACCGGAACGGCGAGTGCCCCATGCACGGGCCCCTGCACTCGCTGCGGCGCCTGGTAGGGACAAGTAGTGCATCCACTGCTGTGGCCCCTCCCGAGGTTCCCGAGTGGCTGCGTGATCTACCCCGCGAAGTCTGCCTATGCACCAGCACAGTGCCTGGCCTGGGCTATGGTATCTGTGCTGCCCAGCGCATACCACAGGGTACTTGGATTGGGCCTTTTCAGGGTATTCCTCTGCTGCTGGATAAAGTACAGTCCGGAGTGGTGCGCAACACAAGACACTTATGGGAGGTTAGTATTTTCTTTTTTCAGCTTTCCCAAACTGCTGGGAAATTTTGCAGACTTTAAACTGGTGAGAGGCTAAACCTTCTCAAGATTATACAAATTCAGTCACCTTGACTTAAAATTACTAGACATGATTTATATGGCTTAAAAGCTTTATGGATAAGATGGAACGGTATGAAGAATAAATAATGAATAAAATTAATTTGCAGGAACCTTAAAATGCATCCATACTTTACAGGTTTTAATAAAATACTTTAAATCTTGGGACTCAAACACCTCAGTGTAAAGAGAGAAAATGAAGGATAAAAAACCCCATGCACACACACACTGAAATAAAGGTCACAGCTCTTAAAGATGACCAACCGACCAGAGAGATGAGGCAGAGAAGGAGAGAGAAAAAGAGAGAGAGGTACTGAGAGTGGATTGCCATTCAGCTGAGAATCCAGAACTGTGGTTTAGCTGAGACATAAACTATCATCACTCAGACACGTTTACAAGCTATCCTTTCCTAGATTCTCTAATTATAGACATGGACAAATACAATTTATCTTCTTGTATGGCAAGTAGTTGCAACATGAGAACCGAGCTCTAATATAGATCAACACAAACTGATAACTGCCTCAAGGAGGCTGCTTTTGAGATATTGGTGCAAAGTTTGTTATTGGTGTGCTATGACTCTCTCCATCCATATACAGGCCTGCTGTTGTTGAGGCCCACACAGACAGAATGGAACACTATTACTTGTTATATATGTTCTGTGTGACGCCATTTTAAACACTTGCTTGGCCAGGGAGGGCTGTAAAAATTCCAGCAGCTTAAACAGAATTGAGGTGGGTGAGGGAAAGAAACTAACCCAGTATTCCATGCTATACCAGTGGAGGAGATGTCTCTCATTTAGGGGCATGTAAAATGTTGAACTATTTAATCAGTGTTGATAAAGTGTAAACTACAGAATCACTCTTTGTTGTGACTACAGATCACTTGAATCTCACGATTGTGTTTTTGATGTCAAGCTAAGAAGTGACAGGGACAGTGCGTAACTTTAAAATGTCCTGGTTGTGTGGAAAATTAATAATGAGTTAACCTTTGGAAATGGTGCTGGAGAATGTGGAATATAGTGCAATATTGCTGGAAGGTTATGCTAGTAGTTCACTTAAATACTTGAATTGATATCTCTGTTATTTACAGTATGATCATGTAGTGATTATATGCACTGCAGAAATTCAAATGTTAATAAAAAACATACATAATAGGTGATTTCAGGTATTATGGGACTTCTGTTTTTACCTTGGTGACTCCTGGTATCTCATGAGAAATACTGTTCAGTATTCTATCACATTTTTCATATATTTCTAAAATGCTATGAAGTATTCTATCAAATACACTAATGTGTGTGTCTCGCATTACTTTCACCACATCAGAAATGCTTGCTGCACGATATAAGACACTATCATGACACTACTGTGCCAAAAATATAATTAATTCAATATATTGAACATAACCTTGTAGGCTAGTACTTTTTATAGAAATGTTTTTTTCTCCAGCTTTTTCATAGTTTATCCGCTTAATAATGAATTAAGTAACTTTAGCATGACACCAACCCATGTGAGCATATATTGTATTTTCTTGTGTAGTCTCTTAATGAATTGAATGTGTATTTATTCATTTTCTTAAAGGGGCTTAAGAAACATTTAAACTAGCTTTATGTGCCAGCATAACTATGCACTAACTATTCTAATTTGTTTTTAGAATTTGTTCATGTTGCTTTTGATGAGCAGAACCTTAATATATCTCTTTAGATTAAAAACATCGGGTTCTTGTCCATTTTCATTTTGTTCATACTGGGGGCATTTATATGTTTGTACTATCTGTGGTCTATAAGCCTATAATTTTTCCCAGCAGATTTTGCTTCACCCAGGGTTTTTCATGAACTTGTCTGTGGAATGTCCATGCCAAGGCAAAAATATTTTTGATCAAATAATATTACACACACTGCTTTCAGGAATCCCATACGACCTCAATTTTGAACAATAGTGAATACAGTCAGTAACGCTTATCATCTATAAATCCCATTACTACTGCCTTGTTACATTCACTAAATACTGGGTAATGTTGTCTACTATACAGAATGTGCAATGGGGTGTGATGCTTTGGATAAATCATTTGACAATTCATTCTCAATTAAAAGTTAATTATGACATCTGCGTTATTATTACCTATTAAAAATAGTGCTACATCTCGTAGAGTGTTTGAACATTGAAGCTTTTAATTTTATTTCAAATTTAGCTTTCAATTAAGTAAACTATTTCAGAATGTGAGGAAACGCTCAAACTCATATTTTCATTTTTACAAACGTTTATACTTTAGAGTCACAGAGCAGTAATTGCATATGATAAGAAAAATGTTAAATACAAAATAGATTTAGTTACTAAACCTAAATTAAGTAATGCACTACCTAAACTGAATGACTTTTTTAAACTGTGAGACCTGTATACTGTTAATCAGTATAAAATACACAATGCTCTATTATCTCAAAATGTAGAAATACTTAGAGCATGTTACTGGAAATATTTATGTAAGACCATTGAAATGATAAGAGGTCAGATTAATGTATGAAAATAGTAAATTGACATAGACACAAATATTGGAGATTAGGACTTGTTTAGATTGATCAGACCAGGTGCTGAGGGATTAACTGATAGGAATAATATTTTGCACTAGTGGTCACGGGGTCACTGGCAATACTCCTGTATGAACTATCACTGTGTGAACATGACGGTCCACAATGATATCATCATTGGCAGGCACCAGTGGGTGTTCTAGAGTAATAATAAAGTGCGTAGGCCACAGGCCAGGATAATTATTTTTATTTTCTGTGTGCCAGAATGAGGAGTGACATGTTTAACGTCGGTTCACTGACATAGAAAGCTCCATAATTTGTCATTTAAGTTATTTTATGCTCCATTTCCCCCTTGATCCAGGGCTCTGTTGTGTGAGAAAGCACACTGATGGTGGAACAATTTTATTTGAAATGTATCCGGATCTAAAAGGTAAACACGTTTAGAGCCATGTTTTTTTTAAATGTATTTTTATACTTTTTTTCTGTTAGATTCAATAGCAATAAATTAGTGCCAAAAAACAGTTTCATTTGGAATAAAACATGTACACTTACAGTGTATATAAAAAATCTTCACACCCCTGTTAAAATGGCAAGTTTTTGTGACGAAAAAAAAAAGAAACCAAGATAAATTACATCATTTAAAAATAAGTGAAAAACAATTTCACAATTTCAATTTAGTGAGAACTAGGAAAAATAAAAAGGTTACAATAAACTGGTTACATAAGTGTGCACACCCTTTTATTATTGGGGTTATGGCTGTGTTCAGAATGAACCAATAACATATAAGCACATGTTCAGAAGTAATTATCATACAGTGGTCATCAATGAAATTATTCCAATAAACCCCAAATAAAGACCAGCTGTTTCAGTAGGATTTTCTTCACATCTTCTTGGTTTCATACGACTGCTGAAGCCATGGTCCACAAAGAGCTTACAAAGCATGCATGGTATCGCACTTGTTGAAAGGTAACTATCAGGAGGGAGGTATAAAAGAATTTTGAAAACATTATATGTATCATGGATCACTGTGAAGGCCATCATCAACATGTTGATAAAATGAAGATAAAGTGACATCATCAAGAACAGGACGTCCCTCCAAAATTTACTAAAGAACAAGAAAAAAACTTACCAGGGAGGCTGCCAAGAGACCTACGGCAACATTAAAGGAGCTGCAGGAATATCTGACAAGTATTGATTACTCTCTGCATGTGACAACAGTCTCTCGTATTCTTCACATTTATGGTGTAGGGTGGCTAGACAGAAGCCCTTTCTCACAAAAACAAAAAACACATCCAAGCTCAACTAAATCACCCTAAACCTTTTGCCAAAATGTGTTATGGTCTGATGAGACCAATTCCAAAAGATATCATAATTTAATAATTCCTAAAGGTATGCTTGGTGCAAAAGCACATCACAAAAAGAAGACCAGACCCATGGTGAAGCATGCTTGTGGCAGCATCATGCTTTATGACTGCTTTTTTTTCAGCCAGAACTGGGGCTTTAATCAAGGTAGATGGACTCAGGAATAGCTACAAATACCAGTTGATTTTAGTACAAAACATTCAGGTGTCTTCTAGTAAATTGAAGATGAAAAGGAATTTCATCTTTCAGCACAACAATGACCCAAAGCATACATCCAAATCAACAAATGAATGGCTTAACCAAAAGAAGATAAATGTTTTTGAATAGTCTAGGCAGAGCCCAGACCTGAATCCACTTAAAATCTGTGTGGTGACCTGAAGTGGGCTGTGTACAAGAAATGCCCTCACAATATGACAGATGTAGAATGTTTTTCTAAGGAAGAGTAGAAAATATTCGTAATACAAGATGTGCCATGCAAAACCAATTATTAGTTTATGGGTGTACACACTTATGCAACTAGGTAAGTTTTTTTCCTAAAAAGTTTCTGATTGTTTTTCACTTTATTTGTATACTTTTCACACTTGTTTTTTTTTTTTAAATAAATAAATTTGAAGATCACATCTCTCCCAATTTTACTTTTTTGTTCAGTTAATGGAGTTTAAATAGTTTTTATATGGTGTTTTCCTTTTTTTTTTCTTTTTTTAACTATAAAAACTCCATCAGCTGAACAAAAGAGTACAAATAGGGAGACCTGACTGAATGTGACCTGACTCAGTAAATTGAGTTAAGTGAACTACTTTGGTTAATAGTTGAGTAAACTTGAAATTTTGAAATTGAAATTGAGTGCCTTGAAATTTTAAGTTAAGTCAACTTTTCTTCTTTTGCAGTGCAATTTCACATTAAAGGTGGAAAAATATATGATTTATCGTGGTTTCATTATTTTACGTCACAAAACCTGCCATTTTCACAGATATGTGTAGACTTCTTATATCCATTGTAACAATGTATTCCTGCACCCATTCAGTTTCCCTTACATGCTTACATTTTTTTTAAACCCCCATATCTAGGAATAGGATTACGTATTACCACCACTTGTTACAGTGTTTACTTTAGAATGTTATGTTTGTGTTTTTTTCTTCTTCTATTTTTAGGTTTGTGTAGTCTGTTCTTTTACTAGCTTCATTTACAGTATAAAGCAAAAATTACAATTATAGGTTGAAACACTGCCAACTAAAATGTTTAACTCATTGTCTGTTGTAGATCTAATGTAAGAAATGTCAGGTGATCATTTTCTGGAATATGAACCTACAGTTATATTATTCATACTCTGTGCAGTCATTCAGACACAAAATATGCTGAGTTTAATGTGGACAAAAAAAAAACAACAATCCCCTTTAATGCATAAATTGACACTATAAAAAGCTGGCCCCCCCCCCATTTATCTAATAGCATAATTGCATAGTGCAGTTTAACTACAACTTGATATTCTTTTTTTAGTTCTGCAATTAATTTTACAAAGTTTTCTGAATCATAAAAATACATCCTTACTATATTACATGGCACTTATTGAGAAAAAATGAGAACACTTGAGCTAATAGGACAAACTGAAAAGGTCAACATCTACCAGAAGGTGTTTTTGTGAACAGATACCAGAGCCACAGTATCGCAGGCACACTGCATCCCCTCTCAGCTGAACCACTTACATGCCCCCATCCCGTTCAGCCGATGGCTGCTAAGTGTTTCCTCAGATAAGGCATGCCAGTTCCATTACACAAAGTGTTCCATGCTCCAGACTCACACAGACTTTTTCAGTGTTCCCTGTGCCACTGGGACCAAGGTTCTCTCAACTCAGAGCTTAATGGCTCGAGGGCCCTGATTTACTCACCATAATAAGGGCATGAGGTCAAGCGACTCTCAGCTAGGATTAGTTCGGCCTCAATGTCTCTCTACCTCTCTCGCTATCTTTCTCCATGGCTCAGCTATCGATGAGCAGCTGTTCAAGGATGATTTACAGCATTTGGTCAGTGACAGAGTCCAATCAGTGTGCTGTAAATGTCGGTCCGAAAGACACTGAACAGTAAGTAAGGCAGTGACAGAACACCACCAGCCCAAATCAATGGCTAGATGAGCTACACACAGAGACCAGTAGTAATACTATGAGGAGTAAAAGTAACCCAGAGAGCCTTTCAGATTTGGTGGTCATTTGGAGTTTTTACTTTTTTATCATTCTTTTTCTTTGTATTGTCTTTTTTCTGGCCAGTTTTTGTCTGGAAGCAATATGCCATTTTGTCTTACTTATTACCTACCTATAGCATTCCCTATATGAGATTTTGATTTAAATCCTCTATAGCATATTTGTGTCTGTCAGTTAAAATGGTTAGGATTAACACATACTTTTACATTCAAGACTGATTTTTTCTTACCCTTCTTAGACAGCTTATCAGCATTAACTTTTCAGCCCCATTAAAATCCCATATGAGGATATTTATAAACCATGCAATTTCGCTGATTATTGCAATCATTTACAAAATTGATTTCACCCCGAGTTATAGACAATTGCAGCAAAGCTATTGACACAGATCGCTTCTGCAATGAACTGACCCTCCTCAATAATGTCTTTACACCAGAGGCTATTTAGCATGCAGAGACATTCAGAGATCAGATATGGACAGAAATGAATACATTCCTTCATGGGGATCATTTAGTGAAGATTAAATGTAAATAAATAAATAAATAAAATAATAATAATAAAAAAAACTCATATCAGTCTATTTCCCCCCTTTATTTTAGCTTTTGATATGTGCTTATCTGTTACATTTATCTAGGTATCACTGATTTGTGATCTTTAATTTGTGTTAGTTAGTAGCTTTTCTGATGTGTAATTAGAGTATGGCTCAGCTGGAGCAAAGTCAGATGCAGAGGCAAGACTAAAGATGACATAAATTGCTTTTATTCTTTTAATTCTTACTTAGAGCTGTAACAAGCCTACTTCACTCAATGCATTAGGGCACAATGACGTCTATCAATCAAAGTGTGTTTTCCACCCAGGTTTGCCATATATTACACATTCTTTGGGTCAACTAGTGAAATGCAATCAATTTGATTACAATTTCGAATGCAATCCAAGTAGTAGAACTATGCAGTAGGCTTACATAAAACCTTAGCTACCTCTACCTTCTATTTATAACATCAAGAGCTTATAAGCAGTTTATATATATATATATATATATATATATATATATATATATATATATATATATATATATATAAACGATATGCAGCATGTACAATTATATATTCATAATGAAACAGTGCACTAAAAAAACAGGCACTGTGTTCACATTCTGATGAAACCCAGATGAACATATTACATTGAACTGTGAAATACAATGCCGCACACAAATAATCTTTTAATGCTATGAAGTAAGAGCACAACATAAACAATCCACTCCACAAACATTTTTTGTGAGTGAAACAATGCATCTGGTCGAGTTATACTGCCCAACTGAAAGCTGAGCAAAAAGAAATGGGTCCAAGAAAATTCAAGAGTACTTTCTATGTGTAGACAGAATGAATACAGAGGATATAAACTAAATAATAAACACTGAATCTTGCTTAAGAGCAATATCTATGTTCTTCTTTTGTTTCTATATTTTATTGCCTTTGCTACTATTTTCCTGTTATTATTATTTTTTTTTAAATAACAGCTTGCAAATGAATGAGCTAGTTGTTTAGTGGCCAAACAGCAGTTCACAGAAATAACCAAAAAGTGAAATCAAACAAAATTCACTCAAATCTCATCCAAGTTTGACCTAGTCTAAATCATGAATCTCCTGTGGTGTCAGAAGGAAGTCCAGCTCCATATTGCTGATATAGGCTACAGGGGGTGACAAATTAAAGGAAAACTCGGCATAAGGTCATGTTCAGTAAAACTGCGGTTTAAAAGCCTCGGTGTGAAAATGTTAAACACAGAGCCTTAAACACGATCGGGACAAAATGGAAATACTTTTGCAACCACCAAGACAATGTGTTAATAGATGAAGTTCCTATTATGTAATAGCTTTTGTGCCAGAACAAGTAAACAATGGTATGGCGCATTAATACGGCTAATATTCCATTTGGTTTGTAATTGGTTTTCATGAAAATGCTGCTTCAAAGTGTTTGAAGCAATCAACACTTTTCATCAAAACGGTATTCCATTTTTCTTTCACGAGTTGGATAAAAAAAAAAACCGTCGCAGAAAAGTCCTATTCAATTGAATTTGAGGTTAATTGATGAACGTGTTCCAGAAGTTTGTTATATGACCAGGGTTGCCAGATCCGGGTAACAAAAGAACCCATTCGACAAGCATTTTTTAAATGACTTAGTTTTCCTAAATCGTTCTTTCGACAAGGTACTAAAATTGTCTGGTATTATTGATCTATGGACACGAATTAAAAAGCACACAGGAACTTCAAAAGTAGATTAGGTTGCGGGGAACACACGCACCTGGCAACACTGTCTATAATGTTCCGAGCGCCACTCATGCATGCCGGTAAATGACATCTGGGTTTGGGAGGCGGACACGCGCAAAACCATCAGCTGCATGTCCCTTTTCTTCATGGTTTTTTGCGCCGACTTATTTTTATGCCTTTTTTTGCGCGGTTCTTCCTCAGAGAAATATACTTGAGTGAGAGAAGCCCGTTTTGTGTGTTTATGTAGGCTACTTTTATTTACTGTGAAGCCCGTAACATGTGATTTACATACAGTAGTTTGCATACTCATCAAGTATAAAGGTGATCAGTCACATCAACTATATTTTGACTTGCAGTGACCCTTCCCTCTGACTGGGAAAGAGGATGCCAATGCATGCCAGCAAAATTCCTCCTACACCAGAGTCAAATTTTCCCTCGCTTGTATGTGGTCTGTAGATTGCATGATTTTGTCTCAATCCTATTTCTCTTTCTGCTCTGGGGAAAGGTGCTGCTCCCAGTAAAGTCGCCACACGCCAGAGAAATGACTGGACTCTTTGCATTCTGTTTTTCACACTGATTCATTGTATGTACTGTGTGTGTAGGCTACTGTATATGTGTGAAGGGTAGGATTTAGAATGACGTCATCTGATCATAGTAATGACATCTTCTTTCACACTGTGTGGTGTGACTGCTGAACTTT
This sequence comes from Ictalurus furcatus, assembly GCF_023375685.1. NCBI lineage: Eukaryota > Metazoa > Chordata > Actinopteri > Siluriformes > Ictaluridae > Ictalurus > Ictalurus furcatus. Next base: position 17,764,112 of record NC_071259.1, on the reverse strand, counting down.
TTTGTTCTGGCCAGCATTGATTTTATAATGCATTTGTATTGTTTAACCAATATGACCACATGTACCTAAACATGCTGCAGAGAGCTACCAAATGTAACACAATGACAAATGTTTTAGATACATCATACATCTGGGCTAAAAATGGCTTTTTGTCACAGAACCCCTTTTCTTTCTCTTTTCATTTCTTCAGTTTAACATGGGGATTTACAGAAATGTGATTAAAATAATCAAAATTTTACAATGCCTTGTTTGACACAGAGGTTGCATTAATACTGGGTATGCAATCTAGAAACAAATCCTCTCAAAATTAACAAGCTGCCATGTTAATAGCACATTTGCATTATATAAGCTTGCTCTTTTGCATTATACGTACTTGATATTTTCTATTGGTTGTGATATTTATCTAGTCAAAGCTAAACAATCCATAAATAAAATGTCTCTTTTTCGATAAAGCAGCTGGAAGGTTAGGCTCAGGGCTTGTGTAACAAACTGCTTTGCTGTAAGCAGTGTCCAAGCATTCTATCATACTGTCAGAGGCGGTGGAGGTTCACTAAAAAGCCATGAGGATAAGAAAGGGGAATGAGTGCAGACAAACTGGATGTCAGGGGCTCAGTGGGGTCAGAGGGGTCTCTAAATCCCATTCATTCAGGCCTGCTCCAGTGACAAGGCAGAAGGTCTCTGATTTCTGTACTGGGAGATGGATTGATTGTGGTTTAGATAGAGATGCTGAGATATGGCTGAAAACATGTATACAGATGTTGTGACTTTCTATTTATGTTTGGCCGTTATATTAGAAATAGGCTTTCTTTGATTGAAAGAAATGTTCTAACCGTGTACACTTCCTCTGATGTACCATGATTTGAAGATTGAACATTTTTAATTCTATGTTGAACACTTAACAGTGTTGAGCACTTCAGTGAAGTGGAAGGAAACAATCCAGAGACTCCATTTGGTAACGTAACATAGAGCACAATTTGAGACCCTGTCTTCTTTATAATGTGAAACCATATATATTCTTCTACTGAGGCTAACTGTGTTTTAAAAAGAACATTAACCATTCAAAAAATGTATCTTTGAATTGTTTTTGTCACGTGACATTATTATGTTCATCGGTGAGTGTCTGTGAAATGTTCTGTTGCAGATTTAAAAGGGTATTTGAGCATACAACTAGTGTTTAATGTGTTATTTGTTATGTGCTTGTAGCTCTGAACTGCATCTCTCAGAATATAATACTGTCATCACCACTATACATTGTTTTCCTTATCAAAGGCTGAAATTTAGTTGAATGAAACCAGTTCAGTTGTATCTGGTGTGGTACATCAAAAAGTGAAAGCTAAAGATGTTGTTTTATACTGTTCCCAGAAAAAGACATTACTAGCTAAATACCTTACTCACTATCTTTGTAGCTAAATATTAAACTTATATTAAAGGAGAAATTGTATACAGCTGTGCAGCTAGCACTTTAGAATGGAGAAAAATCTTCAAGACCTAAAACCAAAATAATTTTCAGACATGCAATACAAAATATTCTAAAGACAAATGCAAATGGACTAAACTAATAAAAAAGTCTTCTTGCTGGAGTAATTCATGCTCTTAATAGTAACACACTCATTAATTTCAGTCAGATATCCAGCCACTTAGCCATATCTTTCTGTACCATTTATATGTGGTTTCCTGCATTAGTTAGCAATAGCTAGTGAAAGAAATGCTACTTGTGAAAGAAAATCAAACAGCCCACCCACAAAACACTTCCCAGTATTAAAACCAGGAATTTTACATGTTGTAAATAATGTAAAAGATAAATAGCTCTGTTTACAATCGATGTATAGATGGTTACATTTTTATTAGGCCCTTTAAAAATATTCTATGCTATAGAAGTACATTGCTAGTATATTTTACAAATAGTCACAAATTAGAGATATGTATTGCTAAAATCTAGCACAATAATATCTGGCATACAGAGATTAAATTTGAACTGTACTATAGAAGTTTATGCAGGTGCATCTGTGATCTGTAAATTTTATTTATTTGTTTATTATCCATCTGTGTACATATTCATATTTTTTGATCAGCTTGTGAACAACACACCTGGTGCATAATTGCATGTAAAGTGTTTTTGGTTTTGCCTACATTGGTTATGTGTTTTGAATTCTTCATTTGTCTTTTAGATCTATGACCAGGAGGGCACATTACAGCACTTTATTGATGGCAATGATCCAAGCAAGTCAAGCTGGATGAGGTACATCCGCTGTGCCAGACACTGTGGGGAACAGAACATGACAGTGGTTCAGTACAGGTAATGTACAGACTTTTGTACAGAATTTAGAAATAAACTATATGATGTCTTTTTGCTAAGTTATTTGCATTTATTAATTTGGTAGATGCTTTTATCTAAAGTGACTTGCAATAAGTCTAAATAAGGTCCAATCAGTGGCTGTCTGGCAACCATGGAATTTGAACTTGGAGGTCATTAGCACAGAACCTTAACCACTGAGCTACAAGTCTCCCATACTGATATTTCCCATGGCATAGGAGATCTCATGCTGAACAAGATTAAGAATCTGTGTATTACTTTCAGGTTGATATTGGATAGCCTAGTGTCTGTCTAGACTGTAAGCAGTGAGAGCTGGGTATAATTTTGCTTTGATAACCATAAGCAGGCACTGTGTTATTGCTCTACTCTTAGTGCCTCTATTATTATGGCTTGCGGTTTTGGTAACTGTGTAGTGTCAGTAGGAAATATGGGGCCATGATGTGGAATTAGTCCTCTGAGCTACAAACATCAGTGGGATTTAACTTTACACAGTGTCACTTTGTGTCTTCAAGTGGTTCAAGTGTGTACTTCAACAGTACTTTGCCTAGTGTTGTTTCACTGTTAAGACCTAGTGACCCTTGAGTGCTCTAAATAGGTGTATACTCAAGAGGACTGCTTTAGGGAACTTCAGAGGTGAGACTCCCCTCTTGCATACACTATTGTGTATACAAGTTCTAGCTGTTAGGAGTTTTTCAAACCATGTGCATGCTGCACATTGGAATGTCCTCTCCGTCAGCTGGATTGAGTTCCAGTGTTATGATTTGCAATATCTAGATGGAATTCTCTTCAAAGCAACTTGTGATTGATCAACCCTGAGCTGGCTGTTTTGTTTTGCCTTGACAATAATGTCCATTGGCATGTGCTTTACTTCACTTGCACTGGGGACACCCCACCGTTGTCTTTATGACTCATCCAACCACAATACTAAATACATGTCAGCGCTGGAAATGTTATCCAAGACGAAGGGGAAAAAATGGCCTTTGATGTGCTTGGCCGGTGTGGAGTTCTGTGCACGTTTTGGAAGTGACGGCAGCGTTGTAAGAGATGGTGTTCGTTTACACTTGTTCAGCCTCCTCTGAAAACGCGCAAGACCACCCATTGCTCCAAAAACAGCCCTCTTTCAGCAGCCAGCTGAGTCATTTAGTGTGAGTACATTTATTTGTGTGCTCCAGTGTTTATGTTAAGTGAAGCCAAACTGAGAGATGAACTGTTACAAGGGTATAAAGTACATGGTATAGTGTATTTTTTTTTCTCTCATGGGTTGCAAGATGTTTTTGATTTATGGGCTCACCCCTTGTTTTATTTTGGTGTCTCGGTGAAATGAATTAATAAAATTCACAGGCCTCTGCAACTCTACAGAGACCAAAGGAGCTTATTATCAAATATTTGTAGTGCACTCCAATTCCCAGTCCAGAGCTCCTCTGAACATGTGAGAACAAATTCTCCGAGTATTACAAATGTTTATATATTGAAGTATGTGAAAACCAAAGAGTAATTAAATATTATTCTTTGCACTATTAACATACAAATTAAGCATTATAATGTGAGTGAAGTTATTGACATGTAGGCTCATTGAATGCTGGAAAATTATGACGTGTAATATTTCCCATAGGTTTAACCTAGATGAACCTAGATGAACGTAGAGAGTCATTAACAAGCCAAGAAAGGAAATGTGAATTCTAACACAAATACTATGGTCACTGGGCTAATGACCAAATCATTGTGAATTCAAATCTCGTGACTCCCAAAGAACCACTGATGGCCTTTATTTTCAACTATTCAGCGATATGCTTGGACTGTATTGTGTTCATTTGTATCCTGTCAGATAAAAAAACCTAAATCGTATTTTCAGATCGTGTATTTTCTACCGGGCTTGTATGGATATTCCAAGAGGAACAGAGCTTCTGGTATGGTACAATGACAGTTACACCTCCTTCTTTGGCATCCCCCTGCAGTGCATCGCACAGGATGAAAACTGTAAGTCTTACCACTTATAAGCACACTCATTTAGTAAAACAGCAGTGCTATAACACTATATGCCTACATTTAGTGATGAGGGCACATTAATTTACATAATTTTTGTTCAAGACACCATCCAAACAAATGTTGGCTTCTACCAAGTATTTTAAAGAACTACAAACAAATTTTAAGCAAAAGAAACATGAAATAATTTGAAAAATATTAATATAAAAAAATATGAAACATAAATTAAATATATATTTTTTAAATAACCAAATTCTTAGTATTTTACTATAGTCATAGTTCACCGACACAATTTGTTTTCTTTCATGGACTTCATGGTAGATCAGTTAGTTTTGGAGGAGTGGAACCCAGTTCCATGTCTTCATTTTTGGACTCGCCATCTAAAGCCTACTTTGTATTTCATGTGTGGATGTTAGAGATGAGCAGAGTTAGTGCATATGAGATCAAATGTATTTTAGTCCCCCCAAAGTTCATGGTACATTCCATCATTTATTTGAAAGTACTTTTGATTTAAAATATTATTTTCTCAGCATAAATGAACGTTTACCCCATACAGTTAGGTCTTGTATTTGTTTAGCCCATTGGCGAGTGGAACGCCTGGATATCTGACAAAGTCTGACAGTTTCGTGTTTACATGAGAGACATTTTATGGCTTTAGTCTGGTTGCTGTTCTGTTTAAACAACTCTCTTTCCCTCCAAACTGTTCTCCAAAGCGTGCAGTATGATTTGATCAATGCAATACTATAACAAAAAGAAAAAATACCATAAAGCCAAATCCTCTTGCATCTGGTGAACAATGGTAATAGTAATTTAGTACAGATGGATAAAATTGTGTATTTGAACATACCTGGTACAAGAATCAATAAAATTGAGAACTTTATTAAGTGTTTTTTTAGAACTAAACATCTAAATTACATTATATATATATATTCTTTATATATATATATATATATATATATATATATATATATATATATATATATATATAAAACTTCTGAAAGCTCATATGATGGATTTTGTTTTGTTGTATGTAATTGTATTTGTACTCTTGAGTGCATTTTCATTGTGAATGCATGATTATCGTGAAAACAACCTGATCTCATGCAAAATTCGGTACTATAAGGAGTGAGAGAGTAATTTGGCTTGATTTAATTTGATGAAGTTATAATAAAAGCTATGCCCAGGAACCCTTGTCTTCACTATAACCTTTCACATGTAATTTTTCATCAATTTGGCTTGTGTCAATTCTGATTGCATTGGTGAGGAACAAAACAAACAAAGGAACAAATGTCCTGTAAAAGAATAGAAATGTTTAGCTTATAGAATAGCTTGAAACATGGTTAAGTTTGACTTCTGCATCTTAAATTAACCCCTGCGATACACTACTCCAGATGTCTTGTAGAAGAAATGTAACTTTAACACTAACTCTAATCACGTTTCTTTATTTTGATCATCATCCAACATTACATTTTGACTGGATACATTAGCTTTATTAAATAAAAGAAAGCCCAAGCTCTTCTCATCTTACAGTTTGGTAATGTTATTTTTGTGTGTACAGCATGTTGCACTACAAAAGAATGTGGAAAATGGTAATGTCTGAGCATGAGATAACTAGATCTGCCCTCTTTAATATAAAGTTTAATATGAAACTACTGTTTGTTCTGTTCAATGTCATGTTTGTCATGTTGGATCTGATGTTGGCAATTGATGCAGTAAGAACTCAGTAACAAACAATAGTTAGTACAGAAAACTGACTGATCAACTCTGCAATTATTTGTGTTTCTTTGAACAGTGAATGTGCCATCTACTGTAATCGAGGCCATGTCCCGACAGGAAAGCCTGCAGCCTTTCAGCAAAACATCCAAATCCTCTTCACCCGCCATGCTGCAGCGCTCCATGGTTTTCCCTCACTCACCCTGCCCACGGAGCTTCTCTCTCCTGGACAAGGTGGGCAACATGGAGTCTGGCTTTAACCAGCTGAACACCAAGAACCAGCGGGTCCTAGCCAGTCCCACATCCACCAGCCAGCTTAACAGTGAATTCAGCGACTGGCACCTCTGGAAGTGTGGCCAGTGCTTCAAGACCTTCACACAGCGCATTCTCCTGCAAATGCATGTGTGCACACAGAACCCGGACAGGTAACTCACACTCTAACAGCCTCTACAGGGCAGTGGTAGCTCAGTAAAAGCAATCTAATGGGATATTACGGAGTACATAAATCAACACATTCAGCTAAAGAGGGACAGAGAACACAAGGATGCTAAACAGACACAACATCGGGCTATATGGTGCAGATACAGTGCCCTCCACTAATGTTGGCAGCCTTGGTAAATATGAGCAAAGAAGGCTGTGAAAAATTGTCTTCATTGTTTAACCTCGTGATCTGTATATTGAAAATATAAAATATAATAAAATATTAGAAAAAATCACAAAAATACTCTGCTTTCATGGACATCAAACAGTTGCAAACAAAACACAGGTTTATCAAAAAAATATCTTTGTTAAATTTAGGTGTGCAACAATTATTGGCATCCCTATGAATTCATATGAGAAAAATATATTTGAAGTATATTCCCATTGCTATTTTAAATGTTTTGTAGTACACCTGGTGACTAGGAACAGGAAATTGTTCAACCATGACTTCCTGTTTCACAGGGGTATAAATATAACACATAGGCCAAATTCTCTTAGTCATTCATAACAGTGGGTAAGACAAGGAATATAGCTGTGATGTGCAGCAAAAGGTTGTTGAGCTTCACAAAATGGGAAGTGGCTATAAGCAAATAGCACAAGCCTTGAAAATGCCCATCAGGCAATAATTAAGAAGTTCCAGTCAACTGGAAATGTTATGAATCAACCTGGAAGAGGACGTGCGTCTATACTGTCTGAACGCACTGTGAAGAGGATGGTTCGAGTGGCTAAAAAAATCTTCAAGGATCACAGCTGGAGAATTGCAGAAGTTTTGAATCTTTGAGTCAGAAAGTCTCCAAAACTACAATCCGAAGATCACCTACATCACCACAACCATGCGTCTACTTTCATCCAAAAACAAAATCAAGTGTCTTCAGTTTGCCAGACACTACTGGAACATCAAATGGAATCGGGTTCTATGGTCAGATGAAAGTAAATAGATCTTTTTGGTAGTAAACACCAGACGTGGGTTTGGCGCACACAGAGAGGTAGCCATATGGAAAAGTTCCTCCTGCCCACAGTTCAATATGGTGGTGGCTCTTTAATTTTTAGTTTGTTTTTGTGCCAGAGGACCTGGACATTTTGTTAGGAAACATGGCATCATGGACTCTATTAAATATCAAGAGATATTAAATGAAAACCTGACTCCCTCTGCCAGAAAGTTTAAAATGGGCCGTGATTGGATCTTCCAGCAGGACAATGATCCAAAACATACATCAAAATCAACACAAAAATGGTTTACTGACCACAAAATCAAGGTCCTGTCATGGCCATTCCAGTCCCCTGACTTCAAACCCATAGAAAACCTGTGGGGTGAACTGAAGAGGAGAGTCCACCAGCGTGGACCATAACATTTGAAGGATCTGGAGAGATTCTGTATGGAGGAATGGTCTCAGATCCCTTGCCATGTATTCTCCAACCTCATCAGGCATTATAGGAGAATACTCAGAGCTGTTATCTTGGCAAAGGGAAGTAGCACAAAGTATTGACTAAAAGGGTGCCAATAATTGTTGCACACCTATATTTAACAAAGATATATTTTTTTGATAAACCTGTGTTGTGTTTGCAATTCTTTAATATTCATGAGAGCAGAGTATTTTTGTGATTTTTTTTAACAAAAGATCAAAAGGTTCCACATTAAAGACAATTTTTCACAGCCTTATATGCTCATATTTACCGAGGGCACTGCACGTAGCTAAGTCATTTGATCTGAATGTTAGATTTTTGGGCCAACATGCACCACATATCCTTTTCATGGTGTTTAAACTGATGTGTGCTTTTTTAAATTTATTTTAGCACGTATTACAATGAATGATATGTAGTAAGAACACTAACTAGACATGGATTATAGCATGTGGGATACAGTATACTATATGTTCTTCATATTATTATTCCCCAAACAAACTATCAGTTACACAATGAAGAATCTACCTGATACAGTTAGGTACATATGTATTTGGACAGTGACACAATTTTTGTAATTTTGCCTCTGTACACCACCACAGTGGATTTAAAATTAAGCAAACAAGATGTGACTGAAGTGTAGACTTTCAGCTTTAAATTGGTTTGACAATAATATTGTATTAACCGCTTAGAAATTATACCATTTTATACAGAGTCCCTCCATTTTCACAGGCTCAAAAATAATCGGACAGTTGACTGATAAGAAGTTTCTTGGCATGTGTGGCCTGTTTCCTTGTGATTTCATGACAAATTTAGGAGATAAAAGGTCTGGAGTTGATTCCAAGTGTTGAATTTGCATTTGGTAGCTGCTTATGGGAACTTTTATTATGTGGTCCAAAGAGTTGTTGATGCAAGTGAAGGAGGCCATCATTAGGCTGAAAAACAAAACAGATCTATCAGAGAGGTAGTAGAAACTTTAGGAGTGGCCAAATCTACAATTAGGTACATTCTTAAAAAGAAATAATGCACTGGAGAGCTCAGAAACACCAAAAGCCCTGGAAGACCATGGAAGACAACGTAAGTGGATGAATGCAGAATTCTTACCTTGTTGAAGAAAAACCCCTTCACAACATCCAGAAAATTCAAGAACACTGTAGATATGCATATCTTTGTGAGTCTGCTATTAAATGTTCTTAAAAGTCTGATGACCTAAACCCAATTCAGCATGCTTTTCACATACTGACAACACAACTGGTGGCAGAAAGAATCACAAACAAGAGGCAACTGAAGGAAGCTGCAGTAAAGGCCTGGCAAAGCATCTCAAGGGAAGAAACTCAGCATTTGATGGGTTCCAGATTTCATGCAGTCACTGACGGCAAATGATTTGCATTCAAGTATTAAAAAAAAATCCTATTTATGATTGTTAGTTTGTCCAATTACCTTTGAGCCTGTGAAAATGGAGGGATCCTGCAAAAAAGGCTGTAATTCCTAAACGGTTAATACAATATTTTTGCTAAACCCCTTGAATTAAATCTGAAAGCCTACACTTCAATCACATCTTTACTGCTTCATTTCAAATCCATTGTTTCGGGGTACAGAGACAAAATTACAAAAATTGTGTCACTGTCCAAATATTTATGGACCTGACTGTACATTTTGTACCAATAACATTCTTGCTTAGTTTAATGGTTTATGAGAGTATATGTTTTGCTATGGTTCCTCCTGGGGGTTATACTGTAAGCCAAATAGTCTTGGCAACATGACCATAACCATTAACATGATTATTTCTAAAATACTGAATTTTCAGGAATTACATCAGTTCCTAGTAAATTTTGCCCAGAAGATTTGATTTGACTGAAGAAAGTAATCACCTTCTTTGACTTGTAATATAAGATATATAATGGAGATTTCTATTAAAATATCAAGACCCTGACATCGAAAGTTCTATCTGTTTTTTTCCCTCCAAAAAATAAAATGCTATAAAAATGTTATATACAGTATCTCACAAAAGTGAGTACAGCCCTCACCTTTTTGTAAATATTTGATTATATCTTTTAATGTGACAACACTAAAGAAATGACACTTTGCTACAATGCAAAGTAGTGAGTGTACAGCTTGTGTAACAGTGTAAATTTGCTGTCCCCTCAAAATAACTCAACACACAGCCATTAATGTCAAAACTGCTGGCAACAAAAGTGAGTACACCCCTAAGTGAAAATGTCCAAATTGGGCCCAAAGTGTCAATATTTTGTGTGGCCACCATTATTTTCCAGCATTGCCTTAACCCTCTTGGGCATGGAGTTCACCAGAGCTTCACAGGTTGCCACTGGAGTCCTCTTCCACTCCTCCATGATGACATCACAGAGCTGGTGGATGTTAGAGACCTTGTGCTCCTCCACCTTCCGTTTGAGGATGCTCCACAGATGCCCAATAGGGTTTAGGTCTGGAGACATGCTTGGCCAGTCCATCACCTTCACCCTCAGCTTCTTTAGCAAGGCAAAAGTCGTTATCATACTGGAATACTGCCCTGCGGCCCAGTCTCCGAAGGGTGAGGATCATGCTCTGCTTCAGTATGTCACAGTACATGTTGACATTCATGGTTCCCTCAATGAACTGTAGCTCCCCAGTGCCTGCAGCACTCATGCAGCCCCAGACCATGACACTCCCAACACCATGCTTGACTGTAGGCAAGACACACTTGTCTTTGTACTCCTCACCTGGTTGCCACCACACACGCTTGACATCAGACCACAGGACATGGTTCCAGTAATCCATGTCCTTAGTCTGCTTGTCTTCAGCAAACTGTTTGCGGGCTTTCTTGTACATCATCTTTACAAGAGGCTTCCTTCTGGGACGACAGCCATGCAGACCAATTTGATGCAGTGTGCGGCGTATGGTCTGAGCACTGACAGGCTGACCCCCCACCCCTTCAACCTCTGCAGCAATGCTGGCAGTACTCATACGTCTATTTCCCAAAGACAACCTCTGGATATGATGCTGAGCACGTGAACTCAACTTCTTTAGTCGACCATGGCGAGGCCTGTTCTGAGTGGAACCTGTCCTGTTAAACCGCTGTATGGTCTTGGCCACTGTGCTGCAGCTCAGTGTCAGGGTCTTGGCAGTCTTCTTATAGCCTAGGCCATCTTTATGTAGAGCAACAATTCTTTTTTCAGATCCTCAGAGAGTTCTTTGCCATGAGGTGCCATGTTGAACTTCCAGTGACCCGTATGAGGGAGTGTGAGAGCAATGACACCAAATTTAACACATCTGCTCCCCATTCACACCTGAGACCTTGTAATACTAACAAGTCACATGACACTGGGGAGGGAAAATGGCTAATTGGGCCCAATTTAGACTTTTTCACTTAGGGGTGTACTTACTTTTGTTGCCAGCGGTTTAGACATTAATGGCTGTGTGTTGAGTTATTTTGAGGGGACAGCAAATTTACACTGTTATACAAGCTGTACACTCCCTACTTTACATTGTAGCAAAGTGTCATTTCTTCAGTGTTGTCACATTAAAAGATATAATCAAATATTTACAAAAATGTGAGGGGTGTACTCACTTTTGTGAGATACTGTACATGCCACTGAATATATCTGAGTAGTTTTATCTCAAACTATTGCTTAGAAGTTTAAAACAATATACAGTCGAAAGGTTTTATCTGCAAAAAGCATATTGAGGGTAAAAACCTAATGGCTCAATATGTTACAATCACAACATGCTTTTTACTTGTAGTTGAAAATGGGCAGGATTTGGATAAAAGACATTTGACAAATGGTTATTTCTTACCATTTTTAGTTAGAATAGATGTGATCAAGGTGTGTAAGTGTATGAAAATGAACACTAATCTAAAACATATGTTTCTCTTTGAATTTCGTGTTCACTTATATTGTGCAGAGGAATTTTTCTACTATTCTTGACCGTGTATTTAAGCAATGAAAGACATTAGGAAGATTTTATAAGGCTACGTAAGCATATTCATGTACCATAATTATGGGCATTTATTAGAGGGTTCCTGACTAGCGCAATATTTGAGAGGATGGTAAGAAATAGAATAAATGTAACTTCTCTGCATCACTGTACAAGGGGTATAGAATCGACAATTTACACACAGTTTTGCATCGCTGACCACTGTGGAATTTACTGTGTGTAACATCTCTAAACCTAATTAAATATGGCCCAGGACGTATTGGAAATTTTTTGCTTAGCACAATATTTCTTGGGTGCATACAAACCTATAAATCAGTTGCTGCTGTCACAAAGAAATACCCACTCTAACGGTGATGCAGAGGAAAACAGATGCCACTTATTCAATAAACTAATATTCATAGACAAGAAAAATGTTGCTGGGATACCCTAGGAGTTGAAGTCGATGTGAAGGGTTGTCAATATGAAACTTTATGACCCTGGGGTGCAGATAAAATTTAGCTGAACAAGGGAATCTGGATCTGTTGGTATTTGGAGTTGAAGCAAGTGCCATAAATGACCCTGGGAATCTTTTTTAAATGCTCTCAGTTATGCTTTATGGGATTTGGCCTATACATATTTATTGATCTTTGTTCTATATGAACATTTCAGGGTGGATAAATTATTCGGGTATATTATCATGAAAGATGGAGCTTTGCTTATATGTTGCTGACTAAACCACAGAAAAGGGGTTTTCTTGTTTTTTGTTTGACTACACCAGTCATCACTGTGTCCTAATTTTGTTGCATTCCTTGAATACGCAAAGCCTTCCATAGAGCCATTAATTACAAAATTGATCTGCACCATAAACACCCAAACACCAATTCTAACAAACTCCAAACAAATCCAAAGTCAAATTCTCTGCCGCACTAGCAAAGACACACCAATCCTTGTACACATACAGGTAGACTACAGTCTTTGTTTTATTATCTATGCAATATAATATAAGTTTATATAAGGCTTGTGTATGTTTTCGGTACAAACTCATTTCAGTGGGCCATTTATGTCTAATATTCTGCTGCGCCAGGGCCCAGTGCAGCAATAAACAATATGTTGACATTAATCACAAGTGCCGCTGTAGTAAATACTCGCCAAACATTTATCATGTTAAAATATTCACAATCAATGCATCTCCCAACAGAAAAACTTCAGTCACAAATTTCAGTAAAACTGTATGAAATGCAAGATGCTTGAGCCAATGTCTCTCGTTCTCTATCTCTCTTCCTCGAAATACATAATGTAATTGATGGCACAGTTGAATTGTCAATTCATCTAATTACGCCTGCAAGTGCTTTCCTTTGTTGTCCCTAATTGTCAATAAATTCGTGATTTGTTATCAGCTCTCCACGATTAACTGAAAATGGGCTAATAATTAACAGAGGTCATTACGGCTGCAGCTATGCACTTGTGAACCGAAAAGCAGAGGAAACCCTAACCATCAGAGCAAGTGAAAATATTGATAGATGGCCTAAACTGTGTACCTTGCCCTGTTGTTGATGAGAGGTCATGCTGCCATGGTAACAGCAGTGGGCTGTCACTGATGTGCTCATGTGTGTGTATGTGTTTCCAGACCCTATCAGTGTGGACACTGTTCACAGTCCTTTGCCCAGCCTTCAGAGCTACGCAACCATGTGGTAACACATTCCAGTGACCGGCCCTTCAAGTGTGGCTATTGCGGCCGAGCTTTTGCCGGAGCAACGACGCTCAACAACCACATCCGCACCCACACCGGGGAGAAGCCATTCAAGTAAGTAACAGTGAGTACCACTGCTTACTAGCCATGCATTCATTTGGAATTAAATAGCCAAGCAATAGTATATAGGAAATGTAGTAGAATATTATAATAATATAGAATATTATAAAATCTCTGTGATATCTAAACAATATCACAATGGCTTAGTGGTTAGCACATTTTCCTCACACCTCCGGAGTTGGGAGTTCAAATCCTGCCTCTGCCTTATGTGTGTGGAGTTTCGGGGGTTTCCTGGAGGTACTCCAGTTTCCTCCCCCAATCCAAAGACATGTGCTGTAGACTGATTGGCATTTCCAAATTGTCCGTAGTGTGTGAACATGTGTATGATTGTGCCCTGCGATGGGTTGGCATCCCATCCAGAGTGTTCCCCGCCTTGTGCCCCAAGTTCCTGGGATAGGCTCCAGGCTCCCCATGACCCTATGTAGGATTAGCGGATTGGAAAATGGATGGATGGATTATAAAATCTATCATAATAAGATCATAGATTTTCTTTTGTTCATTTGACATGCTTTTATTGACTTGTAAATAAGGTAAAGTTAAGCATGTCGCTTTAAATGGAGTTGACATACAAAAAATATGTGTGCACACACATACACACACGTGCGCACACACACACACACACACATGCACACGCACACACACACACACACACACAGACACACACACACACACACACACTTTTCATTTTTACTGTAACTAAATATTGCTGTAATTCTAATCCTAACCCTTTTTGTTAAAAAAAAATAAATTCTGTATTTTTTTTTACAGAAAAAAATGGTGAGTACCAGCCAAGCATGCATGTACACACACACACACACACACACACACACACACACTTCTTGAAGGTTTAGCGTTATATTTACACAGAGGCAAAGAGAACCACAAATAGCCACAAGGGTTGGAAAGAGTGCTGGTGCTCAGGAGTGTTAAAGCCCAAACTTTGTCATTAAGCAGTGAGTCAGTCTGCAAAATATACTATGAATGATCTTTTGAACTACAGCTATTGAAATAGTGTGAATATATCACTAACCGTGCATTGCCAGTTCCCCCACTACAGGAACCACTATAATTTTTATATAACAGTTGGGTTGAATTTGGCCCATATTGGTATTTCCAACACTGACATTCCTTCAGCCATGGCTTATGGGAGCAAAATATTATTGTCTAGGTCTGGAATTCCCATTTTGTCTGAAGTGCCCAGATTTGTGGGAGGCAAGATGCAAGCTACACAGATTTCCTAAAAAAAGACTGAACAAGTTGAGCATGAACAGCAGTCAGTGGAGTTCTATATATATATAAGTCATTAGAATGTTAGTTACATGTGACCTTTTGACGCTAGCTCTTTTCCTCCCTCTACACCAAATACACCACTCTACACCAAATGTTTTTAACTAATCAGCTAATTAGTATTATTTAATACCACTGCAATAAAAGTTTTAATTGAAAACATTATTACTTAAAATGTTTGAATGTAAATTTCGTAGCTGCCTGATTAGATATCATTACATGCACAGTTAGATTTAATTTATTCCACAGAAATCTGAGCTGAAGGCAGAATTTAACAACAAATTAGCTTAACGGGATAGTTCACCCAAAAATGAAAATTCTGTCATCAATTACTCACCCTCATGTCATTCCAAACCCATAAAACTTTCGTTCATCTTCGGAACACAAATGAAGACATTTTAATGAAAACTGGGAGATTTTTGTCCCTCCATTTACAGTCCAAGTAACCAAAACTTTTAAAAAGCTCCAAAAAGTTTATAAAGGCATCTTAAAAGTAATCCATGTGACTCCAGTGGTTTAATCCCAATTTTATGAAGCAATACAAATACTTTGTGCGTGCAAAAAAACTAAAAATAAATCTTTATTCACAAAATACCTTCACTCCTGCATAGATCTCTGACACACATTCATGAGCGAACCACGATGCATGTGTGTCGTGTTGACACGAGAGAAGACACAAAAATGTCTGCGGGTGTGGAAAAAAAATACAAGTCCTCCTCTATGTCGAAATCTGCAGATATCTCACAAAGATTGTTTGTGAGAGTCTACGTGAGAGTGTTACAATGGGACATGGAAGTGCTACACTGTTTACAGCAGAGGAAGATGGATGCTGTACACAAAATGAGTCACATACAATAATCTTTGTAACAAAGACGTTTGCAGATTTCGACATTCAGGAAGACTTGCTCCCGAGTCAACACAACACACATGCGTCGTGGTTCTCTTGTGAACATGCATTGGAGATCTATGCGGGAGTGAAGATGTTTTGTGAATAAAGATTAAACCACTGGAATCACATGGATTATGTTTACGATGCCTTTATGAACTTTTAGAGCTTGAAAGTTTTGGTTACTTGGACTGTAAATGGAGGGACAGAAATCTCCCAGGTTTCATTAAAATGTCTTCATTTGTGTTCCAAACATGAACAAAAGTCTTGTGGGTTTGGAACAACCTGAGGGTGAGTAATTGATGTCAGAATTTTAATGTTTGAGTGAACTATCCCTTTAAATATGAAAATGCCGTTCCAATATTAGATCTGGCATTTCATTGATGAAAAAAAGAACCCCATACATTTCATACATACAATCCTTCATACAATTGCTATACATTAATCATTTACAAATGACCCTAAATATTCTTTTCTACATTCTCCTAATGTTCTTTGTTTGGCAAGCCCCAAGCCTTATAAAAGAACACACTTCTATAAATATAATATGTTGCTTTAGATATTTTACTGGTCTGTATATTTATCTGTTGCAGGTCACTTGACAAATCTGACATAGACCAGTAACTGCAATCTAATTCTAAAAACATCATGAGCAATAGTGATTAGGCTGTATTTCATATAAATTAAGTCATATGAAAAGTTTTGATCACTACCCACTCCCCCCCTTTGTCACTTTTATCTCAATAATGACTTTCCCCCCCCAACTTTTCATTTATTTCAAATTTGCAATTGTAAAGTTTAACTGACTCTCAGGCTCATAAAGGACCTTGTCTTATCATCTCACACAGTGATTTTAATGTGAGCAGATGGGCTGTTGGGAGCAGAACAATCTAGTAACAAGTCAACTATCTAATAAGCAATCAGTGATACACAAATGTGTCATCAGCACTTCAGGAGCTTTAGAGAGAAAGAAGCACACAAAGACATTAATGAAACTCACCAGAAATCTTTAGTCAATCAATATGCCTGAGTTATTCTCATTGAGCTGATGTGCTTGATAGGATAAGGCTGGCATTTTTCCTTTGTTTGTGGAGAATGCTGAAGTGTTTTACATAAACCTCATCTGAAATTTTGTGTTTCAGCGGAACAGTTCTTAATCTACAGTTTGGAATGTCAAGTGTGTAAAAGCCTTTTATGGTAATTATTCTTAGATGAAGTCAGTAATTGCTGGCTGTACATAGTAATATGTTGGGCAGAACTGTCCAATGTGATGTGTGTACTAAATATACAATGAAGTCCAAGGCATTTATTTGGAATGTTTCTCTCTATTGACATCTAAACAAAAAATCATAAAATTTTCTGGTAAAACCAAGGTTCCAGGCTAATTTCTAACAGGTTCCTCACATTCTGTGAAATGTTTCTGAGACATTTTCTAATCCAGAGATCTGTATGTGCTAGACAGAATCCAACTGATATAGTGCCCAATATCTTGTGTCTGCGTTAACTGCTTTCAGCTCAGTTAAAACCAAGCCATCAGGAGATGCTCTCCTTTGATATCCAACCTCCCAAAACTCTCTTTTTGTTCTTTATCTATTGTAAGTGACAATGATTCGGGCCCTTATCTAGACAGGCCTCTCTAGGGGCACTCCTTCCTCTCAGATTATTGACAGGCCCCCATGTTGAGAGGCGTCTGAGCCTTCGTTCATCATCGGCATCAAGGCCCCTAGGTGTGGGCAGCAATTACACCTTTCTGGCCCAGTAAGCTTCCCAGGCACTTTCAAGTGTCACTTGTCATTAAGGCAACAACAGTTGATTCACAACGTGTGATAGCCCTCGCTAAGTATGCTGTCTGTGTTTCGTGTTTGTCCAGGTGTGAGCGGTGCGAGAGGAGCTTCACGCAGGCAACACAGCTTAGCAGACACCAGCGGATGCCCAACGAGTGCAAACCCATCAGCGAGAGCAGCGAATCAATTGAGGTGGATTAGTTGATTGACCATGCCGGAATTAAACGGCGAGGGAAAGTCATGATTAAATGTCACGGACACTTAAGCAAAACCAAAGATTTCCTCTGAGAAACTCTCAATCAGCCCCAGAAAACCAAAAGCAGTAATAAAATAAGTAAGATGTTAAGAGATATTGATCCCGACACAGATATGGGACTGGTTGTGGCTGGGGTGGGGGGTTGGTGGGGAATAGGACAAGATTATTTATTCATGACTGGGAAAGTCACAGTTCTGTTAAAAACCTGGAACATAAGTGTGAAATGCCAAAAACATGGCATATCACTTTATTTCTTAGTCATGTACATTGTACAATAAAGCCAAAGGGAGAAGACTAAAAGGGGACATTCCCCTCAGACAGACAATGCACAGTATCTGTATAATTGCACCATTTAATAAGCAGGATTTTTTGAGAGAAACATTTGTATTCACAAAAAAAAGCCTCTGTATAAAATGTACATTTTGAATTATATTTCTCTCATATCATGCTTTTTGGCACTTTTGACTGGTATTATTTAATATTTCGTTTGAATAATGATTCTAAATGTAATGATGAATATTTAAATATGAGTGGGATGGAAGGAAAAAGGTCATTGTGAAAAAAATAAATAAAAAAACCTTGTTACCAAATATGGAATGAAGAAGAAAGGGTTTAAAGCAATATATAGAATTGTATCTGTCATGTCATTGAATGCTTTTATGGCCCTATTCATCTATATGGTGAATGGGGCTATTGAATGTTGCATTTTGTTACAAAAGGAATATTTAACATCATTGCACCATTACTAAAAACAAAAATTACACTTCTGTTTCTGACTTTATGGAGGAAAACAAACAAACAAACAAACACACAAACAAACAAACACACAAACAAGCCATAACATTAAAACCACTGACTGATTTTATTGTTACAGTGGTACCTGTCAAAGGGTGGGATATATTAGGCAGCAAGTGAACAATCATCTCTCAAAGTTGATGTGTAAGGATCTGAGCTACTTTGACAAGGCCAAATTGTGATGGCTTGGCAACTGGGTCAGAGCATCTTCAAAACGGCAGGTCTTGTCGAGTGTTCCCAGTATGCAGTGGATCGTACCTACCAAAAGTGGTCCAATGAAGGATAACTGGTGAACTGGTGAAAAGGTCATGGCCGCCCAAGGTTCACTCGTGTGCACGGGGAATGAAGGCTAACCCATCTGGTCCAATCCCACAGAAGATCAACTGTAGCACAAACTGCTGAAAAAGTTAACACTGGCTATGAGAGAAAGGTGTCAGAACACCAAGCATTGTAGCTTGCTGTGTATGGGGCTGGGTAGCTGCAGACCAGTCAGAGTGCCCATGCTGATCCCTGGCCACTGCCAAAAGCTCCTAGAATCTGCACGTGAGCATCAGAATGGAACTATGGAGCAATGGAAGAAGGTGGCCTGGTCTGATGGATCACATTTTCTTTTACATTATGTGGATAGCCAGGAGTATGTGCGACTGGTTAAAAGATGGCACTAGGATGCACTATGAGAAGCTGGAGGAGGAAGTGTGATGCTCTGGGCAATGTTCTGCTGGGAAACCTTGTGTCCTGGCATTCATGTGGATGTTATTTTGACACATATCACCTACCTAAACATTGTTGCAGACCAAATACACTCCTTCATGGCAGTGTTATTCGCTAATGGCCTCTTTCAGCAGGATTCATGCAAAAACTTTTCAAGAATGGTTTGAGGAACATGACAAAGAGTTCAAGACTTGGCCTCCATAATTTCCCAGCTCTCAATCCAATCGAGCATCTGTGGGATGTCCTGGACAAACAAGTCCAATCCATGGAGGCCGCACCTCACAACTTACAGGATTTAAAGGATCTGCTGCTAATGTCTTGGTGCCAGATACCACAGCACACCTTCAGAGGTTTTGTGGAGTCCATGCCTTGACGGGTCAGAGGTATTTTGGCGGCACACGAGGATACAATATTAGGCAGGTGGATTTAATGTTATGGCTGATATATATATATATATATATATATATATATATATATATATATATATATATATATATATATATATATATATACATACATATATATATATATATATACATACATATATATATATGTATATCCTTATTTTGATGCTTTTTCAATTAAAAAATACAACAGACTGATCAAATTGGTCTCAGAATATTTAACAAGGTTTAAAATATTTGAAAAGAATCACAGTGATTTACCTCAAGATAGGTTCAGATTTTTGTTTAATGGACTCAGCTTTTAGGTTGACTGAACAGAGTCGATCGTGTATGATAATCATTAAAGTGTCTCAAATACGTTGATACGTTAAGATGAGCTCAGTCTTGTTCACATTTGATTCTTGTTTGCATGATTTTGCCTTTTTAAATAAACAATATGAAACAACTAATACAGATTGTCTTGTGAATAAAGTGACAAAGTCGATAAAATCAGAAGCCAGTTTTTTAAAGGAATGTAATTTCATATTTAATTGTTTATTTGAATTGCGTTCCCCCCGACCCCTTTGTGAATATGAGAGCATTTTATACAATTTATCTACATTACATTAGGTGATATTGGGTGATACACAAAGACTGTATGACAGTATTACAATAAGGAAATCTGAAATAATTATACTGGTAAAGCTAAAGGTAAATCTAAATCATTTATTTAAACTTTTATGAGTAAATACATATAGAGTGTTACTCACCTGGAGTATACTGTAGATTCCTTCTCTATTGTTTACTATTGTTTTCCTGTTAATTACATTGAGAAACAATACACATTCAGGCTTGTGCACATTTTTTTCTTATACAAAGCATAAAATCCATCTTTGGTTGTTGGTGATGTATCAGTGTGGCGTCAGAGGTTAGCGCTCTGGCTCTGGCCCCTGTGGTGCCTGTGTGAAAGGTCATGTCCCTGTGCGCCTCTGTTTCTGCGGTTCAGGCAACTGTCATGGGGTTATGGATCTGGCCATCCGAACATGAACTCAGCGCTGCTCACTCGCTCTGGCTCTGATTTATTATGTCTTGCCATGCACACCTTTCAAGTGATGTTCTCCAAACCCCTCTCCAAAAACACAATACCCAGTTTGTATTAAAGAAATAAAAACAGCACCCTTTTTGCAGGGAAGGTTGTACATTTTTACTTCTCACCACAGTAAGGATTTCAAACCATTTTAATTTGTTAGGCTACATCAGTACTTGAAATACAGGAAAATGTAAAACAATTGCTTGTCAAGCAGCTAAAACATGAAAATGACTGGAGACTGTTGTATAAACATTATTTCTTAGTTTCTGGGGCACAGTCTTGTTTAGTTTGGCTTGCATGAAATTAATCACTTAAAAGTGAGATGGCTATGCATCTTAATATGCTATTCCACTGTTTATTTCAATGTAGCCTTCGGACAGCTTAGATTAAAATTTTATACACACACACACACACACACACACACACACACACACACACACACACATATATATATATATATATATATATATATATATATATATATATATATATATGGTATTTTCACACCACTTATAAACAAGGCTCTTGCTGTGGAGCAAGACGATAATAGTTTGTTTTTAAAAACTGAGAATGACATTTTGCATAGTTGACATATATAATATTCAAAGTTATGTTCATGGGAACATTCCATTACACTGTAACATGCATAATGCTGTATATTTATCTTTAGCTGGACAAACCAGATGTGAACACAGTGCACAGGAGCCCTTGAGAGCCTGATTTACTAATTCTTATTTTTTATTCAGCTGATTCTCTTGCCTAGTAATCACTACAGTTTTGAAACCCAAGGAAATAGCCCCAAAGGAGTATTAGCCATTTATAAAACAAATAGTTAAAATTTCAACCATCAATCATAGAACTTTGCTGTGGGAATTCAGACCTGTGAAAAGCAGTACCGCCCAAAGGCACCACAAAAAAAATCAGATGAAAATTATTATTTTGAAAACATACGTGAAGCATTGGGCTTTCGACTCGAGTGGTCCACTTTCTGTGGAATTTCCTGCTGTTGAAAACACTAAACAGACAAAGGTCACATTTTCAGAAGCAATTACTGATCAAACTTACTGTAATTTTTTCATTAAAAAAAAAAAAAAATCATTGGAACCATGCACAGCTTTGTAAAAGTTTGAAGAATGCTTGTTCTCATTGGCCTGTATTTGATCAGGTTGTACTGTACATTTCTTATTTATCACTTCAGTGCGCCAGTGAGGACCAACTTATCTTCTGAAACTCACTCAGATTCTAAATATTCTGGAACCAATTGCACAAGTGTTCAGTAGACCATGTACAGTAGTGTGTTTGAAGAGTGAAACCAATGATTCATAATCACCTTCAAATTTTCAATGTCATATGCTTTCGATCATTTGTTGATGTGCCCCAAAAACATCATTTGAGGCCACAAGTTCATAAACCTCTGCATGAAAGCTATTAAATCAATCCATGTCAACAATCTGACCACATAGCAGGGTTATAATGCTGAAAATATGTGCAAATGCATTTTTGTGTCTAGATAAAGCAGCTGATTGCACTTTCACTGTCAGCATTCATATTTCATTTGCTATTAGCCAGTAAAAAAAAAAAAAAAGAACCCTGAGAAAAAACTCTGAATGTTGACAATAGTTTATACAAATGACAAACGTCAATCATAGGCAATGTTTGTACTAATTTGATGAGAAATAGATGCTAAGAATTATGTGGAAGATAGATAATGAACATCAAAATAAAGTTGACCGTTTTAGTTTTAGGCTTCCATGAAACACATATTTGCGTTTGTCTGAACCATTAATTTATAACCTGCTTTGCAGAGCCAGAGTAGCTAGGCCTACAGGACGCAAGCAGGAGCTCGGGCAAGGAATGCGTGCAAGCTGAAGAACTGAGATCAAAGCTCAGCCCTATGGCTTTCTAAGAGGTATAAAGCTGGTCACTGTGTCAGACAGGCATTAATCCTACAGTTAAGGTTCTCTACATGTGTAGATAGGGCTGTCTCTCTATCAGCTGTGTAAGCTGTTGCTGACGGACTGTCCTCGTAAGTGCCCAAAAGAAGCTATACGACACTATCTGCTCAAACAGCAGCACTGCCCTCAAGTGATGCTCTTCACAGCCAGATAGTGTACAACGAATTCCACTACTTCTCACAGCTGGAAATGGACAAGTCTGCGTGTACATGTTTATGTGCATGTTAGAACCCTAATTAAACACCAAGAAATGCAATTTATTCTCCAGTTATCTTGCAACTGCATGCTGCTTGAGAATGAGAGTATCAAAGCACATCTGATATGAGATTCCGTTTGTATTTCGTTACCTGCCATTTTTTTAGTAGATTTTGCGCTGCTATTTTGCTGTCTTAATCTAAAAGCTGGAAGTTAAAATTCGTCCTCAACTCGTCCACAGGATCAGTCTTGAAAGAATGAGGTAGCTTTGAAAGAATGCATCTAGTATAATATATAGTATAATATCATTTGCTATCTGGTCAAGGGCTAAAAACGAATGGCAAACACATCACCATATTCAGATTGAAACACACACTGGCCTTAATTTACATTATATGGCCAAAAGATTGTGGACACCTGACTATCACACCCATATGTGCTTTTTGAAGATCCCACTGCAGATTTACTCCCCACATTTCTGTTATAATAATCTCCACTCTTCTAGGAAGGTTTTCACTTGATTCTGGGATAAGGCTGTGGGGACTTGTCCATTCAGCCACAAGAACATTAGTGAGGTCAGTCATTGAAGTTGGTGGTCAGTGGGACTGAGGTCAGGGCTCTGTGCAGGCCACTCAAGTTCATCCATACCAACCTTGGCAAACCAGGTCTTCGTGGACCACGCTTTGTGCACAGGGACATTGCCATGCTGGAAAATGTTTGGGCTCCTTAGTTCCAGAGAAGGGAAACTAGTGCTACAGCATACAAAAAAATTCTAAACATTCTAGACAATTGTGTGCTTCCAACTTTGTGGCAACAGTTTGAGGTAGGCCTGAATATGGTTGTGATGGGCAGGTGTCCACAAACATTTGGCCATATAGTGTTTGTATAAACAGCAACAACTTAAGCAAGTAGAAACGTGCATAGACAAGTGTGCAGGCACATAATTGAAAGTTATTCTAATCATTTTACATATGACCTGACGTTTCATTTGTTTGTGTTTATAAATGTATATACAATTTATTTCTGCAAACTATTATGACTTCAAAGGATAATGTTCATGTTATTATTCAGCTTAAAAGTATTTACTACAACTACTATATAGGAAAATATCCCAAATAATCAAAGATGTGGATGGAGTCCAGTGTGAAGCAGAGCTACTGTTGCCACCCCAAAGTTTATTTTCTACCTATAACCACACATTCAGAACTATTTTATTAATCTTTTACCAGAGCAAGAATATATGATAATAAAAACCTGTGATTTGAATTACAGCCTGTATATTCAAGGATAATTTAATCTAAAAGACCATATT
This sequence comes from Ictalurus furcatus, assembly GCF_023375685.1. Lineage (NCBI taxonomy): Eukaryota > Metazoa > Chordata > Actinopteri > Siluriformes > Ictaluridae > Ictalurus > Ictalurus furcatus. The sequence continues at coordinate 17,739,845 of NC_071259.1, read as the reverse complement.
AATACATTTATCTCTAGGCAAAATTACATCATTAGCACATTAGAAATAATTTATTACACAAAGACAGATGTAAATATAAAAGCAAAAGTTACAGCACACACACCACTTTGAGTCAAATCACACATTAAATAGACACATGCACAACCTCAAAGAAATTCAGAAATATTTAAAGAACATGTATAAAAATTCTGCAACCATTTCTTGAGAGATAGTGCCACCTGGTGAAATCCCTCATTCACCAAAACACAGGAATCATCAATTAAAAACCCCCCATAGCCAGAATCACTGTTTGGCACATGTTTAGGTTACTCTCACACACTCACTCTTCTCACACACTTCACACACACACACACACACACACACACACACACACTCAGAAATGTTGTGGATGGTGAGCCATTAGTAGTTTCAAATAAACTACAATGACATTTAAAAAAATATATATATATATATATATGGACACATTATCATTTGGAATGTGGGATTTTTTTCTCTACACTCAGCAGTTCCATAATTAAATATTAATATTTAGCTTTATTGGGAGACAATTCCAAATGGTAATTCAGTTTGGAACTCTGTCCACCATGGCCTCTTGAATCTGTCTATTGAGTTCAGCGATGATACGGTCCTCGTGTGTGTACACACCCGTACGAAGCAGTGTGTCTCGCTCCTCCAACAGGCGACTCAGGTGCTCATCAGCGCTCTCATTCAGAGACATGCTTGTTGGCTCCTTCCATGTTCTCTTCTCATCCTGTTGTTTTAGCCTGGACATGATTGACAAGAAATTAATTTATAAAATAAAAACGTTTATTAAAAAAAAAAACGGTTTGGTCAGCCCAATTCCAGTGTCTGAATTTCACAATGCTATTTTGTTATTGTTGTTTTGGCCTGGGGTTTTTTTTTTTTTTTACCTGTTCAGCTCGTTTCGGATGTCCTGGAGCTCATGTTTCTCATTCTTGACAGCTTCCTTCTCCTCGGCTGCCAGGTACCGTAGCCTCATGTGCTCCAGTTCTTGCTGCTGCTTCTTCAGCCGTGTCATGGCATTCTCTTGTTCTCTCTGGAAAGAAAAAAAAAAACAGGAAAAGAGAAAGAGAGATTCAACACATCCAACATCCATCCATATAGAGGAAAATAAATGTAAAAATAGGAATGAATCTATTGCCAAATACCCCTTGAGGACTCAAAGTTCATACAGCCATCTGAATCTACATCTACCATCACTTTATAAACAACATCACAACACTTTCCAGTATCCTAAGAATTGATAAAGTTTTAAATTAGATGTCAGCTAATTACCTTGCAGAAATACAGCACACTATGAAAAATTTAAATTGTCATTTAATTGAATATGACCTTCAGAACTGGCATGTTAAGAAGAAACTGCTGAAATCTGAGGTTAAAAGTGATCCTACATTACTATTAAGAAACCACACATCAATATTCTGGACCATTTGTTGATAGAAGAAAGCCTGTGTGAAAATTTAACGAGCTATTCCATAAAAGTTGGCTTAATGACTTGGTTTAATTTTTATCACTGAACGCATATGTTTATGTATAATCTAATTTAATTTTGCCTTTTCATGGAGCATTAGAGGCCAGTAATACATTTGCAAGAACCTAAATTGCAAGAAAAACAAACTCACCAAGACATGGCCATAGCATTTAAAGCCAAGAAAATGGTCAAGAAAAACACTGAAACAATTATCCTGCAGATTTTCTTAAGGTCCCTAGGGCTGAAGTGTTTCCTTCGCTACCTGTGGATGATGACTAAACTAAATATTTCCAGAGGCCTAAACTGACAGTAAAAAGGTGTGTGGCGGCAGGATGGCCTAACTAACCATTATAGGACCTTGACAAATTGTGTACACAAACATATTTTGGGTTGCCTTGACCTGGGGATGGTGGAGGAGTAAAAAAAGCAACTGAGTGACCAATGAATGACCTGTGGCTTTCCTCCAGAGGGGGTCAGACAGAGGGCTCGTTTGAGTGGAGAAGGCTTCCAGACTACAGCTCAATTGCAGTTTTTTGCTGAAGACTGAGCTGACAAGAAAAGGACAAGCACCTGGGGGATTTCATTGCTTAAGTTTTCCCAGCTCTTCAAATTGAAAAAAATAAATGCAAAAGTAATTTTTAAAAAGGCAGCGCCTGTCATGAGAGCAGCTAAAGACAGAAGATATTCCCTGAGCGGGTGAGAAATATGCATTTTGGCTAACAATGATAGGCATATTATTTTTAATAGGTATTAAGTATCTTTAATGAAATCTGTTGTGTTCACTATTACCTACATATAGTACTATATTTACAATATTTATCTAAGTCAATGAGTTTCTAGACATGGGCTAACCTGCTTGTCATAAATTGTATGTGAATACTGAGATTAATTTAACACAGGTGTAAATATAAGCATCACATCTTCATATATTGATCTTTCAACAAGTGGTTACTTTGCAGGCTAATGTTTAGCACAATACAAATCTGATTTATAGCTCTCTTTCATATTAAGTTATAGACCCCTTTGTGCATCATAAATCAACCAATGTTTTCTTAACATATATCTGGCACTTAAAGAGAAGAAAGAAAAGAGGCAGGGGGGAAAAGACAACTCAGACTTTCCAGCTGGACTCTGTCTTTAACAGTTATTAGTAAGGCCTGATAAGCTCTTTGCATCTGCTCTGTTTACATTGGTATTAGTCTTTACAGGGTTCATTTGAGAAGGAGTTCAATGTTTCAAAGCAAACACCACAAGCTAGAGGCAGCCTTACTGTTTCTCAGTGCACTATGCAGAAGTTTTCTTCAACCCTGGAAAATTATAATTTACTTCTGGCAGGAAATTCCCTCAGAAAAAGCACATTTGTCTTGAGCTGGCTTTGCCTACCATGCACAGCGACTCACGTGAGATACAACATACCTTACTTTCCTTTGATTTTGATATATTGTTATGATGAAGGACACACAGTATATACAATACAGTGTTTCCAAATTAAGTGTGTGCTACAAAAAGGGGACATTTTACATACAAGGTGGAAAATATGTGCGTACAAGACTATATTCAACTATACAACCTTTTTCCTTACCATAAACGTTGGTCAAAAAAACAATTTGCAGCATACAACATATGCTGTTTTTATATTCTGGTAAATTCAGACCTGATTGTCTTGTTGCATGTTCAATGCTAACAGCAACATAATGACCAGTTTTTTTTTATTTAGTTTTCATTGAATGACCAGAAACAAGAACAAGAAATAGGGTTTAGAGAATTTAAAATGGCTTACCTGTTTAAATCTCGCCAGTTCTTTTAAAGCACGCCCCCATTGCTGCTTGTAATGCAGTTTTGATTTTGTTGTTGATTCAAATTTCCGCTCCAATTCAGCCTTTGGATTGACAAAACCACCAACAAATTTAGAAAGTTGCTCCCAGTAATTTAAAAATGTTATTTTAACAACAATTTTTAAAAACATACTTTATATCTCTAATGCAACTAGATAATCATAATATAAAATAACAAACTAAGAAATCCTTGCCTACAGAAATCTCTATACACAAGTTATGAATGCATATAAAATATTTTGTGTTCCCTAAAATACATTCCCAAGCCAAAGTGCTTTCTGATTAAGACATATCATTATTTTGTACATTCATACTAAAGAAAACGTCATTATCTAATGGTTTAAAAGCAAATGCAACTAAGTACTTCTGTTTTCATAATTTACTAACCTTCTCTAATCGGAGTAAATTAATCTCAGACTGTAAATGGATTTCAGGCCGAGTGTTTTGCTGGTCACGATAATGTTGAAATTCTTTTTCCAGGAGTTTGTACTTCTTTTCAGCATCTATTACCTTTTGATGGAAACAAACACAAACTGATCGTGAACAAAATCAAAATAAAAGAGGAATTAGTTGTTTTTAAGGTCCGTTTTAAGGAAGCCATATATTATATTTGCATTCCAGATATGGCATTGACTATATTTGAGTGTAAATATTTGTGATAAGTTAAATTAACACATTCAAAATGTTGACTTTGTTTTTTCTGGAAGCTGGCATCAATTTGACTAATGTAAAAGAAAGCTGAAAATACAGAGCCTAAAGCATGTCCACTCGGGTGGAAAATGAGCTAATCAATGGATCGTCACACTGGGACTAAATATTGCTCAGCTATTGAACATTACTGTAACTACTGACAATAAAACCAGTAGTGAGAATTTTGTGCATGTGTAATTTAAAGGCAAGAATTGTCAAGATGCTATCTAAAAAGAATTACCCCATTTTCACGTGCATAACGGATTCACTATATTTACTTACAGTTTAACACTTCTCATTGCAAACAAAAGCCTTCCACGCAGTTAATGAGGTACTGCTCCAAAACACATGCAAGAGGTGCAAGACTTCAATGGTGTTAGGCAGCATCCACTGTAACTAAATCCCAATGAGCTTCCCCATTGCAGTCTTCCCTTTTTGATATAAACCAGACACCAAAAAATCCAACACACACGCACACGCACACACACACACACACACACACACTCTGAGACAAGGCGAGGAGTGTCCAGCAGAAAAGGCAGGGGAGAATTCTGACCTGATAAACTGGTTAGTGTGTGCTGACACTGGACAAATGTATGTTTACACGTTCCTGACACGGGAGGGAAGACAAGATATAGAGTCATGTGGCAGCCTCAACCGAGGATCTCTCATCACAAAGGGCCTTCTCCTTTTCGCATGTCAGAAACCTACTTTGGTTGATTTGTTAGATCCAGGGCCAGTCCAGATGTTTTGGGGGAAAGAAATGAGACGGCAGACTGAACTATTTCAGTAGGTGGGCTGTCTGTGCAAAGCATGATGCGAGTCTGGTTAAGACATGAAGCGTTTGTCTGTTAAGAAAAGCCCTGAGAAATACGGTCATAAGAGGAAAATGAAACAAAACAGAAACACTGTCTGGCACAAGTCAAGTTTGGAGGTTTTAAAAAGTACTTTGCAGTTGGCCAGATGATTAATTAGATCAATGATAAAATGTGCTCAAGTAAATACTGCATGTTACATTCAAGATTATTAAAATAGAAAGCCAAAGTTTGCCTAATGTTTCCAGCAGTCTGTTTGCCAGTAATGCAATTTCTTCACTAGTTCTCGCTGAAAAACGGTTCCTAAATTTCCCATTTTAAAACAGCAGTACATAACTTCTGAAGATCTCTGATGAAAACATGTTATTTAAAGTATGTGGCTGGTAAAAGCTGAGAATGTAATTCATACCATATTATTGGCATGGAACACTTTTACATGAGAAAACAATGTATTCAAGATGCAGGTATTGCCAAGTTAAATGTAATGCTTTTAAAAACACTTCAATGCCATTTCAAATGTAATTTAAGACCAAATTTGCAGTGATCTTGTGGTACAGATATTAAAATATAACAAATATTAAAAACTTATATTTACAGGTACTTAGAAAAGAACAAATAAAATGGTTGAATCAAAACACTTCTATAATATATTGGCAGCTACTGGCCATTGTCGCAACAGCTACACTACAGCAAGTCCTAACAGCAAGTGCAGTGAGCAAGCCACAACCGCAACAACAACAGCAGCAGCAGCAGCAATCAGGGGGTGGACTTTTTTAATAGATGCCCTGTTTCTATTTTGCCCTGTATTGTTGCACCTCAAAAATTGAAGAAAAGAAAATCCTCCATGAAGGGGAGAATGAAGGGAGTTGCATGACCCTTATTAACAGAATAGAGGAAAGTGCTCTCATATCGTAAATCTTGGTAAAAATCCTATAAGAATCATGCTGCCTGTCAGAGTATTTTACATTTACGTTTGCACTGAAGTCAGATGCTTTTATCCAAAGCAACTTACAACAGAATAGATGAGAGCTGAGAGTCTTGCTCAAGGACCCAACAACAGCAGTTTAGTAGTAACAGGCTTCAAACTCAACCATCTGATAAGAAGCCCAGAGCTCTAACCACTAGGCAACCACAGCAAGTCATTATTTGATTCTTCTACTGACACGATAATGCTACAAAACAAACAAAATCCCTACTGGAACTTTACGATTATAAATGCATGACGGCACTTTCCCATACAAATAATCTTTAAATAGGCTTGTAGAGAATCTATGGATGTAAGCTGGACTTACCAAAGAAAGGTATTTACATGCTTTCAAGTGCAAATTAAACTGGGATGATGAGTTAGTAAAACTGGGAACATGCGCTAGTTCATTTTGTTCTTTACTTAAGCTATGATGTGAAAGACAATACACAGTAGTCACTGCAGCCGTATCATGCAGCCTTCTTGCGGTCAAACCAGGCCTCAGTAGTACTTTTTTTTTAATCTGCCTGCAGGGGAAGGGGGAGGAGTGATCTTACACCCCACTGACCTTGAGGTCAGCACTTTCTCCTGTGCTACTCCCTCTATTAAAGCAGAAATGGAACTTGCTGCACAAAGTCTGTCACGCCTACCTGCTGTTGATGTTTTACAAGGTCCTCCTCAAGCTGCCTGACCTTTGATCTCTCCAGCTCCACCTGGTGAGCACAGTCTTCACGTAAACGTCTGGTGCTGTCCTGCAGCTCCCGCATGCTGAACTCATGTTCCACATGCATTTCCCGCTGCAGCCTCTGTGTCTAATAACACACATTGAAATCTATTTAAATCTCCATATATCTCTGCAAATAAATCAAAACAAAGCTTGGCAACAAACAATCAATAGTCTAAACCAATCGTAAGAATATTGTTCATTGTTTGCCTCAATTATACCCTACCCTAGTAATAATTTGCACAAATCAAAATACACTAACCTCCATCTCTGCATGAGCAAGAGTCTTTTCTCTTTTTTCTAGATCGGCTAGAGTCTTCTGGAGCTGTTCTTCCAACAGATTATACTCCATCTCCTTTAAAAAAATAAATAAATAAAAAATCCAGGAATAAGCATAATTTTGCCAACTCCCATCAAACTGCTGTTATAAAACTGGCAATGTCATTTAAAAAAAAAAAAAAAAAGTCAAATGCAGTCATGTCAGAGTACCTTCTTTTTAACGAGTGCCTCTCTTTCCCGATCTCTTTTCCTCCACTCCTCTGCCAGGGCTTGCATATGGCTCAGTTCTTTCTGCTTTAGCTACAGATACCAAAACCACAGTACTCTTCAACTTAATTAAAAATGCTACATTTACTCCACAAAATAAGCAAAGATTGTGGTAATTGAATTAGTACACCAAATATTTTTAATTAAAAAAATAATATTGTTTAAAATGCAGCAGTCTTGAAATGGATTCTTTAAAAAAAAAAAAAAAAAAACAACTACAACAACAAAAAAGTAACCTGGTTTTCAAATAGATCTTCTTGCATTTCCTTCCACATCTCAAGCTCCAGTGCTGTCCTGTACTCCAGAGTCTCACGTGGCTTAGTCCCTACCTCACCCCCACTGTAAGGCCTAGCAGGAGGAGCTGCTGGCTTATGGTACGCCTGATTAGCACCCTGTCATATGAAAACACGGTCAGTATTTACTGCAAACCACTATTGCCTGGAAAACAAGATTAAGTCACAAATTTCAGTCATAAATATTAACCAAGTTTTACCTGGGAAGATTCAGATAAGAGGACGTCCTGGGCTTTCACTAAACCCATATCCTCCAGAACAGTGACATAGCTAAGTTCAGCCACCTTCTCATTTGATCTATATAAAATAAAATAAAGAATCAGATATCAGGTCTGTGGGAAATATTGTGAAATGTGGATGTCTTACATGAAGAAACAATTATTCCTGATTATTAAAGAGGAGTACCATATCCAATAAATAGTGCCTGTACGATTTTGTGTCCACCAATATCTCATTTCCATTGATGTTGTGCCAGTGCTAGTTCAGTAAACCTTTTTATCAACTTGTTTTACAGCCAGTCAAATGCAGGATTTTCATAATTGTCGGCAGAGAAATCAGTAAAGTCCTCAACAATTGTTAGAAATTTCTGAATTTTAGAAGAAATTTTACCATCCAAGGCCAAATCCTTGGATATTCTCTTGACTAGAAACATACTGGTGCGAGAAGCAAATCAGATTGGATTGCCAAGAACTGCCTCTTTTCTTGTGAAAAGACATGGAACAATTCAAAATGGTTTCAAATGTATGCAACTCTTTTTTTTTTCTTCCATTATAGCATGAAAGGTCAAAATTAAGTAAGATATTTTCAACTCCAATTTGAACCACTATCATATGTAGCATCTAAGTCTAATACATGACATCTACCAATGTAAGCCAAATCTGAACATTCAAAGTTCATAATCTTCATCAGCATTCATGAGTGTCATCAATCCAATTCAACAACTGTCATTATTTTTCATGACTTACTGGTGGTATGTCACTCTTACGTGTTAAAGCTGAACAGAAATCTTATTTGCTAAAAATCTTGACATCACAGGACTGTCAAATTCTTGACTCAGGTGTGAATTAACTTTCTAACAGCACAGCTCTGACAGCAGTTCTGGCTGTAACATAAATGACAGATTAAATGTTCTTGTTCTAATACATTTGTGCTGTCTGGTTTCTCAGTAATAGGACAAAATGCATTTTTTTAAATTTTTTTTTAAATCTTATTAACCTGAAGAGAGAGACTGAAAAGAGAGGCGGGTAAGGGAAGGACTCTAGCAGGAACTAACTTATCTTGTGGAGATTACATAATGTTAAATGTAACTTTAAAAAGCTAAGAGTGTCATTTATTAATAAATTAATAGCATAAGTGGACAAAAAATACGAACCGTGCTGTTCTAGGAAAACGTGCCAAGCCAATGTGAGACTCATAATGTGAAATTAGCACCGATTAGTGTCAATTTGTTTCCTTTGGTTATAATTCTTGCAATTTTGGTTAACATTGCTGATCCACAAAATAGCATTACATTTAATATAAATGTTAAATGAAATAGGATATTCGCCTTTTTCCCCCAAAATGTGCGATAGTTTTTGAGAATGATGGATTTATTTACACCCCCAATTCCACAAAAGGTGGGACGCTGTGTAAGAAAAGGCTGGAAAAGTAAGTGCTACTAAAAAGAAACAGCTGGAGGAACATTTTTCAACTTAAGGTTGAAATGGCAACAGGTCAGTAACATGATTGGGTATAAAAAGAGTATCTTAGAGAGGCAGAGTCTCTCAGAACTAAAGATGTGATGAAATCTGGATGGAAGCATATGCTGCTGTAAAACCTGTATATAGCTTTCAGCATTGATGGTGCCTTTCCAGATGTGCAAGCTGCCCATTCCATAGGCACTAATGCACCCCCATACTATCAGAGATGCAGGCTTTTGAACTGAGCGCTGATAAAAAGCCGGATGGTCCCTCTCCTCTTTAGAGGACATAGCGTCGATAGTTTCCAAAAAGTATTTCACATTTTGGTTCGTCTGAACACAGAACAGTTTTCCACCTTGCCTCAGTCCATTTTAAATGAGCTTTGGCCCAGAGAAGATGGTGGTGTTTCTGGATTATCTTCACATATGGCTTCTTCTTGACATGAAAGAGCATTTGTGGATGGCACGGTGAACTGTGTTCACAGACAGTGAGGTCTGGAGGTGTTTCTGAGCCCATGCAGTGATTTCTGTTACAGAATCATGCCTGTTTTTAATGCAGTACCGCCTGAGGGCCCAAAGATCACAGGCATGCAATATTGATTTTCACCCTTGTCCCTTGCACACAGAGATTTCTCCAGATTCTCAGAATCTTTTGATGACATTATGTACTGTATATGATGAGATATTCATAGTCTTCGCAATTTTATGTTGAGAAACATTATTCCGAAATTGTTGCACAAATTGTAGCCGTAGTTTTTCAAAGGTGTACCTCTGGCCAGCTTTACTTCTGAAAGACTCTGCCTCTCTAAGGGCCTGTTCACACTGGGATGTTGTTCGCAGCGCGTTAAACAGTCAGTTTTTTGGCATGTTTTTTCTTAAAATGGTACATTTAGTCAGTTTAAACATTTGATGTTTTCTACGTTCTATTGTGAATAACATATGGGTTTATGAGATTTGCAAATCATTGAATTCTGTTTTTATTTACATTTTACACAGCATCCCACTTTTTTGGAATTGAGGTTGTATTTGTAGTCACACACATGGAATCTTTTCCATGCCTGTTGAGCAGCTGTTTATGTGCTGCTGTCAACTTATATGTGGATAGATACCCTGTCACATTTAAAATAGCTATTTAACAAACATGTATTTTATGGCTCAGCAATGCTAACAAAAAGCATGTCAGTTCCAAACAACAAACCTAACACTAATCACTTTTCATAATCACATAATTGTGATTATTTTCACCCCTTTTAAATTCCTGTTACATGTCTTTCTTTTCAAGCAGGGCGCACCTCTGGACTTTACAAGCATCTTGTTGAGAGTGAAAGTGCTTTAAGGATTACAGAAGTGCTGCATGTCTGCCATCTAGAGGTATATTTATGGTAATGCAAATAAAATGCCCCATTAAATAAAAAAAGCATTCATTTTACACTGATGAAAGCCAATTATATCAGAAGCCCAAGTACTATACAAACCCTGTTGTTTTGATAACAGCTAGCCTCTCAGAATAAGTCTGTCTCCAGTGATGCTGGCCAGACTGGCCAAGGAAGCGGGTCTTCTCAGAAGTGAGGAGGTGGGAAAGCTGAATGCTGGCCATGCCAAGTAGGACATCTCTGGCAGTAGGGTCTCGATGCCACATTTCTACCACCAGGGGAATGCTGGAAAAAACAGTGCTATAAGGTCACTATTCATGGTGTCAGTGCAAAGCATTATATTTGGCATGGAGTGGAGAAATGACTTTCATGTAAACCATTTGTTTCCTTCATATTCAGAATTAAATGTGTAATAAAATATGTGATGTGATTTTAAAAACACATGCAGATGTGAAGTCACCTCAAGAATGTATCCTGTAGTTGACTGGGCAGTGCAGCAAAATCAAATGCACAGTAAGACTGAGGCAGGAATACCTCTGTGTTCTTCTTAATCTCCACTGCAGGATTTGTCATTATCGGGGCCGCACTCCCAAAAAACTGGTAGGCATACCTAGGTTCGAATGTGACAAATTTTACTATCAATTTCTACCCATGAATGAAAACGCTAACACTTAACTGGATGTGTCAATCAAGAAACACAGTACCTCAGTGTGCAGTTCACAGGGAAGCTCACGTTAAGCTCTCTGATGCTGCGCAGATCTATGGAGAAGCAGTAATGATGTGCCGAAGCTGGAATGGCAATCTTTGGAGCAGACACAGTAATGGAAGATCCTGGAATTTCCGGTTCACTCTCTGGTCGCACATTTTCAGATGCAGCCAGTGGAGGCACAGGTAAATCTGAAACAGCAAAAACATCAAGCATTGATATTAAATTCTATTAGTATTGTAAAATGCTCTAAGCTCTCCGAGTGTACACACTATTTAACTACATTGTCAGGTCTGCCCACAGTCTCACCTGATTGTTTTGGCTGAGGTTCTCTTGCATCATCAGGCAGGCTCTCAGCCTCACTCTCTGAATGCTGACGTTCAGGGGTGGGTGATGGGGACTTCTGGGACAGAACAGGAGATTGGCTACATGGTCTTGGCTCAGACGGGGTTGGCTCCGGAAAGAAATGCACAGCTGGGCTTTTTTTCACTGGTGTCTTAAGCACATCTCCACCCTTAACAGGCAGCTCTAACAGCTTATCACAAACAGATCATAATAAATTAACAGATGGTGTACAGTGTAAATAAAATGTCTACACTCCCCTGTTAAAACTGCATGCTTTTTGATGGGAAAAAAAAAAATTAAAGAAAAATCATGTCAGATCTTTTTCCACCTTTAATGTGTTATACTGTAGCAACCAACAAAATTCAAGTGAAAGAAAAAAAAAATATATATTTTAGGGAAAAAAAGAAAAACATACAATAACCCAGCTGCAGAAGTGTGTACATCCTTTAATAATGGGTCCTATGACTGTGCTCAGAATTAACCAATCACATTCAAGCTCATGTCCAAAAGTAATTATCCTACATCTGTAATCAATGAAGACATTCTGATTGGCTGCGTACGAAATCACGTATTGTTGCAGTACCTACTGCATAGCTGTTGATACATTACAAACTAATCAGTATGTGTGTGTAGTATGAATACAATCCTGGACATACCACATCCGCCATGATGGCATGGTCATGTGTCCTTCGACATCACCATAAAACACAAAAATTTTAAAGGGACCACCAGATAAAAGCAACCGCACTAATGGCAAAATGTACATCATGAAAGTTAACTGAATTAGCACTTTAAAGTAGGCAGTGTTAACAGAGTGAGGTAATTCGTTGCTGTTAGCTTGGCTGGCTAAGGCTAGATGGAGATCACAAAAAAGGTTTTAAACACTGTGACAAGTGCTTTCTTGTTTAAACCTTCAACCAGTTAACAATTTATTCAGGTACTGTTAAACAAGTCCTGTTTAACAAACGGTTTAATTCTTAAAAAGAGGCTTCTGCGTTTTTTTTTTTCTGAGCTTGTCCGCACCAGTCTCATTGCATTATGGGATTTTTGACTCGCAGAGTGTTCATCGGTTGCATACTGTAAAATCTCACCAGAAACAGTACGCCATACGGGTATTTCTTGCCTCCTGAGAATTCGGACATACTACCACTCTGACTTACCGCGTCAAGGCTCGATATTGCAACCATTTTGGTCACATATGCTCCTGAAATTTAATGTGTGACCGTAAATTGTAGCTGTGGTGCTCAGAAATTTTTGCTGGTGCTCCTAATTTTTAAAGTTAAAAATTTCATTTCTAGCCCTGTGTGTAGTAGGGTAGTACGTGATTTTGGATGCTGCCATTAAGAATCCAATCCAAATAAAGATCAGCTGTTTCTGTAGGATTTTCTTGACATCATCTTGATTCCATCGGACTGCTGAAGCAATGATCCTCAAAGAGCTTACAAATCAGGTATTGATCTCATCGTTGAAAGGTATCGATCATAAAAGGGGCATAAAAGAATTAGAACATTAGATGTACCATGACAAACCATCATCAACTAGTGGAGAAAATGGCACACCACAGTAAAATTACCAAAACAGGACGTCCCTCCAAAAACTGATGAAAGGACAAGAAGAAGACTTATCAGAGAAGCTGCCAAAGGACCTAAAGTAACATTCAAAGAGCTGCAGAATTATCTAGCCAGTACTGGTCACTATCTGCAAGTGACAACAACCTCTTCTTCACATGAAAGAAAAAAACAAACATCAAAGCTCACCCCAAAACCACGTCATTATTGTTTGTCTCATTAAAATAGGTCTCATTTATTTTTGCACCAAACCTGCAGATAGCTGAATGTGAAGAAAAATGTCACCGTCCAGCATGATAACGACCCAAAACACAAAATCTAAAATCTATGGAATGACTTGAAGAGGGCTGTGTACAGGAGATCCCTTCACAATTTGATAGATCTGCAGCATTTTTGCAAGGAAGACTGGAATAAAATTGTGGCAAGTAAGTAGAATCTTACACAAAAAGACTGATTGCTGTATTACAAACAAAATGATTAAGTATTAGTTAAGGAGTGAACACAATTTCCCCCTAAAACATTTCTATTTGTTTTTCACTTCTGTTTTGTTCGTTGCTATATCGTATTAAAGGTGGAAAAAGATCATTAATGATGATTAATCTCGGTTTCAGTTTTTTACATTACACAGGGACACATCATCATCATAAAACTGTCAAGTAAATATTTCAGTTGATTAAATCACAACTGTGATTGCAATATAGCTTTTATACAACAGTTCTATAAACAAGAGCTTAATATTTATTAAGTGGCATTCCAGACACAGTATGGCCAAATGTTCTGTGTATTTTTGCTCCCCAAGCAGAAATAGATCCCGAAGAAGCCACAGTCCCTTTAAAGCAGGCTATAGACTCATAGCTAGCTCACGTTGATTAGTACATTCCAGTTAAAGGTGATTCTGGTAAAGTTAGCACCTTCTTCCTTTTCATGTTCATCTAATGAGGTTTCATATTTTAAATTAAAAGTTATATTCTTGGAAAATATAATTTACCATGTCAACTAATGTTGCTGCTAACACTACTGTACAAACGGTTTTGAACTAGGAAGTGGAATTTTACATGGTGAACACAGACAAGTGGAGTGATGCGCACTGTGAAAAGTCCTAATGTTGTAGACTGGCCGCACGGCCAGTCAAATTAGTGGACCTGAACTAACTGTTGTATAAGCTGCAATATATAAAGTATACACACCCCATTAGAATTGCAGGTTTTTTGTGATGTTAGGAAACTTTGTTTAATAAACTCTTTCCAATCAAATATTATTAGTGGAAATGTATTTAAGACGACTCATCTGTAGAGAGTAGGTCTCGGAAAACTCTCCTTAAAAAAAAACAGTAAAAAAAAAAAAAAAAATCTGAACAAGGATCGTTGTCTCATTCTAGCATGAGACACTTTTACAGATAAACTCTGCTTCTCCAGGGCTAATAAATTAAATCTGATCCTAACCTAAACAATCAACTTCCAATTCCCACTGAAACACTGACTTAGGCCCTTTATAATAATGATAATGAGTATTTGTTGATCACGTATACATTACAGCACAGTGACTAGCACATGCAAGTCTTTTCTTTGCATACCCAAGCATGTTAGGAAGTTGGGGTCAGAGCGCAGGGTCAGGTTTAAGGGCCTTGCTCAAGGGCCCAACAGTGGCAGAACCACTGACCTTCTGATCAATAACCCAGAGCCTTAACCGCCAAGCCCTCACTGCCACCCTCAGCATACCTCATCATCTTATATACCTCAGCATCGGCTTCCTCTCTTCTCAAGGATACTGCCACCCCAACTGTTGGCTGTAAATCCACGGGGACAGATTGACGGTTCAGCTGGATGCGATTTGGTGGTTTCAAGACAAAGGCACCCTCTACAGTGGCCACCTGCTTGATCAGATCCACGCTATTCTTCATGAGTGCAGCAAGAGAGACCTCCGTGCTGCCTAAAGACTGGTTTCCGCAGCAAAGATGGATCTAAATATACAGATCAGCGATTATACGCAAAAGTAAAACTGACATAAATTACTTGTGTAGAAATTCATAACACCTCTACATATGTAAATACAGAAAACATTCCAAATAATACTTCAGGTGTATTACCTGAAGGTTTTGCTGGCTGAAAAAAACTCGTAAGACTTTATCATTACTGCGAATACGAACTGAGGCTCGTTCTGGCTCAAAGTTTGGACTGATGAGGTTTTGGAAGGGTTCACTGGTGACATCATTGCCCAGGAGAGTGTAGAAGAAGAAAAACTCTGAGCCTTCATTGGCCAGCTTTGTTGAACTGGAGATTAGCTAAAGCATAAAAACAGGTTTAATTTTTATCTTTTTGCCCTTGTCCATAAACAGAAAAAGATAAAGAAACAACATGAGAGCAAAAACACATGCACAGCCCCACATACACACACACCTTAACAAACTATTCATGACACTGTAGTAAAGAGGAGTCATACAACAGTATTGTAGAAGCACATCACTGCAGAGTTTAGCATTCTACGTTTTCTAATTACCAAGGCCTTTGCAGGCTGAATTTGGATTGATAAGCACTATGTAGCTTTATTACGTTCACTAGAGGAAGTCATTTATATGGTCCAACATGAGAATGCATCACTGTAATCTGCCACAATACCCGTTTCATACAGAACTCACATCAGTGCCTATTTCCAGGTTTAGTTATTACATTGCTGTTGGTTGATTTAAACTATTTCACTGTGATAGACCAAATACAAAACACCCTTTATGCCATAATTATTAATTTACTCATTTGTTGAAACTACAAACATAGTTGATTTGTACTGGATTAAAATCACACACATGATCAGTAATCACTTAAGGCACACAGTAGTATCGCAATACAAAAGCTTCCAAAACCATTGTATTATTTAAACTGTAGAATCGTCAATATGGTAGTACCGACAGTAATGTTGTATGTGCAGCAGTTAATACTATTTTTGCTAAAAAGTTTAGTGACACTTCATTTAACCTAAATTCTTTGCCTTGATTTTTAAAGATTTCCTGTTTGCTACCCAGTGAGCTAACGTTACGCTAAACGCTGTGTGTAAATACTAAAATCAGGGTTCGTACAAGGTGCATGAGTTTGGCTTTTTGAAATTTAAGTACTGGAAAACCTTAAAAAAAAAGGCAACAAATACGAAATCGCTAAATAACATTAAAGTGTTTTTTTTTCGATAGAACACAAATGTAATGCTTCATTTAAAATGCAATTCCCCACTGCAGTCCCTCCCACTATTCAGTCAATCATTTAACAGACAGCTCCGGTCCACTTCTCAGACTCATTGAGTGACTTTTTTTCCCCTCAAAAAAGCACCTAGTGACAAATTTAGTGACTTTTTGGGCAAACCTTAGCTACTGTCCATAAAAGAAATATCGCCCCACGAGCACGAGGTCTTGCTTTCCCACTGCAGACACACCTCTCTCTGTGGCTACTCTGTTCAGCGAGTGGCAGAGAGGAGCAGCACATTCATCCGCTTCTAACTTTCTCTCGGAGCGAACATTTTACATATTGCCGAAATCACCACACAACCATTGTCTTTAACTTATATGTATGGTGGTTTTGTCAGAGCACGTCACGGTCATAAATCAGGATTTTAACAGTGCAGAGCAGCAGCTTGATAATGGCTTGGCAGTGACTGCTGGTTAACATGTAGTCTTAATGGGCTGCATTTCAGACGCTGTTACAAATATGTAACAAATATGCGGCACACTGAATTAGCTTCTTGCCAATTGTATGGTTGTTCTTGAGTTTTTCTAATAGCCAGTCATTCATTCTCATTAATAACGTATTTTGAGATGAAAATTCGGTTTGTCTGCTTTCATTTATATCTATGTATTGCTGTAAATTCGGTTCATTTTGTAGATTTTAACTATGAGTTAACAAAATATTGTATGGTATCGTGATACTTCAGCTGGTATAGTATCGTAAGATATGTTTATGGCATGGTGAAAACCCTACTCCCTGTAAAATTAATCTAGTTCAATTAAGGCTTCAAAAGAAATCTCTACAGGAAGAAAGCTCTACAGGGTTGGAGATGGCACCCCAGTCTTGCACATTTAGTTTTACCTGTTCCAGTCTGGTTGCAAAGGCTACAGTTACAGACAGAACAAACAGGTCTTTGCAAAGATCTGCTGGTCCAATTTGATGATATCCTTCATCTTCATTTAGAATCACCTCTAGTTTCATTGACTCAAGCTTTGTCATTACTGGGGACCCTGCAGAACATTAATGGTAAATTACTGTAAATAAAGTTAAATAAAGTACATTAATGGTTACACAAACAGCATTTGCAAAACAATGCACACAAAGGTAAATGTTATAATAACTAAAGGATCGTTACTAGCATTTTTTCACCACTTGAAACATTTTGGAAAAAAGGAACAGGCATATAGAATAAGATGGATAGAACCAAATTCAACCATCAATATAAAAGAGGAAATGTATGCTGCATTCATGGTGCCTTGTAAGTAGTAATTTGCAAGTTGTAATAATGTAATTTTCCCACCTTGGTGTGTCTTTTGTTTGCTCCATCAGAGCACATAAAGATCATAGAAGGCTACTTTAACGGCACTTTTATAGTTACAGATCTGAGTGGCTATTATGACTGTTCAACTGTAGCAGAGCCTCAAACATTCATGCAACATTTTGGACTGAAATTGCAGTACAGCAACAACAGCAGGTAGTGTTAGCAACAAGCTAGTTAGTGATAACTCTAATGTTGATGATTACCTTTTCAAAACAGTGATTAGTGTGTTCAGTGTTACAGATTTATCCAAGTACTGTGTGTATATTAATTGATTTAAAGCCTATACTGCTATAAACAAATTCACTACTAAAAGGGGTGAATTGATCATTTGCAGTGTTCACAGTGTGCACAGCCATGTTGATTTAACGCCATTCCATAAACAGGGAAGGAACTGGTAGTTGAGAAGACTACCCCAAGTTGACAAGTTGAAATCGCAAGTGGAGGGAGCAATTTGTGTGGCTTGTGGTTGTAGGCGGGAAAATACAAGTTGCAACTTCACCTTGAATGCGGCATAATAAGGTCAGCAAGAGGGAAAAACAAGAATACATGTAGACACTGTGTATTTGAATACACACACAAAAAAAGACTGGTTGGCCCACACTACAAGATTGATTAAATCCTAATTGTTGTTGAAAATCTGACAGACCGCAGGGACATCTGGAAGCCAGGTATAGGCCAGATTTACGCATGCTTTTAACGACATGTATGCAAGGCAGCTGCCATGTGTTTCCTCCAATTATTCAGACAGTTGCTTGTGCACATCCAAAATACTAATGTGGCACATGCATGTATTGCAGTTCCACTGTAAACAGAGGGCAGCATATTGTGATGTGCCGCAATGTCTGGAACAGACTGGGTCTCACATAGAGCTGTGTCTCAATCACATAGTTATGCACTATACTAGACCATTTTGGTCTTCTGGGAAAACAGGGGAAAGTTCTTAAAATTTTACCTGGTCTAGGTGGAGCTTTCTTTGCCTTAAATTGATCAGGTGCCTGTTTGGTGTCATTCTCCAGTACCAGGCTCAACAACAGTGATGGCTTCAGTTTAGTGTACTTACTACTTAGCAAAGAATACCACTTAGGAGGCTGCAAAAAAAAAAAAAAAAAAAATGAAAAAAAATCTCAGCAAGAATCAAAAGCTATTTGTGTTTCTCATTTCCATATAAAAGCACTGAAAGCTACATTATGTTATGAACAAATATGCGCAAATTATGATCAGACTTACTTGCTTAACTTCCTGGACCGATCTGAGATCCAAGACGATATATCCAACACATTCTCTTGCAGAGTTTTTTGAATCAATTGCATAACACTGTAACTTGATGGGTGTCCGCTGGAGTCTGTAAAGCATGAAATCAAGCAATACACCAAACATGTAACATAAGCAAATGAGAAATATATCTAGACAATCTTAAAACGTAAACAGAGAACCAACCTATGCTGGTGAAGCGTTCTGCGATCCAGCTCCCATGCCAGCTCTGTACAAAACTGCGGCTGTTCCTTATGCTCCACAGGGTCTGTCTCTAACTGTTCCCCATCAAACTTTGCTTGTACAACTAAAGTTTGTTGCTGTCTTTTGGGAAACTGACGACCTGTTTCAGTAAAAGGGGTGTATAATGCTTCATCATTACGTCACGTAATCATCATTACAACGTCTACTACTATGTGCAGATCATAGCAACACTAAACCCTACAGCAGTGGTTCTCAACATGGGGGTAGAGATCGGAAGGAGGGCGCAAATTGCTTTCAAGAAAAAGAAAGAAGAAAAAAAAACACAGGCAGAGCATCATTTGGGTACTCTATGTATTTTATTGTTTTTCAAATAGAATATGCATGAATGAAAAACCCCACGTTCCCTCTCCCTCTGTATTTTCTTGTTGCTGGGGAGAGGCAGAGCTTAGCCTGCCTTTTACCTAGCTGTCAGTGCAGACCAGAGTTGCCAACTTAGCCACTTTTCAGACCCCTTTAGCGCCTAACAACAAAGCTAGCGACTTTCTTTTGGATAAACCTTAGCAACTATCCAAATGTCCCCAGTCCTGTCCTGCAAGCGCGAGCAAGGTCTTGCTTTCCCGCTGCACTCACACCTCTGCATCTACTCTGTTCAGTAAGGGGCTGAGAGCCGGAGCAAAACATCCCGGTGATTGCAAGGCAGCTGACATAGATGTAAATGTAAAAAGAATCAAGTGCAGTTGTCCCACTGATTGATTTAACAATATCATGGCTAACGTGACGCAGCCTTCATCTCAATTTACATCATTCATATGTGAATGTTTTTAGAACGCAAGACGAATGTAATGCAACAGTAAAATAGTACACGTTATTACAGCCTAGTTCTCTTGTTCAAAGTAGTTATAGTTTTCAGAAACATTTTTGATCATTCATGTTCCATACGGGTCCGTTATTTAGTTTTATAAAAGTCATAAATGTTATCTAAAAAAATAATAAAAGTTATTAAAAGCAATTAAAAAAGTACAAAAACACAAAAAAATATCTATCTATATATCTATCTAAACCGTTTACAGATTAAGTTATAAATAGATAGATTTTATATAGAATAGATAATCATTATACCTGGTCTACTCCAATATAGTCTGCTCTACTGTATGCAAATATATTTACCAAGAAACTGTTCATGCTAGGGATGCTTATTCAGTCTTTATTTCCTTATGATAACTGTTGATTAAAACTAAAGTAGACTAACTAGCTTAGTCAGCTTATTTTTATTTTATATTGGATGTGATTTATTACATTGATTTCTAAATGCTATTATTTTACATGCCCCAAAAGCATATCAGTTAGGTAGTGTTTGTAACTTGTGAACATCATTAACACCATAACAATAGAAAGCAACTTTACACTGGAATAAAGTTGGTTTTCACGTTTGATATTCGCGGATATGCGGAAATTAAGGGACCATCTTTAAAGTTATATACGACATTGTTAAACACGTTTCTAACTTCAATAGCATTTGAAGCATTTACGGTCACAAAACCAACTGAAAAGTGTTCATCTAGGTTTCAGGTATGATGCACACCTTTTAGATTTTTGATATTTATTAAAATAAGCTACTAAATCACATTTAAATTAGACATGAATTTCACTGCAGAATGGGCCCATACACAAAATATGCTATATATTTTGTGTATGGGCCCATTCTGCAGTGAAATACATGGCAAAATTTATATATAATTTAATAGCTTATTTTGATAAGTATCAAAAATCGAAGAGGTGTGCATTATAGCTGACACCTACATGAACACTTTACAGTTGGTTA
Organism: Ictalurus furcatus; assembly: GCF_023375685.1. Lineage (NCBI taxonomy): Eukaryota > Metazoa > Chordata > Actinopteri > Siluriformes > Ictaluridae > Ictalurus > Ictalurus furcatus. Next base: position 17,719,012 of record NC_071259.1, on the reverse strand, counting down.
TATGACTGTAAGTCATTCCCTTCAAATGCTATCGAAGTTATAGACGTGTTTAACAATGTCGTATGTAACTTTAAAGACCGTCCCTTAATTTCCGCACATCTGCGAATATCGAACGTCCAACGTCAAACCAACTTTATTCCAGTCAGAGTTACGCCTGGTTACGATATATTTGTTATTTAAATTGCAACAGCTGTTCAAACAGAACTAAGAACTCTGGTGTTAGTTGTATTTCACCGGACGTTAACGTGCGCAAACAACGGAGTTTACGGCGCAGTCGGTTTGTTAACAGATCCGTTTGCTTGGATACAACAGCCGTTTAAACTGTCACTATAGTAGATAGTAAATAAAATAACTTAACTGGATAAACATAACAAGCCCTAGTATGTCCTGTTTTAAACATACTCGGTAACTAAATATATTATCCTCGTGAAACGGACTGCATTTACAGAGCGCCTACTTTCAATACTTTTAAATGATTTTGTTTTGTTTTTGTCATTTGAAACTCCTTGCTAGTTCTCAAGCTAAGCTTCAGACGTACACAAAAAAAAATGGATGCAAGTTAAACAAACCTTCAAGAATGGAAACAACAATGAGAAGCTGGTCTGATTTCGAGGCCATGACATATCTTCTAGGTTCGTTAACAACTTTACTTCGTGTGAATTGGTAATTTCTTAAGGATGCTCATATTGTCCGTTGAGCAGTAATGTTTATCCCCCGCTACATGTTCAAAACTGAACGTCAGTGGAATCTGTGGCTCTGGGTAAGAAGGTCGTGGTTGGGGTTACAGCGCCCCCTGCAGTACAGGATGTTACAGTACTACACAAGCACTGTTGAGAGAAAGAATATGATTAGCTAGTGCCTTGTTTATGATGGAGGACCAAACCTGTAGAAATTAAAAATAAATATATAAATAGATAGATAAATAAATAAATAAATGTAATAGGAAAATAAATAAAGGAATGAATGACTTGATAAAACAAATGTAATACATTTTAATTAAATTTAATCCTAAATTTATTTTTGTATTACTTTTTCCTTCATTTATTATTTTCTGTATTTATTATTACATTTTTTTATTATTCTTTTTAGGTTTATTTATTCTTTTATTAAATTTTTCCATTTTTTTTTATATTTACTTATTTTATATGTTCATTAATTTTTATTTATTCACGCAGTATTTATTTCCACATTTATTTATTTATTTATACATTTATTTATTTTTACTTTTTGGTGTGCAACATGCATATGAGGAGGTGGTCCTTGTGTAGCTCTATTGCATCATTGGTTGAGAGCTCACGTATAAGCATCAGGTCTAACTAAGCAATAGAGATCAGAGTTTTCAAAGAAAATTATTTAGGAGTGATGGAAAAAGAAAGAGCAAGACAAATGGATTGGGTCAGCAGCAGCAATGTTACAGTCACTGTACGGGTCTGTGATGGTGAAACATGAACTTGCTTTACAGCCGAATTTGTTTACCAGTATATCTACATCCCTATTCTCACCTATGGTCATGAGCTGTGGGTGATCAAAAGAACGAAGTTCTGAGCACAAACAGTGGAATTAAGTTCCTGGGTTTACTGTCTGTGATAGGATGAGGAGCTCCAATCTGCTTGACCCATCTGTAAGGGAGGTGACATACAAATTACTTTTGGTGCTTGGGCTTCAGTGGCAGGATATAGGGGTTCCCTGCCAACTTGGTGACTACATCAGTTCAGTGGGTCCTGATGACAATGTCACAAGCATACAAACTACAGTTCTTCCATGAACCTCTAGCTTTGTCAGTGCTCAAGGCCCTATCAACCTCAGACCTGAACAAAATTCAGGAAGTTTATTTTTTGAACATACTGTTGGTGCTATAGAAAAGGTAGACTTTAAAAGGGTTTTTATTCAACTTATTTTTTTTTCTAAACAAGGCAGTTTCAGTCCAAGATCTAGATCTAAGAAAGGGGGGTGCAGTTTCTCAACACTGTCCCTTTTTACATGCTATGGGCGTCAGATATTGTTCAAGCCACATGACTGGTTTGTGGACCTGCAAATGTCTTATTTTCATGTTTATATGCCACTGAGCACAAATGCCTCTTAAAGTTTGCCTTCCAAGTGGTACACTTCACTAGGACCATTTGTGTTTTTCATGGTGCATACAGGTTGCTTTGTCTCCTCTGAAGGCTACTGGCATCAGAATATTGCTGTATTTGTATAACTCAGAGAAGAGCTCCTTATAACCAAAGCAGGTCACAGTTCATCTGCATGAAGGTAGATTCACTGACAATGCTAGCTACTTACTGAGACAAGGTATTTGTGGTCCAATTACTGCTAGGGTCATCTTGTCTCAGTAAAAACCTTATCTCTGTAAAAGGAGCCTGAGCATTAGCTCGCTGGTGGTGCAGGGCATTCCTAATAAAATAATTCCAGCTGTCCCTTGTCCCCTGTTCAATCCAGGCATAAACCACACCAATAAAGCTGGACATAGGGCTAAAAGGACTAAAATATACATCTTTTTAGATAAACTCCATTTTCTACCTGCCAAATAACTGTAATGGTCAAAACTGCCCATAAAATAAATCCCTGAGATTGAAAGTTATCTGCCAGATACCCAACAACCAGCCATCTAAAACACAAGATTCCAGGCCACATTGCCTGTAAAGAGGGGCCAGAGTCATAAAGATGAAGCTGACTCCCAAGAAACATTGGACAATCGTATAGAACATCTACCCATACATCTGGCATTATATGACAAAAGACACTTTCCTTTCAAGCATATGAAACTCTTTAGGACAGTCATAATGCCCTTTTCAATGTAGTCTGTTGTATGATAATTGTATGCTTAATGAATATGTAATCCTTCCATTTTCCTATGTTATGTTTGGTCTTAAATGTATTATGCAATCATACTTGAAACTTTGGAGTAAGTTCCGTTAATGCACAACACTTCAGTTTCATAATTTAGATATCCTATGAACATACTACATCCAAAAGTATGTGGACACCTGACCATCACACCAATGTATATGTGTTTGTGGAAAATCCCACCCCCACCCCCCTTTTCTGGTATAACAGCCTCCATTCTTCTGGGAAGGCTTTCTGCTTGATTTTGAAACATGGTTGTGGGGATTTGAGCTCATTCAGCTACAAGTGCATTAGTGAGGTTGGGCACTGATGTCCTGTGAGAAGTCCTGGTGGGCAGTCATCTCATTCATCCCAGAGGTGTTCAGTGGGTTTGATCTCAGGGTTCTCAAGTTCTTCCACACCAATCTTGGTAAACTTTGTCTTTATGCACCTCACTTGGAGCACAGGGGCATTGTCAAGTTGTAACAGGTTTGGGACCCTTTAGTTTCAGTAAAGCGAAACGTTACTGCTACAGCTAGACTGTCTAGACAATTGTGTACTACCAACTTTGTGGCGACAGATTGGTAAAGGCTGATGTATTGGTGTAATGGACAGGTGTCCCCAGGAACTGCCAGAGGACAATTGTCAAATCAAAAGCACCAAATGAAAAGAGGCAGGAAAACTGGCACTCCTGACACTGACACTCCTCATAAATACATTCATCTGTGAGTTGGGCATTGGATTTCTATCCATTTGGATCATCAACTTCAGAGTTGTCTTTTGACTCTGGCTGATCTTGTATCTTGCTGATCTTCAGCATCAAGCATAGTCAGTGTCTACCAGTCTCTACCAAAGCCTTACAATCATAAGGCTTTCTCCATGATCTCTGGACAAACTACTCCAATTGTATGGCTGTACTTTTGGTGTGATTACTGCTAAAAAATTTTCACAGAGTCAAAAGATTCCTGGACAAGCTGGCTTGACTAGATGTTCAGCACTATCCCTGTCAAACTGCACTTACTGAGTCATAGCCTAGCCAACTCAAATGAAGCCACTTCACTGATCAGGACCACAGGACATGACTATCAAGCATCTCTACGTATCTCCTTCAGTGCTGGCACGGTAGGTTTAATTTGCTTGTTATGTAGATCAACTCTTGATTAAAAGTATATTCAGTGTCAGAATAACCACTGCTATTTGCCCACTTTACAGAATATTATCAAGTCAAGTCAAGTAGATATTTATTGTCAGTGCAGTCATATACAGTGTACAGTACACAGTAAGATGAAATAACGTTTCTCCTGGACCCAAGGTGCAAGATACATGTATGACATACACAGTGCTGATAGGACATAAATAAAGTACCACAGGCGTAGGAAGGATGGAGGGAGGTGGTAAGGGAAACAGTTGGGGTATGTACACAGATGGGTAGCAGAGCAAATACTCCAATTACAAAAAGAACATTTAACACGATAATAAGACATTACAGTTAACACAGGGTCCAAAGCTGCAACTAAAATCAATTTAGTAAAAAGTGTCAGCGCAGTAATGCTTGTAAAACAAACATGAGATGAATGATGTTTAAAGTGACAATGCAATACTGTAATGAATCTGTACAAGTGTTGGTGAACTGTAAACAGTATGTCAGGGCATTAATGAACAAAGTGACATGTGCATTATTATTTATTTAAAGTGTCTGTTCACTAGCATGGAGGGAGTTACTTGGATCCCAAAGTGATATGTGTAGGGAGGAGCAGTGTTCAGGAGTCTGACAGCCAGGGGGTAGAAGGGGGTTTCCCAGTCTGGCAGTGCTTGAGCGGATGCTGCCGAGCCTTCTGCCAGATGGCAGATTGGTAAATGGATTGTGGGAGGGAGGGGGGGGGGGGGTTGGGGGGGGGGGGTTCGGAGGGACACGTCCATAATGCTGGAGGGCTTGTGGATGCTGTGTGAGTGGAAAATGTCCTGAACAGGGGATAGAGGCACACTGATCCTGGGGGTTACACTATCCACTGTCCACACTGCACAACAAAATCAAGAAAACAGCATTAACTTATTATTAACTTATTATTATTAGTAGTAAGCGTCTTACCTAACACAAAATATTCCATAAAACTGTCATGTCAGTGTCCTCCTCTTCCCTGTGTCCCTTATTATGTATCCATGCACACAGATGGCTTGGGATTGAACTTTGTAAGTGGTGGATCCACAATGTTCAAAAACATCAGAGACAAGATGGTGTGGATGAGAAGGGATGCACGCTGTGAGCTACAAATGAGATTCATTCTCTGCTCTCAAGCCTTCTTTCAGAAAGCCTTCTTTTTTCAGAAATATTGTTAGGATAAGAAATATAATGTCACTACATGGTGCAGAAAAATTAGTTCATGCCTTCGTCACCTCTAGGCTGGATTACTGTAATGCCTTACTGTCTGGTTGTTCTAGTAGATTCATAAACAAACTCCATTTAGTCCAGAATGCAGCTGCAAGAGTCCTTACTAGAACCAGAAAATATGACCACATAACCCCGATCTTATCCACACTGCACTGGCTCCCAGTAAAATTTTGCATTCCTTATAAAATACTACTATTGACCTATAAAGCACTGAATGGTCTCACGCCACAGTAACTGAGCAAACTTTTGGTCTTTTATGATCCGCCACGCTTACTGCGATCAAAAGGTGCAGGCCATTTGTTGGTACCTCAAATAGTGATGGCTACAGAAGGGGGAAGAGCTTTCTCTTACAAAGTCCCACAGTTATGGTATAGCCTTCCAATTATTCTAATTATTGTTCGGGACTCAGACGCAGTCTCATTGTTTAATTCCAGGCTGAAAACACATTTGTTTACTCAAGCTTACCATGAATAGATTTTTTTCTTTATGCAAAGTACACAGTCTTATCCATTACGGGATAGTAAGCATACATAACCATCTCTCCCTCTCTTTACCTCCCTTGTTCTGTCAGGCCACACATGATATTATGGAGATGCCAGTGATCCTGACCCTTTCTGCTCTCCAGACCTGCCTGATCCATCCTGATGCATTACCTCTGGATGGAGATCTCATTAACTGGAGGCTACAGCCTGCCACTGAGGACGACCCCAAGCAGTGCAACCTAGAGATTGCTAAAATCTGTATCCTGTGTTTATATGTTTCTGTAAAGCTGCTTTGAGACAATGTCCATTGTTAAAAGTGCTATACAAATAAAACTGAATTGAATTGAATTGAATTGAAAGGTCCTTCATGTTTATGGCCCTCCTCTGAGCCGCTAACCGTGCCTTCAAACGTCCAAATGCGCACTCGATCACCATACGTGCTTTGGAAAGCGATAGTCCATAGTACTGCTCCGTTGGGGTAACTCCGCCATTGGGATATTCTTTCATGAGATATGGATAAGCTGAATCACCTAGAATAAACAAGAGTTTATGGCAAGAGGGAACTGTCCCATATTTTAGGTTGCCTCTCAGTTGTGAATTAGCAAATATGCGCGTGTCACGTACACTGCCCGGCCATTTAACAACAGTGTCCGTGAAACAGTACTTGTGGTCACACAACGCTTGTACCTTCAAAGACTATTTACCCTCCCTCTTAATAAAGTCTGTGGAATTAGACAAAGGATTTTTGACCTCGACGTGTGTACAGTCAATTGCACTGTGGCATACATGTGTCTGATAGAAGTTGGTGACAAGTCCATTAACTTCGGGCTCTGTTTTCAGTGTCTTGATTTAGTCTGGACTCAGAACGATAGTGGTGGCCTTATACATGATGAAACTAGATTTGTTGCCGATTGCTCTAAACATAGCTTGCCTCTTGCGCATGTAGGCAGCTGCAGTATTATAAAATACAGAATTTAACTGCACAATGGCTGCAAAAAATGACAACAAAGCCAGCAAAGCTTGCACTTCAGTCTCCATGTTATTGTTTATACGGTTGTCAAGGTAGCGTAATGGTCATATGATAGGGGCTTGACGAATCAGGGAAGGATATGCAATGATCCAGAGAACCCAATCAGGGAACAAATGTGGGCAGCCACGCCTGCATTTTCAAATTGGCCGTTTTGGTCAGTTTACACTAAAATGCAACCCGGGAGTTTTCAAACTAAAACGGGGTCTTCAGTGTTTCCAAAAGTCTTCATTTTCGAGGGTCGAAAAAGCCGGAGTAGTGTAGAGGACAGGTGTAACCATAGCAAAAGTTATGTGTTTTAAATTGAAAATGCACAAGTGTGAACAGGGCCTTACAGAACAACCTGGCAGCCTCCTTGTTTCTGTCCCAAATGTAAAACAAGATTTGGCACCCTCAGCTAGGTTGCCACTCTGGCCTATTGGACTAAATTGCCAGCTGAGATCTGTGATCTGTGTATCCAGAACACATTTCTGAACAGTGGAGCCCCTAGCACATAGGCCATGTATGCCCTTAAGTGGAAATTCTGCAAATGAGGTAATGATGCAAATTGACCTTTTGGACCTCTGCTGTTGCTACATGGGCATCACCATGCACTTTCTATAAAAATTTTTACATTTGTCAATGTCAATTTTAATGTAATTTTAATATCACTTGTCCCAGTGGTGTTAGAGTGGGGGTTATATCCGAGCACCATTCAGGCAGGCATAGTTGGCTAATGTTATCCAATTGTCACACAACAGCCCTGGTGGTTATCATGGGTAAAATAGAATGATAGTTACACACAGATGGGTGTCAAAATACACTATGTTCTTACTCTTGTTACAAATTTCAATGGCAGAGGACCAATGGAGAGATTAGGCTAATTTAATAATACTCAGGTGCCACAAAGATTTTGTTTTATAGCTAATTGGAAGTAAATCTAATACATTAGTGCAAACAAAATCAATGTGTAAGTGTAGACAGTGTGTCTTTGACGTAGAGAACCAATTCTAAGATATACTGCAAGATTGGGAGATGGAAAGGGGGATTATGGATGTAGCTCTTAATGTAGACCTTGTTAGCTACACAAATCCTGAGAAAAATAAGAAAAATGTGCCTCCCTTTTTCATTACCTGATTTTCTGTGTAGTTTTTGACATGGATCATTTTGGAAAAGTTTTACCTGGAAACCCGGAAACCATATTTAATGATATTAGCTATTCAGGGACACACATGCTATTTTGGACAAGACTGAACAAAGTTATGTCTAAAAGTGCTCAAGACAATCTGCTAGACTGTCTGCTGGATAACTTGATGAATTATATAGCTCACAGTCTAAAGTGAGAGTGTGATTTCAGTTGAACTATATTGTTTAACCTTCACTCCAGATGGATATACTGTAGCTAGGAATCCAGGACTACCTGACAGTATATGGTTTTGGGCCCCTGGAAATGTCACCACTTTTCACCTTAATAGTGATGACCCGGTGCTGCATACATTTACAGGGTAGTATATAATTGTACAACCAAAGCTAATAAGTATTTTAACTATTCTTATGTCATGGAATGTAGCTACAGTTACAGGTTGGTGAAATATACTGCTGAACACTTCATTCACTACAGATCAGTCCATCAGGAAATGAGAAATGAAAGGGGGGGACCCTTAAAACTTAAAAAAACTTAATATTTTGCTTGCAGATCATTTGTTTAATTATTTTGGCACCACTTGTTCTGAAACAACAGTAAAGCATATTTTAAAACAAAAGGGATATCAGAACATTCCCATGTACTCTATCCATAAAAATCCTAACAGCTGCATTTATCCTACACATTATATCATTCTTTTACAACATATTTGTAGACTTCACAGCCTATGCCTTCTAGTATGGGTCCTATTTTATTGCCATATAGCATTATATAGAGCATTATTATATAGAATATGTGATATGAACAAGCTTTAATGTACATGCAGATGAATCATGTACAAAATATGTGCTATGTGTAACTATCTGTGGTCAGTGTAAATGCAGCATAAATAATGAAGACATCTATAAACAATGTTTACCTTTATTTGGGTTGACAAACGATTTAAGGCAAGAACAGTATAAAAAAGCAACATAATTTCGTGGTACAGTATAGTTGACATTTAGTAAAACCTCATGACTGAAAGGATGAACCAAACTACAACACTGACATATATTTCCAAAGATGTGCTTGTAAACATATTTAGGTAATGCAGCACGATTCAAGTAATAAAGGGTACTACTTTATCCATGTAAGTGAGGTTGGATAGACAACCATACATTGCACTGAAAACAACTGTACATAAGTTAGTATTGATTGCTTGTTAAACTATGTACAAAATGTACATCACAATAGTACTATATGGCACTGAGACATGTTGAGTAACTCTTTTCACTGAACACAATACAGTCGATTAATGGCTATGGCCAGAGCAATTTCATGTTAATAGGTTAATGCGGACATATCCACTGTACAGTCACTTGTAATCTACTGCAAATCATCCTTTAGCACATAGAGGTTATAAAATATCAAATACATTCAATATCATAGTACACAACAATACATGTGCATTCTACCAGCTAGATGTAGTCATTTACAGGCAGAGTAATTACAGAAAGGTTTACATGTTTGTCGTTTATGACAGGCACCCAAAAAGCAAATAGCATATATTACAAAAACTTATCTCACCAGGGTAATGCCATTACATACCTATACAGTATTTCATAACATTATTAACACTGCATTGTACCTCTAATGTTACATTCATTCATTAAAAAAATGAAAGTAGCCTCACATGGAGGCAATGAATAACACCATGGAATTGATGTTTATGAGTCCTTGTGTGAGCCAGGAACATGTAGTTTGAACTCACATCTTCCCATCATTCTTTGCAATTGTAAAATGAATAATCAGTATTCACAAAACACCTACTAAACAGACAGCAGCTTTTTCCAGTCAAGCAATAAGGCCATACATACCACAGGAAGTGGTCTGTGTGGTTGCCACTTGCTGACTGGCACACATGGCTACTGTACTCAGACCTTCAAAGATGTTTAAACCAAATATTAGAGCGAAGATCCTCTTTTGCTCACCTGGCAACCACCTTTTATGCCTTTTGTGAATATTAACCGGTACTGAGATTTGTTTAGCTTTTCTTTTCACCTTGAAATTGGTCATACTGCCCCGACACAAGAGAGTAGCTCATGCCCAGATGAGTGTGATGATGTGTATGAAGGTGGTGAGCAAATGGAAGAGTTTCTCTCTCGCGCTCTGGGTCCCTGTCCTCCTGTTCAGGACCTCCTGGCTCCCCAGGCTGAAGAAGGTGAAAAAAAAAACTCTGAATGAAATCACAATTCAATCAACATGAAAACATAGGTTGTGTGATTAGGAACTTTCTGAACAAACCCACCACAGGACATTTTCCATGGTATGGATGGTTGTGATGTGGCAGCAGCTCAAGGTCTGTAGGGTCAGAAACTGTCTTGCTATGCTGCATCCCACTTGAATCCTCCCTCTCAGATGTCTTCCCATACATAGGGTAATGGAAACCTAGCAGGCGTAAAATTTACTGAATGATTATTGTTAAGAGTAAAAGAACCTCATGTAAAGAGAAATTTTTGAGAAATCCATCCAACATTACCTGGGTAGTTGTGCACCAGTGCTGGTGACATCACACTAAATGATGTGTTATTTGTCTCACAAAGATGTAGGTATGGGTAAGAGTGCTGGTACTGGATGTAAGATTGTTGAGAAGATGACACAGCCACTCTTGTATTCTGTGGGTTTTCAGAGGTTTCACTAGGTGCCTTTTCCACCTCTGCTCTGGTACTCTCCTCGATGTCTTCAGAAGGTGTCTCACAATGTACATTTTGAAGCTCAGCTTCCAGTCTGGGCTGTGGCTCAGGAGGCACATGCCAATCTTTCCCCTTGTCTGGGCCTATTTCCTGAGAGACCTTGTTAACCTCTTGATTTTGCTGCTTCACATATTTGGACTGAAATGAGTGGCTCCAGGACTGTGATTCTGAAGCCTAAACCCAGAGGAACATCTACCGTCAAACAGTTTAGGGTTTTACAACCAACGCAATCAGACATCTACAATGGGACGTCCATTGTCATACAACAGAAGCGATTGTTAGTTTTAAAGGATAAAGGGGCAAATCTGAGAATTTGAATTCAATATTAGTTACATCAACATCAATTAGGATCCTCAGGGCACAATATTATACTTATTACATGATACACAAATTTTAAAGACTATGAAATGTTACACTTAAATCAAAGACATTTCTAAAAATGTTTAGACATTTTCAGAAAATTTCAGAAAATGTGTAGTAATGTCAGAGACTTACATTTAGATATGTTATATTTGTATCCACATTTGTTTTTGCATTTTGACATTCTGAGTTGAAGTCTTCAGACTCCATGTTAAGCCCCTGGTCTTTTGTTATTGACATAACAGAAGACTTCACCTGGGGCTGCTGAAGAGATAACTGTTTGTCCAACTCTACATAGATGAAACCAGGTTTTGCACAGCTGATTTTAGCAGAGTTTGTTCCCTTATGAATGGCCACAGATGATGATATTATCTGTTTTGTATCCTCTTTTGTTCGTTCTTTCTGCTCAGGTCCACGTCTAGCTTGGGCTCTGCTATGTTTGCTGCATTGCACATCATCACAGCATGTCTCATTCTGTTGCCTGTGATTGTTTGGAACTATCATAACCTTCTGGTCTATAGGAGCATTACGAGCATACTGTCCATAGTACAAGGACTGAGCTAAAGCAGTCTGCGTTTGTGTGATAGCTAATTGAAGCTGTGACTGAGAGCTGGTATCAGCAGTTGATTCTGAGGTTTTCAGATCCTCACTCAACTCTCGAACATCCTCCTTAGTTCTAGCATAAGGTGTTGAAACCTTTAGGAAAGCAGCAGAGTTTCCTTGTCCAGAGTGCATGTAGCCTGGAAGACCATAAGATTCATATCCATGACTGTGAGTTGATGCCTGAATTTCTTTTCCCAGGGCTGTAGTGACAGAAGTAATTGGAATCTTGGGATTGATATTTCCATTCAGATTGGAATCAGGAGCTGAGTTTCTCCTTGATCTAGAATTTAATCCTCCATCCTCTGCCACATCTGATATGTCTGAGTATGCCGGACTGTTGGTCTTGGTAGTACTACTGTCACAGTTTGAAAGTGTGCCTGAGTCCATTCTTGCAGAGCTCCCAATAGAGGGACTGGGTGCATTGTCAGTGAAAGTGTACACTTTGTCAGCTTCGGCTCTGATACTTGCCATTCGACTTTCTTGAGTTTCACTAAAACCGTTAACAACATCCTGCTTGCTCAGATGCTCTTTTAACAAGCTAACCGGTAAATCCTTTGCTATACTTTTTATATCATCTGCTTTTATGAAAGCAGGATCAGCTTTCGGACTTCTTGAATCTTTATAATTTCTATCCTTTAGCCTGTGCTTCTCCTTTCTCCTATTTTCCTTGCTTACCACTATGGCTGCATTTGCCATATTAACTTGTGCAACAATATCCAATTTTGGCTTGATGGGTTTCAATGAAAGATTCTTAGTCTTTGTAAGAGCAACAGATGGTGAAGGTTGATGAGAGGAGCCATCTGTGACTTTACTAGGAAATGTAGGAATAGCAATAAGCTTTGGAGGTGCAGGAGTAGTAACAATAAACCTGTTGGTCCTAGTTTTGGCTGAGCACCTTTCAGCAACACCATTTTCCTTTTTAACTTCTCTCTTATCAATGACACCCTCAGCTTCAAGTTTGGGCATCTCTATAGATGAGTTACGATCTGTAATAAGGCAGTTCTCAAGGACTACAGACATGTTCGAAATAAGTGGCAGGTTGTTTAAGTCATCGGTGGGTCCCTCTTTTCCAATCACATTCCTTCGTTGCTTAGAGTTTGTGGTGGGACTGTGATCACTGGTGAGTAGTAACTTTCTGTTCTTTAAAGATCCACCAGAATTAAGCTTATACATGGTTCGTGGCTTCTTGGAAATAATATCGACATTCTCACTGGAGTCAAGGGGCATGTTGCTGAGCGATTCATCATAATCAGAGAGCCGGTCCTCACTCTCTGCCTCAAACTCTTGCTTGCTGGTGCTGTCCAAGTGTGCATGCGATTGGTGATAGCGAAGCCCATTAATATGTTTGTATTTCTTGTTGCAGTTAGGGTGTGGACAGTCAATTAGCATTGGTGAGGCACAAACTTGGTCCAAAAACATTGGATCAGATTTCCCCTGTGGAGTGGATGGAGCACTCCTAGATTTGGTGCGGATTCTTTTCCCATTTCCATTCCTAATGTCCTCAGAAACTAAGGTCAAATCTAGATCTGGTGGAGCTTTGCTTATCCTTTTGCCGCACATAAGTGAACTTGACTTAATGTCCTCTACTGAAAAGTATGTAGGGTTCCTACAGGTACTAAAGTTTAGACTTCCTCGTCTCCCTTTGTTGCCTATGCCCACGCCACGTCTCTTATGAGTCAGTCCTCTTATCTTGGAGAGACCAGGTTCTGTCACAGGCTGATCAGGCACTGCCAATCTCATCCGTTTACCCCGTCCACGCCCACATGTCATTTCAGAATCACTCATTGGAGACTCACAAAACCTATTGAATAAAAATGGGACATGAAAATAATTGCATTAATGATTAAAACCATATAAAACATATTTGTTTAATTGTAATCTAGGAAGAAAGAGTATTACATCAGAGATTTCATCTATTTGTATACATGAAAATATTGAACTGTTACCGAGGGGGAGCCCAGTCATGTTTGGTACAATCTAAGAGCGTTCCCACATAGGTCCTTTTTCTCCATGTCACATTCACAACAAGCACCCCTGAAGTCAAGCAATCAGACAGAAATAATAACCGGCTATGAGTCATAAATGGCTTACATAAATGTCCAAAAATATTTAAACAGTTCTGCATAATAATGCATAATTCTGCTATGCCTTAAGTGCCCTTTCTCCATCAAATTGATCACATTTTTATAACTTGTACATAACATGTATATAACCTGGACAAAACTCCCACAGAAAATACTGTTAATACACAACATATTTATTTAACCCTGTTTTACTATATTTTTGCATATATTATCTCTATAACCTGACTTATTTTCTTCATATTTTGAGACATAGCCTACAATATAAGCAATTTCTTGTATAGTATTTTGTCTGGATTCACTATGTGATTGATCTCAGTCAGAGTTGTTAGGACGGTGTTCTAAAATTTTAATTTGCTTAATCAATATGCACCCAGTGTCTCCACTGCCCTGAAATGCTTAAACGCTTTAGTAGGTGATTCAGTCTCCCAGCTGCTTTGTAAATGTAGCCCAGTGGTGCTCATGGCTCATGGCAAGACTTGTCTTGTGGCCTTTTACATGTATTTGTCACACATGCACAGTATAAATTAATGAATCACATTGTTCCATCTAATTTTATTTACACCTAGCTTATGAAATATATTTTATTGACTCTTAAGGGGTATAAAATTAGGGCAAGAAAATCAAATTATGTGGTATCTTAAAAGTAATGCATCATTGTATGTAATCCAGTAGCTCAATTACACGTCCTTACCCTCCTCTGTTTCATGCCAAACAATCCCTTCCAGATTTACACTTGTTCCTGGTTGACATGGCTCCATGTAGTTTGACTCAATAGCTCTTTCAGCCTCTTGTGTATTGGTCCCCACTGATCTGGTTTTTATACTTAACTGATAAAAGAGAAAAGAGCAGGTACACAGTGGATATTTCAGTATGCATAACTGAAATCCTTCCTTATACTATGTATGTAAATATATATGACTGTAAATATATTTAACTGGATAAAGGACATAAGATAAATATCAGAACAATGTAGACATATAGGGACAATAGAAAGCAAGGGGTTGGGGGGGGGGGGGTGGAGACTCTTACTCCTCTCTAAATTAAAACAGTAAATACCACATGAAATCACATCAAACACACACACACACACACACACACACACACACACAAACACACAGTGCTTTTGTCCCAATTGGAAGGAGTGATTCTGCTCAGGTCTCCAATAGCAACAGCCATCAAAAAATCAAAAGGGGTGTCTAACAAAATACAGAGGAAATGGCTGACAACAACTGAATACCTAGAAGTGATGTATTTATAACCAATAATCCCTTGTTCCATTTTTTTTTTTTAAATAATGCGATACGGAGGATTTGTGTTTTACTTCCAATATCTATCTCTTTACAGAAGATGTAACCAAACATGACTAATAAAGGACCACATCACTGCTCGTTTGGCATATAGCATTTTTTGTTTGCATATGAGAGCTCCTTTATCGCAGTTCACACGCGCGCGCGCGCACACACACACCTTTACATTCATTTAAAACCTTCAGCGTATTTCACATTGAAATTGCTCATGACACATTTTATTATGATGTCCCTCACCAGTAATGCTCACATATTTGGCCGTATATCAGCCTGTAGGATTGAATTATCGATTGCACTCATCGTCAGCCTGTGATGAGATGTGACACACGGCACAAATTTAAACCCCTAACGTTTGTCTATGATTATCAACAAACGGACGCCATTCATGTTGAACGAGCGGAGACTGGCGCAAAGAAAGCATCCTAACAAGGATCGCTGGCTGTCTTACCGTTTTGTGGTTGAACTCTCTCTCGCAGCTCCGTCCATCCTCCTCCACAACAAAAGCACTAGCCCGTATCCCCTTTGCGTCCATTTCGTCCCTGTCCATGACCGCCGTTCCTCCGTTTGCACAATAGCACGCGCTCTCTTCGTTCCTCCCGAAAGCACGGCCATTCTCGAATTCAAAGGCTTCGCCGTGCTTCTCTTTACGCGTCCGCACACAGTCCTTATCTTTTTTAAGTCCTTTGCCTTGATGTTTTCCCCTCTTGCCCTCTTTGCCTTTGGCGCACGGAGCGCTTGCATCATTCGTATTCATTTCGAATGCCTCTCCAGGGCGTCCTTGAGCTTCACGCCGCTTGGCGATGCACACTTTGGGAAGCGCGCGCAGCGGCGGCGGGTCGAGCGACCGCAATTTGTCGCCGCCGTCGCTCGCGCAGGAATTGCGCCGCTTCTCTTTGAATCTCCTCACCTCAGTGCAGAAACTGGCGGCGGGACTCGCGAGGCCATCGAACCCGGCGCTGGCGCTTTCCGCGGCAACACTGAACGGCAGCTCGTCCGCGGTGCTTTTTACGGTCAGAATGCGATTCATCTCCGATTTCCGGCGGTCCTTTTCCAAATCGGCTTCCAGGTCGATGATCAGATCGCCGAGTCCGATCTCCCAATCATCGCCGCTGTCGTACGCATCAACTCCGTTTGCCTTACTACTCTGCCCAGTGGAGGATGTGACTGACATTCTCCACATTGAATATCTGACAGATAGGGTGATGAGTCCTAAATCAACAGGATGGGAGGGTATTAGGTATTAATGACTTATTATTATTTCATGGTAAACAGCATATGCCAAATTTCTTGGCACACCTGACCCAGTGATTACCTGGCATTAGTAGTCTTCTATACATGAATCTGATTAAGGGTCATTCCACGCTTGTTTAACACTGGTGAGTATGTATATTTAGTTACTTTATTAGGAGCACCAAGGGGTGGCATTGCCCCCCCTAAAAATCTGGTGGGCCACCCCAGGTGCCCCCTGCCCAAAGATTTTTTTATTTTTTTTTCCAATTGTTAATCACAACCCGTGTACTCCGGTACACTAGGTGGCGGTAAGTTGGTATAGCAAGCCATTAAAAAAATTGCAAAGAAGAACAATAAAACTCACACTATATATACTCAAAAAAAACAAAAAAAACAAAAAACAAAAACAAAAGAAACGTCCTCTCACATTCAACAATTTTTATTTCCAGCAAATTTCTTAACATGCACAAATATTTGTATTAACATGAAAAGATTAAACAACTGAGACATAAACTGAACAAGTTTCACAGACATTTGATGGACAGAAATGGAATAATGAGTCACTAAACAAAGAGGGGGTCAATATCAAAAGTAACAGTCAGTATCTGGTGGCCACCAGCTGCTTTAAGTACTACAGTGCACCTCATCCTCATGGACTGCTCCAGATTTGTCAGTTCTTGTGAGATGTTACCCCACTCTTACACCAAGGCATTTGCAAGTTCTCGATCACATCTGGGGGGGACACATGGTTACACGTGGTTTGTCACTGCAAGGCATATCAGATGTCCTTCCTGTCTCCCTGTAGCACTGTGTTCGGTGTCTTACATTACAGACATTGCAGTTTATTGCTCTGAACACATCTGCAGTCCTCATGCCTCCCTGCAGCAGGCCTATGGCATGTTCACGGAGGTGAGCAGGAACCTTAGGCATCTTTCTTTTCTCCTGGTGTTTTTCAGAGTCAGTAGAAAGGTCTCTTTGGTGTCCTAAGTTATTGTAACCGTGACCTTAATTGCCTACCGCCTGTAAACTGTTTGTGTCTTAAGGACTGTTTCATAGGTGCATGTGCAATAATTGTTTATATACATGTGTGTGTGTGTGTGTGTATATATATATATATATATATATATATATATATATATATATATATACACACACACATATATATATATACACACACACACACACGTATATAAACAATTATTGCACATGCACCTATGAAACAGTACTATACAGTACTATATATATATATATATATATATAGTACTGTGAAAAAGTTGTAGGCACATGCACAGAAATGCTCTAGAGCAAAGATGCATCAAATTAAATGTTTCAACATAAAAAAAAATACAGTGAAGTGCAGTAAACAGTAGTAATTGAAACAAAGTCGATATTTGGTGCGACAAAAAATATAAAAATAAAAATAGTAGTTTCCGGTACAATTTGTGCAGTTTTATAAGGAAATTCTCTGTAAGTTTTACTGAGCATCTTGCAGAACCAGTCACAGTTCTTCTGGAGACTTTGACGGTCACATTTCCTTCTTATTTTTGCAGCAAAACCCAGCATTCATTGTTTTTTGTCTGAAAAGTGGTCTCTTATGTAATATGCTGCTTTCTTTAATGACATACAAAAAATTTTCTGTAACATTTCATTTTGTAATAGGAAACTAATGTTCAGGATTTTAAAATGTTTTTTGTACTGTCTTGATAATGTAAAATCTATAACAAAGTTTGTACTAAAAAAATTGGGTGCCTAAAACTTTTGCATGGTACTGTGTGTGTGTGTATATTATCAGTGAGTCTTATTGTTCTTTGGTGGATTGCTATACCAACTTCTGTTCTTTCGTGCGAGACTCAACCATTAGTTACCAATGGCCCGATAGGTCAGGATCACAGTGACAAAAAGACAAAAAGAAAAATATGACAAAAAAGAGCTCAGTAGCTTTCCCAGGACACCAGCCTTGTGGCTTTGCTATGGTATGGAAGAGGCCACAGAATTCAGGAATTTTAGCTGACCTTGGAGCTCCATTTACAGATACACAAACTTTCCATGGCTGACCTTGGTGTGCTCTCCTGGGCTTGCTCTCTAACCTCACACTCATTGTAAACAAATGCTCGTAGACCAGTACAGTAGCTCAGCAGCTCACCACTTTTAGTGCTGTTTTCAAGCTGTTATAATTTGCATAGTAACATAGAATAAAAAAATGCACATATAATTTTTCCATAGTGTGTGTACACTGCCTAAGCATACTGGCATAGGTTACTGTTTCTTGTTTTGGGTACCATATTGGTAATACCATTACAGCACAGACTGTATAATAGACAACTGCAAAAGTGTGCTCTCTCTGGATTTTAAATCGATGATCACAACCCACAACAGTCTGACTAAAACATGGTTTCTCTGAATTCCTGAAAAGAAAACCTGCCCTGCTGATGGTGACTCTGCAAAGCTAGGACAGAGCTTTCACTGAAGAAAAGAAGGTATAATGTATATCCATCCAGTTTTTATGATATTATTAAGGAAAATGATTAGGCATTAAGATAAGTCAACACATTTTGGCTCATATTTGACACATACCTAGTCCTAGACTAATCATGCTGCCAGCTATGTACTGTAGTTAAAACTACTGAGTGCAGTTGTAAGTTAGTTAGCTAGTAAACGTAACCTCCTAGGCCACCGCACCAGATTTCATTTCACTGTTTATTGTTCAGCATCCATGCTATGGTCAAAGTCACTGAGATCACATTTTCCCCCATTCTCATGTTTGATGTGAACATTAATTGAAGCTTTCACATTTTTTTTTAGCTTTCACAGGCACAAAATTGAGTGCTGTATCTGTTAAGGCATGATTATTTCTAGATATTTCTTTGGTCTGTCAGACTGTAATACTAACTGCAGATTAAATTCTTTACACTGTCACAAGTAAAATATCACATTCAAATTCTACAGTAAAATCACAAATGAAACATCACACAAAGGCATTAATGTTGTTAAAATAAACACAATTATTTAATCAGTTCAGTGTTGCAAATACAAAACAATATCCATTCAGCAGTGCTCTTTCTTGGAAAGCCACCATTTACATATTTGTTATGCCTAGGCAGGACAAAATCGGTAAATCTGTTATAACTGACAGCTTAATGTCAGATGACATTGTAGGTATCAGGAATTGTGTGAAAACCATTAATGTAGCAATAGAATATAATGAGTTATTACATGAATGCAGGCTATATTCTACTTACCATCCTGGAGAGAGTATAAAGACTCATGATTTTCTATATTCTATGTTTGAAACTGAATCTGTGTCATAACATTGGCAATGTTGCACAACATTTCTGTTGTAGTTTACTAATGCCAGTCTAGGTCCTACAATTGCTTCAAAACAGGCTACTGATCAGCTCTTACCAAAAATCTCTTCATATGCCACCAAACAAAAAATAAGAAAAACACTTCATATGGCGTATAGGTTTGTTAAACTGGCTTCTCATTTTCTGTGTAAAAATGAATAAAGATTTTGCAACACTGGACCTAGTGAGCATGCATCATACTACATTGCTGTACTGATTGTAATGTGTCCTCTCTTTGTACTAGTAAAATGGCATGCATTTTATGAGTAGAAAGTAAGGACACTCTGATGGTTTCCTCTTACAAGCAGAATTGGTGGAAGACCATTAGACAGTGTTTCCAGCCAGCACATGTAGAGGGCACTAGACACTGTTCCTTTCCTGGCAAGTGGCATGCTCCTGTGAAAAAAATAGAAGGGTACACATGAATAAACCATCCATCCATTTTCCATATTGCTTGTCCTACAGAGGGTCACAGGGGAGCCTGGAGTCTATCCCAAGCTGCTTGGGGCGCAAGGTGGGGGACATCCTGGATGGGGTGCCAACCCATCACAGGGCACGACTGAACACATATTCACACACTACGTACAATTTGGAAATGCCAATCAGCCTACAACATATGTCTTTGGGCTGGAAGGTGGAGGTCGGGGTGGCCAGTGAAGGCCCCCATAGCATGGGGAGAACATGCAAATAATTAGAATTAAATCAACTCAATTTCTATAAACATATGCTATGTCAAAACGGAAAATTAAATGCAGACAGTGCAGACCTATCTGCAATGTATATAACCATTTGTTTTCTATGGAAGTCCAGAAAGGCCATGTTTTTTTTTATTTCAATATAACAAGTAGTTTTCTCTAGAGCACAACTTATTTTTCTCATGATTTCAAAATGCATGATTAAGCATCCATGCTGTACAGCATGGATGAATGCATCCATTTTTACTTTAAATCAATGACACAAGCAGAGATACCTGGCACAGTGGTAGAGTTACCACACCTCAAGACATTGGTCAGATGTTTTATTTCAAGACATTCATCAGGTTTTTGTCCTTAACATGCTGGTGTGTGGAACTAATTTTTATTACGTATCCCATCTCAAGCCTCTGTTGCTAATTCCAAAACGTCATTTTAGAACTAGTAACAAAGGCTTGTGCCATTGATATGCTTATGATTTTCAATCTTCAGTGAATTTTATCTTCAATATCGGCAGCCTTGGTAAATATGAGCAAAGAAGGCTGTGAAAATTGTCTTTATTGTTTAACCATTTGATCTTTTTTTTTTTGCGTGTGTTCACTCTTTTCTTTTTTTTCCAGTTTCATTTTTATTGAACATTTCTGCTGAAAATTTCTTCTGAACATTTCTGCTGAACATTTCTGTTGAACATTTCTGCTGAACATTTCTGCTGAACATTTCTGCTGGACATTTCTGCTAAACATTTCTGCTAAACATTTCTGTTGAACATTTCTGCTGGACATTTCTGCTGAACATTTCTGCTGAACACGTCTACCAAACATGTCTGCTGAACATCACCTTTTCTCTTCTATCCTCCCCTCCCGTTCCCAAATATTCCATTGAGAAGAAAAAAGAAAACAAATTGGCTACCCAATAACTGTCGCTGTGCCCATGGAGACACTGACACTGAGCTGCAGCACGGTGGCCAAGACCATACAGCGGTTTAACAGGACAGGTTCCACTCAGAACAGGCCTCGCCATGGTCGACCAAAGAAGTTGAGTGCATGTGCTCAGCGTCATATCCAGAGGTTGTCTTTGGGAAACAGACGTATGAGTACTGCCAGCATTGCTGCAGAGGTTGAAGGGGTGGGGGGTCAGCCTGTCAGTGCTCAGACCATACGCCACACACTGCATCAAATTGGTCTGCAAACAGTTTGCTGAAGACAAGCAGACTAAGGACATGGATTACTGGAACCATGTCCTATGGTCTGATGAGACCAAGATAAACTTATTTCGTTCAGATAACAAGTTTTGCCTTGCTAAAGAAGCTGAGGGTGAAGGTGATGGACTAGCCAAGCATGTCTCCTGACCTAAACCCTATTGAGCATCTGTGGAGCATCCTCAAATGGAAGGTGGAGGAGCACAAGGTCTCTTATCCACCAGCTCCGTGATGTTGTCATGGAGGAGTGGAAGAGGACTCCAGTGGCAATCTGTGAAGCTCTGGTGAACTCCATGCCCAAGAGGGTTAAGGCAGTGCTGGAAAATAATGGTGGCCACACAAAATATTGACACTTTGGGCCCAATTTGGACATTTTCACTTAGGGGTGTACTCACTTTTGTTGCCAGCGGTTTAGACATTAATGGCTGCGTGTTGAGTTATTTTGAGGGGACAGCAAATTTACACTGTTATACAAGCTGTACACTCACTACTTTACATTGCAGCAAAGTGTCATTTCTTCAGTGTTGTCACATTAAAATATATAATCAAATATTTACAAAAATGTGAAGGTGTACTCACTTTTGTGAGATACTGTATATTTAACAATTTTTTTTTTTTTGGATAAGCCTATGCTGTGTTTGCAATTGTTTGACATCCATGAGTGTAGAGTATTTTTGTGATATTTTTTTTAACAAAAGATCAGAAGGCTAAACAATAAAGACAAATTTACACAACCTTCTTTGCTCATATTTACCAAGGGTGCCAATACTTGTGGAGGGCACTGCATGTCTATCCAATAAATAAAGAATATGCATGACAGTGGTATTTGATTTTTGTTGGTAATGTCTCAATCCTTTTTTCAGAATCAACACTTTCAGAATGTAAGTATGTGTAAGGATGTGCATACATAATTTTTGACGGGAGTATTTAAAGATTGTGTCTTCATTCGGGTAAGGAGATGATAAACAGTAATTTTATGACATGATCTTTATAATAGAATATCATAAGTGGGGGACTTGTTTCAAATCTGCTCCTTTTACATTGTGCAATACGCACTATGTAAATTTCTGGCTGTTACTCCAAATTTGGCCACATCTTAAAAATACACTACAGCTACTTAGAGACAGACTGACAAAAATGCTCGTAGATATATAAAGAAGAACTACTTACATGACAATGAGGTTTGCTGTGCTTGAGTGCTCCTGTAGCAGTTCATTCAATCTTATTTGACGATTTGTCTAATTTAAAAACAAAAATTGTATGATTGTCAGAGATACAGGTATGTTAATATAATATTATTAATAATTATTATTATTTTAAGAACTAATAATACATTATTCATTATTATAATGACCAATAACAGCAGAATTTAAGTGAACAATCTAGAAAAAATACATGTTGATCATTCAGCCTCACCTTGGCCTTGTACAATTCAAGTTCATTATCAGTAATCCTCCATGGTTCCTCAGACTTCAACCTCTCAGCATCTTCCTGCTCCATATCATCCTCCTTCAGTCTGTATGGCTCAATCATCTCCTCAAATTTTTCTTTACTGAAATGAAGGGGACATTAGGCCACAGTCTGGCAGCTACAAGTAGTACAACTGTTTGTTCTGCATCACTAAATCATTCTCAGCTTACTTGTGTTTCTTTGGCTTTATGTTGATATCTCCAAGAACATTAATGTCAGAGAAGTCAATCCTGAACTTGCTCAGTAATGTAGCCATTCTGGAATCAGAATCAGTGTTATTTACTTGCTCAAACCTGTTACAGGAATAACTAGAAAGGGTATATTCTAAACTATATCTTGGTAAAAAAAACCAAACAAACAGCTTTTATATACATACAATTTATTAAATAAAATGTATTAAAACAAATAGGAAAGCATATTGGCATATCATCATCATCAGCCACATTCTGATTGTTCTAAAACATAAATAATAGTCTTTTTGTAAACCTTTTCCATATTCTACTGTATATATATGTGCTATATGCTATATTATTAGAGCATATACAGTTTATCTCATAATTATTGGCACTCTTCATCAAAATGCAGGAAAAAATGGCTATAAACATGAATATAACATGAATTCATATAGGACTGCTTCATGTTTCCACAGGGCAGTTCTCATCAGAACTAGTGAACATTTCTTGTGTGCTTGTTTCCTTGCCTAGCACCCACAACAATCTTAAATGGTCACCTAGTGAACTCCTAGTATGTAGTCTATAAAACATCCCTGCTGTATCATATTTGCCCTCTTTTCCATTCTAGTCTTGTAGAGAAATTGAAGAAGTGGATTGAAAGATGCTAAATATAGCACCCTATTCCTTTGTTTCTAGCTAATAAGACTAACTGTATTATTGGTAAATCTGTGCCATCACCTTAGGTGCCAATCCATTGCAGGGCACAATCACATACACATTCAAACACTCATTCATTCCCTACAAACACTTTGCACATGCCAATCAGTCTACCATGCATGTCTTTGGACTGGGGGTGGAAATCAGAGTACCCACATACAAACTCCCCATACACAGGGCAGTGGCAGGACTCGAACCCCCAACCCTGTCAGTGTGAGGCGAATGTGCTAACCACTAAGCCACTGTGCAACCTTGTTTTAATAAATCGTTTTGTTTTTTTAACTTTCACAAACTCTTGTATTTCTGGGGAGAATGGTGAGCTTTTTGTTGTGCCAGACACCAGTGGAGTTTGAGCAATGCCCAAGTAATAAAATGATGCTCAAAATGGGAGATGCAGTACATAGAAAGATACAATGATCCAATAGCCAGCACTCTAAGCAATAATCATAGCAGTTCTGTGTGGTAAATCATTGGGTTTGTAAACACAAATCAGGCGCCCAGGTTTGCCAGCATACTATTGCTGCAAAGTTGCATTTCAGATGGATAGTTTCACAGGATACATCAGGAGTCACACTGGTGACACTGTGACAGCCCAGAACACTAAAACAGTTTTATGACAGATCAGGCTGTGACACTCAGATCAGGCATCGTCACTCTTGACTCGACAGATCACTGGTCTCTCTCGCATCAGTTCTGAAATAATCAAAATTTGGTTTTGTTTTTTCATGTACAGATAATTTCACAGCTGGTATTAATACCGTTTGCAAACTGATTCTGTTTATTTTCCATTTCCCTATGGCAAATTTCTAAGAAACCTAAATTTGGCCATCTGACCATTTGATCTTAAAGATGCAAATTTTATCTGGACGATTGTCTGTTGTGCAGAAAGTCCTCTCAGTGATTGAAAAACCAGCCAAATCTCCTTATTTCACATGTGGAAGGACTAAATGTCAATCATGAAAAGAGTCACTTCTCCTTTGGAGACTGTTCTATGAAGTTGTTCTCCCTGCAAAGGGAGAAACTGTAATGACAGACACCTCCCAGTTGACATGTGAGAAAACTTTAAAGTTTAAAGGATAAAGGGAAGTAGAAACAAACAGGCATATTAACTTTGAAATGCCAGTATATCATCATCCTTGAAATAAATGTAATAATAAATGTACCTCCAAGGTACATTAAAAAAAAATCCCTTCCTAAGTTGGGCGAGGGATGTATTTCTGCTACTGCTACTGTTACTGAGGACACTACAGCATATCCAATAGACTATGCATTGCATTCAGTGTTGCGGATACTCTCAATAACACTGAACAGTCTATGGAGCTATTTGTTGTTAATGTTACTGATAGGCCATCTGTGATTCTACCTGCCACTATTCTGACCAGATCTACTCTTTCAGCTGAGTGGCTCACTATGGTATAGCAGTGCAGGACAACCTGGGTGCAACCCTTTACATACTGGCATGTTTGCGAAGGGTTAGAGGCACCCTTATGAGTGTGTATTCTCCATCTAAGTTTCTATAAGTCTCAATAAACATGTTTTCTCACTATGGTGTAAATCACTGGGCAAGAACCCCTTGGACAGTCACCAATGTTTTGCAGTTTTTGCATCGAGATCTCAGTGACACAGAATGTCTCTGACCTCCGCACAGAAAAATGGTCCCAGTGTGAGATCTGGACTTGAACAAATGGAAGATGCAGATATAAAGTAGCTTTCATTTAAGACAGCTTTTTGCTGGCCATCAGTACACCCAGGAAAGTTAGTAAACTGCATGCATTAGTGCTCAGCATGCAAACATGTCATGCTGTGGCTGAACCAAGCATTCCAAAAGTATTAGCATAGACAAATAAAACTATTATTCAGTCAATTTTTGCAGATGATAATGTGCCAAGGCCAGCCCTGTGTCCGGTGAGGGCTCTCAGGTGCTATGTGTAGCAGCTAGCTGGCAGGTCACTGACTAGTTGCATGTTTTGGGGAGCACTATAAAGGGGTTCCTTATAGGCTGACTGCACAGGCATACTTACAGTAAATGCAGGTCAAGAGGCACCTTAGTCCTTTATGTTCTATTCAGTGGGCACTATGGTGGCACTACATAGATTGTTAGTGATGGACATTTGTGAAGCACCAACATGGAGCTCACAAACTACCTTCACCAGATTATACTGCCAATATTGCTTTATTGAACTCATCTAGTGTCCTGTAGTGAGTTTGACTGATTCACATCCTCAGTGCAAAACAGTATAATCACTTATATGAGAATCAGTGATTCTCCTCATCAATCAGAAACAGTGTCAGTACTCTGAGTTATTCTCATCTTCAGCACTTTAGTGAGTCTCATCCTCAATAGGGAGCAATATCAACACTAAGTGACTCCTTCTCAAAAAAGAGTGGTATCGACACATCCTCATAAGATTGATATGCAGTCTCCACTATTTTGGAGGAAATATTACTTAATTATACCAGTGATTGTAGGACTAAGTGGAAAACCACCAGGACACCTTGACATCACTTGTGTTGATGAGAATGGACAGAAAACAAACATGACAAGACATAGCCGAGGACTAGAATATTGGAATTTGGCAAGGAGACTTGCACATGGCAAATTTCCACTTTTTCTAAAGGAAACTGCCCTGGTGGGTCTTCACTCAGCCCACAATCTACAGGTTTTCTTTATGGTTTTAATGTAGGGACTAGGAGTTCATGCATCCCTTACAGTTTCAGTTTTAAAACTGACAGTGCTTAATGGTATATGTATAGATTATAGATCATATCAATAAAAGCCTGTTTCTTTTAGGTTGAAAGTAATTTGTTTTTTTTCAGTGGTGATGGAAGAGATTGTACTGCACATGTACACAACCTGATGTTTATACCCCCGGGACATAGGGTATGATCAGTGCCAACAGAGGTCCCAGGCACTGAGGGTAATATTAAAATATATATATATATATATATATATATATATATATATATATATATATATATATATATATATTCCAAGACAATTTGTTTACATTAATGATAAAAATTATTTAGGGCTATTAAAAATTATTCCACATATATTGTTGAGAGAAGTTCACATAAAAAATAATTTTATTAGATTTGATTCTTCTATTGTTTCAGGATAATTTTGAATTAGTGTGTGTAATGTTTATTGTGTAATCAACTTTGCTTATAGGACTAGCATCTTATTGAGGGTATGTCTGCCCTTTGCACCCAGTGTTCCCAGGATAGGCTCCAGATCTACTGCAACCCTGACCAGTTACTGAAGATGAATGAATGATGGAAATTTGCTTATATTTATGAAGTGTGCTAATAATCATGGAGTTAACTCCATAATAGCTTAAGAATACTGCAACAGCTATAGCTCCTTATTACACATTTATGGCAACTTACGCTCTGCGGTCATGATCAATCCTGTTTATCTTTCCACCAATGAAGACACGAATCTTGCAATCCTTCCATTTTTTCTTGTTAGTTAGCAAATATGGTATCAGCAATGTCAGCCCTAAAATAGCAAGTTAAGAAAAAATTAACAATGCCAGATAAAGAAAGCAGTATTAAAGAATTTAATGAACACTATGGGCAATATTTAGCTCTTACTTAGCTCTTGAGCTATTCATAGCTATTGTTTGAACTAAAACAATACATTAACATGTTCCTTAAGAGTTATTGTTCCTTAAACCTACCTCCATCATCAAACAACCACCAAACATCGATGGTGCCCTTGCACTGTTTCTTTTTGAACTGCTGACTAGCTGCCAGCAGCTTTTCATCTGCAGTGCTAAGCTGTACCGGAGGACTCTTGGAATCTAAATTCATAATATAAAAGTTAAATATTTTCACAACAAAGAAAACAGATATTTAGCCATAGACAAGTTCTTCAAGATCATCTGCATGTCTCTTTAATGCAACTGAGAATTTTCTGTCTAAAAAAGATCAAACTACCATATATCAGACCAGTTTCTGCTGTATTTTTAGAGAGAATTTCAGTTGACCTCTGATAATGAGTGGACTGCTTTGACCACTGGTGGTCTTAGATGATGGTTTCAAGGAATCATCTGTATCTTTTCCAATGTTAATAGCCACCAATAGCTCCTTCATCCCTGGAGCTTTCTCAGTGGAAGCCAGAAATTCATCTATGTGAAGGTCAGAATAATCCAAGTTTAAATAAAAGTTAAGTGTATGGGTATAAAATACTCACTTTAGACTGGCAGTGACAAATATGATTTAGTGTATATTAATAATATTATTAGTTAAGTTCACAAGTATAATGCACCTTGGCTTTGGATATGGGAAATGTCTAAACCCTCCTTCAGTCTTAAGATGACCACACCATACTGTAGGTCAAAAGCATCACTAAAGCAAATAAGGAAAATGTCAATTATTTTGAAGACATTTGATGGACAAAGGATTTGTAGAGGAAATAAATTATGTTGATTTTCTATTAAAAACTTTATCTAAACTCCAAAAACAAAACAAACTAAAAACAGATTAAAATCGAATACCTGAAATTACTTACTGAATTGTGTTGACATATAATTCCACATCTTTCATTTCACCATCCCTCCAGTTGTTTTTAAATCCAAGTATCATTGTGTTTGGCTTTAGACGACCCAAACCAGAAGCCTTAGAATAGAATCAAACTTGAATCACATTCATGATTAACTGATGTTTTATATTAAGTTACATAGATAGATCATTGATAATTGTTGAGACAAAAGCAGCATTTCATAATCACGGTCCTATGGACCTTAATGTATACTATAAACTTTTGTCTTCTTTTTGCTTTAACATACTTGTCTCAACTCATAAAGAGCTTTATAATTACCCAGTATATAGGAATAGTTTGAGTAAGCAGAATTTTTGTTTAGTGCCTGGGGACCTGAAGACAGTGATAAATTCTGAGATGTTCAGCAATAACATTTTAATTTCACCAGGACCCAACAAATCAATGTGAAAGTGTACTTGTAATAGATATTGGGCTCCTTGTCTGAGGTCCTCAGCAAACACTGGAGTATAAAAAGCCTTGATCCGTTTCTTAAGAAGCCAACGTTGATAACGCACTTGCTCATTCATCATCTCCTTATGGTTTGGCCTTCGGGCAGCCTTAAGAAAAACAAAAAGTAAGAAATAACAATGAGTATATGAGTATGAGTATCTATGAGTTCATCTAAAAAAAAAAAAAATTAAAACATTGACAGTAACAATTAACAAAATTTATAAAGCTAAAAAAAAAAGTTTGTGTTTTTTGTGCCTACCATACGAACATGGCCACAGACCATCAGGCCAGTGTTTTTCGTGAAAGCATGTACTAGATGAAGTAGCGCTGGTCTTGCATTTGGGTCACCAATCATTACAAGACATTGAGGTCTACGGGAAAATTTATGGAAATGTGATTGCTGGTGTTTCTTTACTAGTCTTTTTTGGTTGATCACTCACAGGATTCAGACTTCAACATATATCAGAATATGATCACCTGAAGTTTTTGATATGATCCTCTACACCAGTGAGATGCAGACTGTGGGACAGTGCCTGGTTGTACATGAGAGCTTGTGTGGATGAGCCCCAGTTTACATCTATAGTAGAGAAAGTCTCCCTAAATATCTGATTATTTTATCTCATTTTAGCATACATAAATTAATATTTTAACCAATTCGGCAATAAAATATGTAAAAGAGTAAATTGCACACATTTCATAGCTTCTGTATAATGACTTAATAATACCCACTAAAGGCAGGTGGAATACCTGGTTTCTTGTAGCTGACATAAATGTAGAGTGCCAGAACAATGACATTGGTAAGGAGGGCAGCCCACCAGTTGATTACAAACATAACCACACAGCACAGCACAGCTCCCGCCATTGATACCCACTTATTGTAGTATTTAAAACTTGGACGCCATCCTGGTTGGTTTATGTTAAGGGTAACAGAACACAAAAGTCAGCCACAACCATAATAATAGTGATGCACATTATGAGTGAGAAAATGGATGTAGTGTAAAAAACAATGTTTTTCGCTATTTATTCATGTGTGTTTAAACCCCAATCAGATATTTCACATACTATTAATTATTAACTCAAAACTAGTTCTGGAACAGCTATGCTATTTCAGCTGCTTTGGAGTTAAAGAAGAGATCCATCTAGCAAATTTGTTTTACTGCACTCACCTGGGGAGTTAGCCAACGATGCATGGAATACAGAGAAATTGATCAAGGCATAAGAGGCCAAGAAAAAGTTGGAAATGATGGGAGCAATAACATTTAGCTCAGCTAAAGAAACAGTAACACACAACAGTCAGATCACTTAGTCAATCATAAACCATTATCAATAAACTTAGAACAATGTGTTTGATAAACTTACCAATTAGTATAAAAGCTAGACCAATGATGAAAGTTAAGACATAGCCACGCAGAGGTTCATTGTTCTTGCCATAGCCTTTAGCAAAAACCTGTAAGCCTGGGTAGATGTTATCCTTACACAAAGCCTACAAGGGCACAAATCCATAATTAAATCAAATCAGGAAGAATACATTTTGACAAACCTTCATCTTAGCTGGGGTGTGTCCAAATTTTTTTAACTTGGGTTGAAAGCTTAGGAAAAGCATACTATGTGGTGACACCTCTAACTATGCAGGGGACATAACTAATCAAATTTGTTCCTTGCCACAAAATAAATGTCCACATACTACCATTACTGTATTAGTTTCATGGTTGCTCGATAGTTTTTAACATTCAAGAAATTTTGTCAAAATGCTGTATGTACAAGGCAACAATTATAAGGGCTATTATTACTTGATCTGCATGGATTGGAGTGATGGACCTGAGAAATATGTGATGCAAAATCAAAGTTGGGGAGGCAAGGCTTATTTCAAGGGTTGCAACTGCCAGTACATACCACCCATCTAGTCATTCGCCTGCCTGTTAATATGAATGAACCATAACTAACATAAATAACTCTCTTTACTTGGCAGGACAATGTCTAGCAAAGTGCCCCTAAACAATGTTGTGTGTACATTTGCAGGTGTATGTTTATACACGAAGAATGATGATGTCACCTGAAACACTTTTGGAGCACTGACTAAAGATGCAAGAGCTGATGAAAGAGTGGCAGAGAAGATTCCAGCAGTGATAAGTGGTCCAAATACAGACACCAAGCTCATAACCTAACCAATACAACAGAGTGTAACAGAAACATTTATTAAATAAATGAACATAGTGGTTCTGACTGTGATCTAATTATAAACAGTCTATATCTAACAGTGTTGAATTTTTATGTGTTGGAATCTAAGAGAAACTCAACATATCATCTATACACATCTCATACACTGTCCATGAAACTTAAATCAAGCCAGGAAGTGGCTTTTAAAGTTTGTGCTAGACAAACATGATTCACCAGTCTTTAATATTGCTATTACTAACCAAAATGAAGATCTGTATGAACAGATTGTGACTCTAAAAATAACAGCCATTATTTATTCCATTCTGTTTATATGACTCAATAAAGCAAAGTCGAAGAAGAAGAAGAAGAAATATTGTGACTAAACAAAAACCTTGCTTGGTCCCACACAAATGTTCACATTTTGTCATTCTGCAGATGAAAGCTTTCATTTCATCATTTAATTATATTCAGGACCAATAAGATATTTAGTCTTTTCTAGAAGTGCTGTAGACAGGTGGATATGACTTGAAATGGTTCTACCTGGAAATCATTCTGTAACCCATACTTGCAGCCCCCTTCCTTGCAAATGGAGAAGTCATAACCAAGTGTACAAGCTGCATCTGTGCAATTCTCCAGAGAACCTATGATGGTGTCATTGGCATCACCTGTTGCATCCCGTACAATGCAAGAACCTCAAAAGAGAGATTAACAATGGTCAAAATATTTTTTAAAGATAAACAATAGAGATTAGGAGCATAAATATCGTAATATTTATTACCATTAGACACAGCAATTGCAATATAAACAATCCCAGTAATGAGAATAGCCAGTAAGGTTCCTTTTGGAATGGCAGACTGTGGATCCTAAAGAAACACAACAATTCTGTGTTAAAAATCACACTACACACAGTGGAGGTAGAATTCTAATTTTTATCTCGATTGCAGACCCTGACTAATTCTTGGTCTACAATGGTATGCATGTATGCTTTTGCAAACTTAGTTTGTATTTGGCTGATCTGTCCTGTTTTGTTATTCATAGTTGAATCCTTTAAAAGCAAACACATGCTACACATGATCAGAACAGGTTGTTGTAAGATCCAATGACACTAAAGAATGATCTTATGCTCTAGTGACATTTTAGTCACACTAGAACTATGTTTCTTTCAGTGTCTTTGAAATTTTCAATCAAATCCTGTAGCTATTCAGTACAGGGATTTGTCACTAGTTTGCAATTATCACTAATCAGAGACACTTTGGTAGTCTTGCCAAGGAGACCTTATATAAGATTATAAGTTTTGACTTTTTTCATCCAAAAACTAACCCTAACCATAACTCTGACATAAATATAATATTCACATGCCAATGAATAAACAGTGTGTGAGACATAAAATTGTATTTGCATTAACCTTATTAAGGGGCAAAATCTTTTTGGGTCAGTCTCTTAAAATCATAGCTAAATCCATTGTCTAATTTTACAGATTTTTTTTTTAAGTAACAATGGTAGAATAAATTCTTATGTGCATTTGTTTCATCTTAATAAATAAAAAAATCACTTTACAAAAACAACTAGGGAACATAACTGTTGTGTATTTAACATCTGAAGATACAAGGATGCAAGTGATTTGATAGGTTCCCTCTTACTTTTTAATATCTATTGTTCTATAACATCAAATGAAACCCAAGCTTACTGTTAGGTCTCCTGAGATATTAGCTCCTGCTAATATGCCAGTTGCAGCAGGGAAGAAGATGGCAAAAACAGAGAAAAATGTTTCCTCCTCTCTGAAATCTGGACCCATGTTCTCCATCATAATTGCAGCTGTGAGGAATATAAAAAAAATCCTAGGTGACTTTTAGTCATATTTTGCATTCTACACTACAAGATAAATAAATTAAAAGTCACTTCTATTTACAGTAGCATGAAAATACACTCCATTTTACTTTTTACCAATTATAATCAAATTAAAATAGTCCTAACCATTATAACCAAAGAAGCCTTTAGGCTCTTTTGATTCCATGGAGATGAATGAACCGATGAAGTAGTTAAAAATTGCTGCCACAAGAATGATCAACAGCACGATCTGGGCCTGTGAAAATAGCCATCAATCAATTCATGACTAAAATCCCAAAGGTGCTTACTAGACTTGGGTCGATATTCAGCATTACTGATATTTAATGATATTTGATGGATGGATGAAAACAGAATGTCATGACTGCTCAGATACAGTTTTGTGGTAGACATGATTTATCATGTCATTAAAAACATGAAGTATGTTCATCAGTACCTTAGCCTCCCATTCCATTCCTGCCATAGATATGCCAAGCAGCAAGATGATGGTAAGGGTGCCAACTATACGGATGTCATTGATCTCATCTGTGATGAGAGCATCTACACTCTGCCATACCGAATAAATCGATAAATAAATAATTACAGATGCATTCATCATAGCATTCATCCCTAGATTAATCAGTGTAATTACTAAACACTGCATTTGTCTACATAAATATTTTAGCATACTTACATCAAGGAGCTCTACCACAGTTTCAGCAAAACCCACAACATACATGGCAACAGCGACAGCATTGGCAAAGGCAAAAATGAGGCCAATGGATCCACCAAACTCTGGACCCAAACTCCTAGATATCAAGTAATATGCCCCACCTGAAAATACAATAATTTACTGGACTCCAGTTCATGTTAATGCTCTAACATCTTATAGAATCTTTTACATATTTCACACTAACAGTACATGTATCAAAATGTCTGAGACAAAACTATTCTCACCTCCTCGCACAAAGCCATTGGTGGCTATTGCTGAAGTGGAAAGACCTGTGATAGTAGTCACCAAAACTGCTATTAGAACGATAGCACATGACAGAGCTGGGGAAGAAGAAAAAAACAATGTTTTTTTCACACTGAACTCTGTAGCCTTATAGTTAGTTTGAGTCTTTCAAAAAATTACCAATGCCAGCTTGGCCAACAATCCATGACATACGAATGAAGAGCATCACTCCCCAGATGTTCAGCATACATCGTACCTGTACAGATGACAGATAAATTACATGTGTGTTAAAGTATAAAAAAAGAAGAGAGTAAAACATCTTCCTTCCTTCCTATCGGCTTTCCTTCTTTAGTATTTATTTACTTCTCATTGTTCACTGACTCTCTTGAAGTCAATGGTAGCTCAGCAGGTAAGGTGCACTAGTGACCAGAAAGTTGTGAGCTCAACCTCAAGGACTGCCAGACAGCCACTGTCGGACCCTTGAACAGGATGTACTCTGCTTCACTTGTAACTTTAGCTGGCTATGTTTATTCTGTGGCCTACTCTTCATCTTTGAAACTGGAATATTAGGACTACAAATCACCCAAGATATAATATACTAACAAGGACACCCTTTATCCAGCCAAACTTCACTGTGCCCCCTTTGGACTCAGGTACATCCTTTAACGCAGCCACATCTGCAGCCGCTGGCTCTTCCCCACTTGGTAAGCCATCCTCAAACAGTTCCTGTGGATAAAGAAAGGCAATTTTAAACACCAGTGGCATATAGTTTGAACATTCTTCAAATTAGTGTAACACTCGTAAAATAAAAGCATCCATCCATCCATCCATTTTCTGTAACGCTTATCCTACACAGGGTCACAGGGAGCCTGGAGCCTATTCCAGGGGACTCAGGGCACAAGGTGGGGGACACCCTGAACGGGATGCCAACCCATTGCAGGACACAATCGCACACATACTCACACACTATTGACAATTTTTAAAGTTGCCAATCAGCCTACAACACATCTTTGGACTGGGGGAGGAATCCAGAGTACACAGAGGAAACCCCTGAAATACAGGGAGAACATACAAGTTCCATGCCCACAGGGTGGGGCAGGAATTGATCCCCTAACCCTGGAGGTGGGAGGCAAATGTGCTAGCCACTAAACCAACGTGCCCCCACAAATGTGGTTTATTCAGTTTATATTTGATATGAAATTATGTAATTATTTTGAATTTAGAAACACATTAAAATTCCACACAATTTACTGCAGTGTACCCACAAAAAAGATAACCTGTATATGCCAACAATGATATTTATATCCAGTCATTCACATGCACAATAGTGCAGTTTTATAGCTTAAATTTTGTCATTTTGACTTGAAAGAAGATCAAATAAAAATAGTGTAGAAAAATGTATATGACAGGACCTTCAGTTCTCACTGCCTTGTGTAACCCAGTTTCTCAATTGTGCAGTTAAATACCAGTCACTGAAAAGCTTACATCAAAAAAAGTGTTTTACATTTGTGTTGTTTACTAAACAGTATGTGTTTACCTTGTGCAAAATATGTCACATCAAGTCAGATCATGTGATAACATGCCACCCTAAACAAGTCACATTATCTCCCCAGGAGAGCACTGCAGCTGTCCACAGCAAGGAGACACTAGGCCATTGACATGGACGTTGGTTAAACATAAGGTTATTGTTATGGGTTCCTGTGTTCTGACCAAACATCCATGGTGCTGCATGGAGTGGGCTTGGGAAGAAAGACCATTGTCTAAAGACAAGTGTGTGGGTAAGATCTCTGACATCACACAGCCCATTCAGTTGGGAACAAACATGCATGATAATAAACAAATGGAGAGATGTAAAGTATTATGAAAATATAAGAAAGCAAGCATCTAACTAGTTTTAATAATTTCTCCTTCATGCTCATATTTTACTAGGTAGGCTATATATTGTGAAATTATGTTATTATTGAAAGATGTATAGCAGCAGCTTTTATCTTGAAACCATGAAACTAATGAAACAAGAGGAAGTAATAAATACATGATATTACTAATGGTAATGTGTCGTCTACTTTTTTTTAAAAGTCTGTTTGTTTAGTATTTATTTATTTATTAAGTTGTTTATTTATTAATTTTTTTACAAGTCACCAGAAATTAAATAAGAAGCGAGTAATTAAAAGTGAATTATAGACTTTGACGTCGTCAGATTTCTTACTTTATCAAGCTCATCGTGAAGTTCGGATAGCGATGGCCGAATAAGCTTCTCTCCAAGAGTCGCCTGCGTTTGCCGGTAGAAATCGATATTCGGTACGGCATCGATGGTGTTATGGCCGAAGGTTCGCAGATAATATGTACTGGAGTGTGTGTCAGAAAAATGGCTAAGACCCCCTGTAGAGGACTGCAGACTGGCTTCGCTGCGCACTGTGTCGCCATCAAACGCCACATCCGATGCTCCATCTGCAGGAGCGCCTGATGGGTCCAAAAAGTTCACGACGCGAAATCGACCTTTGGCCTCCTCTCCGCTTCCAGCCGATCCCGCCGCTGCTTTACCAGCCGCCTCTGCTACGCGGTCCACCTGAAACCGGCTCGGAGTCGTTCCAGTGGTCTTCAGAGTAGGTTTCTGTCCTGACGGAGGTGATGATGGTGGATCTGCCATGGGGAAACAGCCTGTTTAGATGGCACTAACGGTTACTCTTGGCGCACTCTGTTGCTGAATGACCTAAACGCGAGGATTCAGTTGAGCGCGTGTACTCGCGCGCGCATCCACGCGCACTGAAGGACGTAATTCATGAGCTCGTGACTCATCAAGCTGAGGCCAAATTACTTCAAAGTGAACAATTCATATTGTTCATATTGTAATTCATAAACAATTGATATTTAACCCTACAATGCATGAACCTAAAAAACCTTCACAAATGCATAAAGGGGGTCAAAATGACCCGTACTGGATTCTGTATTGAATGGTTTTCTTCAAAAACTAGATGTCCGATTAATCAAATAATTTATATATATATATATATATATATATATATATATATATATATATATATATATATATATATACATATATATATATATGTACATACATATATATATGTATGTATGTATACACACACACACACACACGTGTATGTATATTATATTACATATACTCATAGATATATATGTATGTATATACAGTATCTCACAAAAGTGAGTACACCCCTCACATTTTTGTAAATATTTGATTATATCTTTTAATGTGACAACACTAAAGAAATGACACTTTGCTACAATGTAAAGTAGTGAGTGTACAGCTTGTATAACAGTGTAAATTTGCTGTCCCCTCAAAATAACTCAACACACAGCCATTAAGGTCTAAACCGCTGGCAACAAAAGTGAGTACACCCCTAAGTGAAAATGTCCAAATTGGGCCCAAAGTGTCAATATTTTGTGTGGCCACCATTATTTTCCAGCACTCCCTTAACCCTCTTGGGCATGGAGTTCACCAGAGCTTCACAGGTTGCCACTGGAGTCCTCTTCCACTCCTCCATGACAACATCACGGAGCTGGTGGATGTTAGAGAGCTTGTGCTCCTCCACCTTCTGTTTAAGGATGCCCCACAGATGCTCAATAGGGTTTAGATCTGGAGACATGCTCGGCCAGTCCATCACATTCACCCTCAGCTTCTTTAGCAAGGCAGTGGTTGTCTTGGAGGTGTGTTTGGTGTCGTTATCATGCTGGAATACTGCATACTGATCATGCTCTGCTTCAGTATGTCACAGTACATGTTGGCGTTCATGGTTCCCTCAATGAACTGTAGCTCCCCAGTGCCGGCAGCACTCATGCAGCCCCAGACCATGACACTCCCACCACCATTGACTGTAGGCAAGACACACTTGTCTTTATACTCCTCACCTGGTTGCCGCCACACATGCTTGACACCATCTGAACCAAATACGTTTATCTTGGTCTCATCGGACCACAGGACATGGTTCCAGTAATCCATGTCCTTAGTCTGCTTGCCTTCAGCAAACTGTTTGCGGGCTTTCTTGTGCATCATCTTTAGAAGAGGCGTCCTTCTGGGACGACAGCCATGCAGACTAATTTGATGCAGTGTGCGGCGTATGGTCTGAGCACTGACAGGCTGACCCCCCACCCCTTCAACCTCTGCAGCAATGCTGGCAGCACTCATACGTCTATTTCCCAAAGACAACCTCTGGATATGATGCTGAGCACGTGCACTCAACTTCTTTAGTCGACCATGGCGAGGCCTGTTCTGAGTGGAACCTGTCCTGTTAAACCGCTGTATGGTTTTGGCCACCGTGCTGCAGCTCAGTGTCAAGTTCTTGGCAATCTTCTTATAGCCTAGGCCATCTTTATGTAGAGCCACAATTCTTTTTTTCAGATCCTCAGAGAGTTCTTTGCCATGAGGTGCCATGTTGAACTTCCAGTGACCAGTATGAGGGAGTGTGAGAGCGATGACACCAAATTTAACACACCTGCTCCCCATTCACACCTTAGACCTTGTAACACTAACAAGTCACATGACACCGGGGAGGGAAAATGGCTAATTGGGCCCAATTTGGACATTTTCACTTAGGGCTGTACTCACTTTTGTTGCCAGCGGTTTAGACATTAATGGCTGTGTGTTGAGTTATTTTGAGGGGACAGCAAATTTACACTGGTACACAAGCTGTACACTCACTACTTTACATTGCAGCAAAGTGTCATTTCTTCAATGTTGTCACAAGAAAAGATATAATCAAATATTTACAAAAATGTGAGGGGTGTACTCACTTTTTGAGATACTGTAGCTATAAAATAAATCGATATTGCGCATTTCAGTCTATGTTAGCCAAAGTGTTGTGCTGCTTTACGTCTTAAAAGTGCTCACATGGCAAATAACCTTTTAGAGTATTATACCAGGGTTTTACCAAAGGCGGAATCCTACACTGTGATTTTTTTATGTGGGTAATTGCTCACTGCGACAATGAGTTGTCTGCAATGGCGCAGGGAGTGGTGTTAATTATAAAACACATTTTCCTCCAAAATCATGAGGCATTGAACATGGGCCTAATGCTGTGCTCACTTTTATTTCCATACTGACACGGTATGAAAGAAAGAAAGGAAAAACATTTCCCACGTGCTCTCCCATTTGCATTTGCAAGTCAGAGGAAAACAATTGTTTTCTGTACGGAGGGAAGATGACACAAATCCCTATTACCATAGAGCACAACGCTGCCTTTCACTGTTTTTGCAATGCACAACTGAAACAGATCCTTAATTGATACATTTTAATATATATTATCAAATAGTAAAATATATTGCTTTGAATTGTGACTAAACAGTGGTTGAAACAGATTCTTCTAACAGACTGCACAGTGAGAGTGAGGCAGGATTCAAGTGCAGAGTTCAGAAAAAAATTTGGGCACAATCATAATAATCAAAACTAAACAAGCGGGGGAAAAAATAGCAAGCAAAACTAGATGAACAGGAAAAAGGTGCAATCATAAAGAAGGCAAGAACCCCCACCCCCCACCCACCAAACTGAGGGTGCTCTCAGTGAAAGTCCTGTATTAGTGAAGGGTTGAGGATATCATCAGATGCCACCCAGAACATTCCTCAAGGCCATTAGCCCTCCCAGTCCTCAAAATAGTACAGGCATGTTCCTCCACTTCCACAGGAGGAGGGGGCTTGTCATGGGTAACAAACAGGTTTTTAGTAGAGTCTCAATATTTTGATCAATAAACCTTGGATTAAAATTCTCTGAATGGAGACTCAGTCTCAGTTCACATTTAGACAACCACCCCCTTTGTCCTGGTCAGAGCTGAGGACTACATTGGCAATCAGCGTGGGCCTTTTGATGTCAGATGGCTGGCTGAATGTGTACATGTGCTGCTGCCCGTGTCAGCTCACTATGCTTTATCCATTAATCTACAGTTGGTACAGCTGATAACCAAGGATGCACTGAAATGGTGTCATACCTGTGGAGGCACTGATTAGAGAGCTATGTACTTATTATGCCAAAGAAAGATATATTTGTTCTGGGAGGTACTACAGTAGGAGCAAAGGAACCTGTTGATCCCCAGATGTAAGTATTCTACATGTTATCCATTTACCTGTGGATTAAGCTTGTCATACTCCCCCCCCTTTTTTTAATTAATAAATAAATAAATAAATAATAATAATAAAAGAAATAAAAACATATAATCTTATACAAGGTCTCCTTGGCAAGAGTCTCAAATGCCTGCCACAAGAGGTAAATTGTCTTTAGGTAGTCATTAGTGACTGAACACTTGCTGGAAAACCACGTCTTCTGTTCCTACCATAAACTAGGATGCCATCTACTACCCATTTGCCCAGCATATCTCTTAAATCTATATTGACATATGCCTGAAACATGGAGGTGCACTGGTTGTCCAATTAACAGTAATAGGTGTTGATATTTTACTGTAATGCCATACTGTTACAATACTGTGGAAGAATTGTGAGGGCTTTCAATCATTGTATGTCATGGCATCAAAAGGCAATCATGAAGCAGAACTGCACTACACTCTATTGTATGATCTCTTTCTGATCTCTCTAAAATAGCTGGGTCATTTAGTGAAAACTATGATATCCTATGATGATTTTGTATTTGTAAGAAGCTGTGATCTGCAAAGACGTGAAACTTGGATGACAGGAATCAGAAGCTTGTTTACAAGCTACTAGTTCATGAAATTCTGAATGACTGAACCTGAATTACTATTTATTATTACTTGGCTATTATTATTAGATTAATAAGTGTAGTAGATTTAAATGTGACAACAGCCATAAAATGCTTGCTCAAGATTAGCATGTCTTCTTCTTATTTATGGTCATTTCTGTCCAAGCATACGTTAAGCCTACAAACTACTTTATTGCTTTGAGTTTCCAGGAATTAGACTTTATCTGTCAGGCAGCAGGGATGGATGCAAGAGCAGGTATAAACAGTTTTATTTAGAAAGCTCCCAAACAGCTCCAAATCATGAGGCACAAAAAAGAACAGGAAACAGGCAATGATAAGGTGAATAGCTAACAGCATGAACAAGGCAAGGCAAAAATCAAAAAACAGAAAATCCCAAT
The DNA here is from genome assembly GCF_023375685.1 of Ictalurus furcatus. Classification (NCBI taxonomy): domain Eukaryota; kingdom Metazoa; phylum Chordata; class Actinopteri; order Siluriformes; family Ictaluridae; genus Ictalurus; species Ictalurus furcatus. The sequence goes on along the minus strand of NC_071259.1, from coordinate 17,678,246 downwards.
ACAGGATCAAAACCCAGAATATCAATATCCAAAGGCTTTGCAATGACTAGTAACAAAGACACAGAGTGTATACCTCACAATGAACTGAGTAGTTGTGTGTGTATTTATGGTGTGGTTCAGGTGTGTGTGATAGAAGGACGGTGACAGTGAATGTGGCAGAGTCTGTGTATGCTGGAAGTTGTAGTTTGTTGCAGCCATTTGTTGTGTTCCGGAAGATGTAGTGTGACACCTATGTAGGCGTGATGCAATCAGCATATTGACACAGCAGGTATATTTACATTTACATAATGTGTGATATAATACAAAAATATGTGATATCTTTAACAAAGGAAATTTTGTGAAAATTGGTTGAACAGAAAAACAAGTTACATGCAATTTTTTCAAGGTAGATTACATTTACATTTACATTTAAGGTACATATTCATTTAGAAGACACTTTTATTCAAATGAGGAAATACAAGCAAAGTGATATATCAAGTGGAGAACAATACAAGTAGTGCTACCAAGCAAAATTTATAATTGAGTTATAAAGAAGCAAAGTGTGCAGAGTCAAGGTGTAAGAGTCAGAGTAAGTTTTTTTTTTTTTTTTTTTTTTTTAAATAATGTGGGGGTTGGCATTTTAGGGGTTAATTAAGTGTTCTTGGAAGAGGTGGGTCTTTAGCTGTTTTTTGAAAATAGTGACAGATTCTGCAGTCCGGATTGAGGTTGGAAGTTCATTCCACCACTGAGGGACGGTTAGTTTGAAGGTTCTAGAAAAGGACCTTGAGCCAGGTTGAGTAGGGACTACTAAGCGTCGGTCATTGATTGATCGCAGATTGTGTGAGGGAACGTAAGCCTCGAGAGTATTGAGGTAGGGGGGAGCTGTTCCAGACAAGGTCTTGTACATGAGCATCAAGGCCTTGAATTTGATACGGGTGGCTACTGGAAGCAAGTGGAGGTAGATGAAGAGGGGTGTTATATGAGTTCTTTTGGTCTGGTTGAAGACGAGGCGTGTTGTTGCTTTCTGAATCATCTGAAGGGTTTGATGGAGCTGGCTGGGAGGCCTGAGAATAGTGTGTTGCATCAGTCCAGTTATGAGATGACAAAAGCCTGGACTAGTAGCTGTGTAGTCTGTTTGGTGAGATAGGGTCTGATTTTCTTGATGTTATACAGAATGAACCTACAGGATTATGCAGTTGTTGAAATGTGGTCTGTAAAGGATTAGCATTACTCCATAGATTTACAATGCATTATAAATGAATCTGGCCCTAATATATGCACTAATGTATTTCAATGTGGCATCTACAGATTTTCATATAGCTACCAGTTTACCATAACAAGTTACTAGCAAGGCCAAGCATATATTAGTGGTATAGCTCCAGAATGCCTTTTTCCCCACCCAGTTCCCATTGTCAGAGCCTGCACTGACATGGTTGGAGCAGTTCAGCAAGATGTGAGATCATTTGATGGTGCAGTGGTATTTTCAAACCCACTTTGGTCTAGATGCAAGGACAAAACAATATTGTCCTGGTTTCAACTAAAATCTTACAAACCATTTTTGTGGAAGTACACAATTTTATCACCCTTCTGCCATGCTTTTAAGAGACAGAATAATATTACAAAGGGAAAACAAACAAACAAAATTACCACTTGGGTGGTATTCCGAGAGTGACATCCAGGGCTTGTTAGCAGTATAAAGTACCTTTATTTTTGTGCTTTTATTATGTCCAGGAAACACTTCCCATGCTCTATAATCCCATCTTGTCCAAAGACTTGCAATAACAATAAATGGTACACCCTATAAAGATCTCAGCACCTTGTGGTGACTGAGGTCTGAGGAATGATCTAACATCACTGGGTTTTATCCAATAGTCTCTGTAGGCCTCTCTGAATCTGTAGAGCAAAGAAATAGCACATTTATTAGCAAAGGTTACATTTTCAGCCTCAAAAGTTTGGTATGCCATGAAGTTCCTGGAGAAGCAATCTCTCTTTTTTCAGTAGTCCCAGTAAGTACCTTTTCCAGCTTCATAAGGTTAATGGACACAGCAGAGTAGATCGTAGAAATATCCTCAGAGTTTATGCTGTTGTAATCATCTCTAAAATTGACAAATATCATCCAAACTGATCAAGAATCTTTTATTTCATCATAATAAAAGAACTGGGCATTGATGCATTTATCTTACCCATTATGAGTAAATTCAGCCATAGAGGCTAGAGAATGCAATTTCTTTTCCAAAGACATAATCTTGAAAGCCATGTAACACGAAGACAAAATTAAAATGCAGATTCTGTATGAGCAAACCAAAAGCAAAAATGTAACTTTTTTGTCAATTTTATATATTTTTCAACTTTAGGTATTTGCCTTTAACTGAATGAAGCAGAAGCTAGGAATAATAAGATAAATGACTCACATAAATAGGTACACCTTCAGAAGAACATTAAGCAAGCTAGGTCTCCATATTTTACTGTCATAAACATTCCATTTGTGCTCTTAAGGATGGACAAAAATACATTTCAGCAAATCATTGCTTTTTGTCTATTGGTCTAATGTTGTTAGATAACAACAACAAAAAACATTATTTCTCTTGCTGTATATGAGTTTCTGATATTTATTTTAACACATTAAGAAAACTTGAAACTGTTTTAGGGTACTCTTCATGTAAAAAGTTTCACAAAGTAGAATTTCCATCAATATAATTTTAAATAGACTCGAGGAAATAAACAAACCTGGCATTTTCTCATACTCTGGTGAATGTGGAGAGTCTGAGCTACTGCTATATCCCATTTCTTGTCTCCTTTGAACCACTGGACCATCCAAATCTGACAGATCTGCAGAGAAATTCTGCCAGTTCCAAAAGCATGATGTGTGTGATATTAAATTTGACAAATACAGAGTGAAATTTAAGACCTCTAGAAAAAAAAAGTACTTAGTTACCATGGGAAGTGTGGAAGGTGCTGTGTAATTGCCATCTGCAGAGGAATGAATAAGACTGTTTCCCAGACACTTGTCCTGTGACAAAATAAACACATGAGGTGTTAGCCATTACCCTGATTATAGTAATTAGCAATATGTTAAATGTAGGGACTAGATTTTTTTTAAAAACTATACTGTGTCAGGCACTCACATCCAAATGGGAGCACACTGACATCAAAATCTTGTATGTTGTGTCCCGGGACAGGAACGACACGAAAACATACTGTAAAACCATTAAACTGTCTTCATTACTAACTGTTTGCTTACTAACTGTTTACCACTCAAATGAAATCAAACTTACCCTTTCTTGTGCTGTAGCAATAATCAATGCATTTGGTACTAAGATGGCAGTTTTAGTTTTCTTTATTACTGATACAGATATAACTGGAATGGCAATCTGGAACATGTAATGAATTGAGTTAGGTTAATTATAAAACTGAACATAAATAAACTTTGTTTATATTTAACAAAATAGATTTTGTTTATTGAACAGCAAGGTCATCCAATGGACAAAAACAATGTTTAATAACTGTAAAATAAAATAGTTCTACAATATAAATAAGCCCACACTCGCAATGTCCAAATCAAAAGGACAATATAAAATATAAGACATGTCAAACTACACAAAAATACCTGAAAATATTAAGACAAAAAATATTTTCAAAAATGTGTAAAAGGGAAACACATTATACAACAAAATCAATATTGTGCACAAGTACTGAAGCACTGTATGCATAAAAAAAACCTTAACATTGGGTTTAAAATTGTTACATTTAGTTATCTGTAAATGCTATTTGAATACCTTGGTGTCTTTACCAAAGACTTTGGAGTGGAAACAGATCCAGTTATCAGACACAAAAAGTCTCCCTTGGTAAAGAATATCTTTCTGCAACGCACACGTGTAACCTATGGACACAATACATGATAGACACTGAATAACTTTACCAGTTTAAAAATAGACATTTACAAGAGCTGAAAAGGGTCTGAATAACACAGAAGACATGAAAATGCAGCAAGTCTTTTAATTTGTATCCATCTACAATTGCCTTTAATAAACTAACAATGTTAATAATGTTTGCTTACTTTGTTTCAGCAGCTCATTCTCACTAATGTCTTTGAAAATTTTGTGGTACTGGTTATTTATCCGAGGAAACTGAAACATCAGATGGAAATATTTGATCTGAACACCATGAACCAACAAAATTTATTTGATGAGTGTATAAACCTGGTTGTTGAATATAATTAATCAAAATGAACTTTTAAAAAATGTCACCGTCATTTATACACACAGTCACTTACATGGCAGCACTGTTGCTTTTTCCTTTCAGTCTTTGACTCAGTGTCACTTTGGACATGTGACAGTAATGAGGCATCAAATGTTTTGGACCTGCAACAACAACAACAAAAAAAGGATACAGAGCAAATAACTGTTTATGAGTTATTACAAGCCATGATATATAAGGTTTTGCAAAATGTTACACATAACCAATATGAGCTGCATTAGATGAGAATAATGACATTTTTCTTACAGAAATAATCATGTAGCCATACAGCCTTTACCTAATTAGTGTTGGTTTTCCTCTTCTTTCCAAGATTTCAGATTGAGTGTCCATTGATATGGGCACATTTGCTTTTATTATTTTCCTTGAGTTTTCCTCTCTTCCATTTTCATTATTATGACTAACAAGGTAAAGAAAACACCACAAATTTTAACTCTGCATTAAGCATGCAAAGATATGCATGATTAAAAAAAAAAAGGGATAAAAATTTTAAATATAAAATATTAATTTGTGTCCTGCGTTGGATTGGCACCCTGTCCAAGGTGTACCCTGCCTTGTGCCCTATGCTCTCTGGGATAGGCTTCAGGCTCCCTGTGACCCAGTAGGATAAGTAGTATAGAAAATGGATGGATGGATGGATGGATTATATAAACATAACAAAATTATGTTTGAAAATGGAAAAGTGACAGCTGCATTAAAAAGTATCTGTGCATATGATTAAAATTTTTATTTTTCAAATTATATGGGGGGGGGGGGGCGTGGGGGGCAGGATGCCCAACGGCACCTTTTAACAAATTTAGCACTTGTAGGTCTTGTAGTATCTGCTCCCCATTTCAAATTTGCTCAGCTTCAAGAAACAAATACAATGGTCTGGACTGATATTTGTGCTTTTTGAATGCAGCTACAAGATATCTTTTTACAACAAGACCTTTGCATACTGGATTTGTTTTTAATTGTTTTGTTAGCTTTGCCTTGTGAAATTGATTAATTTTGCATTATAATACATCTATAAGAACACAGGGATATAAAAGTGAGCACATTATATGAACTTACCATTGTAACACATGCTCATCCTGTTGACTGGGTAAAACAGAACATGTTAGTCTGACTGCATTGGTCCTGCTTCTGAGGACCAAGTCATCACAGCTAAAAGGTTTTTCCATCTCCAAAAGTCTGAAATGATTGTTCTCCCTTGATTTGCAAAGAGTCATCTGTGTTCTCAGATTTTAGTCAGTGGGGAGGTCTCTGACCCAAACACGGTCAGTTAATAAGTGATTTGTTTGCCTCTCTAAAACTACAAACACTGATGTGGCTGCTGTGGGTAAAGGTTACAATTCTGCAAATACTTGTCAGGTTATAAAATTCTCTGCAGGTACATTAGTACATGGAGGGTACATGTAGAGAACAAGCAATGTCTCGAGTAATATAGGCCTCTATCATATAAAATACATGACATACAGTATATACAGTACTTATAATACGTAAAGAATATAACATGATGAGAAGCAGGGGGCCATTACCGATTTGGAGTTTCCTATAACATCACATTCTGAATTGTTTTGTCCGTCTTATACCAAAGCAATTTGCCAACAATTATGATTTTTTTTATTTATTAATGAATACGCTCATACTTTTTAATCTGTTTACACTTACATTTAATGTTGTGGAACATTACATTATGATAACTATAAACAAAAAGCTTTACCTGAAAGTACTGAGACAGGGCAGGGCACAGACGTGACTTTCTGTGTGATGACTTTCTTCACCATAACAGACTGTACAGTCGGGTCCATACGTATTTAGACAGTGACTAACTCAGAGGAAAGTGCTGTCCGCCCTCTTCCGCATATCCATGCCCATGATTAGTTAATCTGTTAGGGAAGAGAGAGTATACCATCCCTCCCACCCAAACAGCATGGCCAGAATCTTGCATCTTGCAACAGCATTTAATCACAGTTCCAAATTCACAAGGCAGTATTAAATAACAATAAATTAGGCTTATTTCAAGTCTTTTTTTCACATTGCCTAATCTATTTGTTTCCTAATGTTTTTGTTTTCTTTTTGTACAAGCAACAATGATATTGAGTTTATTGCAAAAGTTTGACTACTGTCTTTTTCCTGGTGTTTTTGATGGTTGCTTTGACAATAACACATTAAGTAGAAATGCTCTTTTTCTTTTCTTTCTACCTGGAATCCATACTGGTGAAATAAACTGTATAGGCTACTCCAACCACTAGAGTGCGCGTTTGAACCAAGAAACGGGGTTACTGTGTCACGTGATGTTGTCGTCATTAACATGCGGCGGCCGACCTTGTTGTACATATGTCTGAAATCATACCCTATTCACTAGGTAGTGCACTATTGGGGGAGTTTTTTCAATTTAGATTCACGCATAAAAACACTGTGGGGGATATCTGGTGAATTCCTGAAATTCCACAATGCACTATAATAGGTTAGAGTCCAAACGATAAACCTTCGAGGGTAAATAACACCGTAATGCAGTTTAGGGAATAGGGAGCAGGGCACCACTTTGGAAGAAGAATGTTAATTATTTACTCCTACCCTACGTCTGCAAGCATATAGCCTAGTGCTTTCTCTGTGCCCTTGGTGTCAGGTTTGAAAGCTTAAGTTTAAAACATTTGAAAACGCAAATAATTTTAAACGTGTTATATTATACCCAGAGACCCACTTAGCCTAGTCAGAATTCTGCTAACCGAAAGCTCTAACGTCACATATTACCACCTGACTGTAAAAAGTAAGTAATAATTTCCAATATGTACTTAAAAGCAGTGGGGGTTAAAAAATTTTTTTTTTGAGTGCTAGAAGCTAGATATATAGGTGTTGTTGCTGTTTTTTTGTTGTTGTTTTGTTTTGTTTTGTTTTTTCATTTAAACGGACAGTTAATTCATCCATTTCTGTGTGTCACAATGACGTCATTTTTTAATTTCAGTACTTAAGATATGACAAGTGTTCAGATGAGTGCTAAGGATGAGATGGTTGAACAGTTCCTGGATTGTGCTTCCAGAGGTGACTTGGCCAAAGTTTCTACTATGATCTCTCACTCCAGTCAACTGCTCAATGAAAGTGGGAGACAAGGATGGACAGCCTTAATGTTGGCTGCAAGAAACGGACACTTTGATGTGGTAAAAGCGTTACTTTTAAATGGGTAAGTTATTTTATGAGTGTTTACATACATCTTAGGTGTTAATGACATGTTTGCTAGTGACATGAAGGTAGTGTGTAGTCTCAACATTACCAGAGACGCTGTATTAGGCCCATGAACACGACCCTAAACCACACCTGCTCTTCAATGTGTCAGGATTTTAGTCTTTTTCACTGTTTGAATAAAAGTGCTGAATAAAAAAAAATATAAAGTGGATTTTAAACTGATTGATTTGATACAACTCCTTCAAGTAACAAAGTGTAATTTTTTTTGACTAAAAGGAACTTTTCTTGTCAACAGGTGTAATAAAGACTTGGTGAATAAGTCAGGCCAAACTGCTCATGGCATAGCAAAATTCTGGGGACACGGACACATTGCCCGTTTCTTAGCTAGCAGTGGGGATGTCGCACATCATGGGATTCTACCAAGCAATAAATTGACAGACAATGAAACATACTTCAGTAGAGAATATCTCAACAGAATGAGTGATAAAAGGACTGACTCAGAATGGCTTTCAGCTAAACAGTCTTCTTCAGAAACAGTGTTCATTGTGTTTCATAACTTAGACCCTTTTGTTACAGCACAGCCAGAGGATATTCAACCTAAGTTAAAACTGTACAGGTTTGGAAGGGACTCTGTGAAAGAGGTACTCCATCAGAGTGACACGATGGTTATTTTTCTGGGAGTAGAAAAGCAGGAATGTTCACCTTCTTCACCATTATCAAAGGAAGATGGACTGATTGCATGGTTTGCTCTAAATACCAAGAAGAATCCAACAGAAAGTCTTAAGTTCACAGGTTCAGACAGCTTCTTCCTTTCAGGGCCAATGCCAAGGCTCCTAATGCTAAATGAAGATGAAGCAGGTGGGACATCCATTTCATTAGGTCTAAGAAAGCAGTGTGTTTATTTAGTGTTTTATATATTTATACTTTTTATATAATGTTTAAGGATAATCAGTAACTTCTGAATAAAATTCTAGTTCCAAAGGCATGAATCCCATCTACTAACTTTGCTTCTTATCCACAAATAATTTAATTTTGTTCTTTATTATTTTTTTATATGCACAGGTATTGTTGCACAAGCCAGGTCTGTCCTTGCATGGCACAGCTGGTACAGTTTTTGCCCAACCTGTGGTGGTAAGACCAAAGTGGATGAAGGAGGTTACAAAAGAACCTGCTTGACAGAGGGCTGCAGGAGTCTTCACGGAATCCACAATACCTGTTACCCTAGAGTTGGTAATTAACCTCATAGTTGTTTCTGCTATCTGTCAGAAATCATGATTCGATTTACCAGTGAATTTAATCACCAGATTTATGGGCTCCTTATACTACAGATCCTGTTGTGATCATGCTGATCCTTCACCCAGATGGGAATAAGTGCCTACTAGGAAGAAAGAAGGCATTTCCTCCAGGAATGTTTTCATGTCTTGCTGGGTTCATAGAACCAGGTAGACAAAAACTACTGTAAGAAATTTGCTCTTTACAGAAAATGTAAGATTCATTAAGAGATAAAGAAACAAAGCAACTGATCATTATAAAATTGTGTGAGAGTAAAAAAGTATAAAGTATAATTATAAATGCTTGAAGGTTGGAAGTTTGAAGCTATATATATATATATATATATATATATATATATATATATATATATATATATATATATATATATAATGAGAAGCAATATATATTCTCCTCATGACTGTGAGGGTTTCCTGCCACCTCCCAAAATACATGCATGTAGGTAAATGTGTGTGTGTGCGTGCAAGTTAGAATCAGCAACCACACAGAGAAACCATGAAGAACCCTCTGTTTGCACTTATGTAGAAAAACTGCATATCTATGCTTTAATTTATACTGGCTGTTATATTGTCGACATCTGAATTGTCTTGTAAATGAATTAGTTACTGTGCTTGTTGGAACAGGTGAGACCATTGAAAATGCAGTAAGGAGAGAGGTTTTAGAAGAGAGTGGAGTTACTGTTGGCCCTGTCCAATATGTCTCCTGCCAGCCATGGCCAATGCCGTCATCACTCATGATTGGTTGCTTTGCAGTAGCAACGTCTACAGACATAAAGGTTGATGAAATTGAAATTGAAGATGCTCGCTGGTTCACAAGGCAAGAGGTAAGAGTCTGAATTTTTTCTGTTCTACAGTTTTACAAAGCAATAAAAAAGATGCAAAATATATATTACCTTAAAAACTTTCCTGACTCTTTGGAAAACAACATAATGTATTTTAATGAATTACTTTCCTTTATATGCAGTCTGGAAAAGGTTTGACTTTTGTCACAATTTACCCCAAGGGTAGGTTGAATGAGTGGGCTAAGTTAAGCAATTTAATGGACATACAAATGAATAAACCACTTTTTAAAACACCCATTCTCTTATTCATTGAATAGGCAACTATCTTAAAATCTTGTTTCTACTTTTTTCATGAAATTAACATAACTCTGGACCTCAGTTGAATTCACTTAGAAAGCAAAAAACATATTTATGGACATAGATTGCTTACTACATTGTTTGTGATGTCTTCCACCATAACAAAAATAAAATGGTTGTCTCTTCATGAAAATACAGCTATACAATTCATACATGAAAATGAGATGATTAAACAATGTAAAACAATACATGTAGTCAATTGGAGAATTTAGTCCAAGCAATGGAATTTTTGTATAAATTTCTCAAACCTATAAACATCTTCATTCATTTTTGCAGGTAATAGATGCTCTTGTAAAGGGTAACCAAGCAGTTTTTTTCATGCCTCCAAGACAAGCTATTGCCCATTATCTTGTGAAACACTGGATTGGTATAAACTCAAACCTTTGAATTGAATGTTACTAGGGTGTAATAGCATGATTGTGTTTTCATAATTTGCCATGTGTTTGGATGATATGAGGGAGTGAGATGAGAAACAAAAGTGTATCTTATACCAAAAATCTGATACCAAAACTCTTAAATTAATATAATTATTATGAATAAATTGTGATATTGCTAATAGATGTAAGTGACCACACTGTCATTTTAACAATCTTACAGATCACTACACTTGGAAGTTCTACTACTTTTCATTCCAGACTGCCAGGGTGGATCCTGTTAGAGCTGGTGGTGTATTTGCCGTTTACTTGTTTTCTAGCAAAGTAGCAACAGCAAATTTGTCTCCTTGTGTCCATGTCTGGGTAGCCTAGAAAAGCTCCCACTTTATCCTCCTAGCCCTCTTTTCCAGGCTTATGTTGTCAAGGGGTTGAGGTAGTGAATTGACGGATGCTGAGTACAGGGCTCTTGTCTGGCCAGCTTCATCAGGTTCTGTTATGATATCAGAAGATGCGTTCACTGCAGTTTCTGTAACAAAGTGGGTTTCACAGGCTGGAGTTGTTGGCCCCATGTGCAACCCCCAATCTGGAGGACCAGGGGCTGAGTTTAGTCTAGTCCCTCCCCCAAGACCTGTCTGGCATGGATATTCGTCCCTGCCAGCAAGTTCCCTGGGATGTGCAAGCAGGTCCACCTATGACAGCCCAGGACCAGATGATTGACCAGGATAATTGAAAATACTTGAGTATAGGGCTCTTGTCGGTTTATTTCTTGCTAAGTCCAATCTTCTAAAATGAGAAAGATAAGCTCCTTGGCCAAGTTGCCCCAGCAAGAACATAAAGAGGTAGAAGACATAGCTGAAGAGGAAGTGCAAGTGTCTTCACTACCAAAATGCAAGAGAGCAGTGATGAAGTGAAAAGGAGAGCTCAGTACAGCTACCTTGCACAGAGTGCCGAGGTGTATTTTCAGTGGCTGTATCTCATTCTCTTGAAGGTGAGTGCTGCTAGCCCACCATTGTCTGAAGATCATAATGTAATGAAGGAGTACAGCACAGGAGTGATCGTGAACATGCTACAAATTGGTATTAAGCCTGCCTTGGCAAATCTAAAGATTGATCCTCTGCCAGACACAGCTGAGCAAATGCCTAATCCATTATGTGGTACATACATTCAAGCAAATTATTGGGTTGTTCCACAATGTACTGATTTCATTAATAAGCACTTACAGTCGTGTGGAAAAAATAAGTACACCCCATGGAAATTGTGTGTGTTTTTTTTTTTTTTTTTTTTTTTTTTTTTTTTTTACATATTTGGACAAACAAACATTTGATCCTCTTTGAAATGGTGTCTATTAATAAAGTTGATACACTCTATCGAATAACACACAAAATTGACATTTTGTAGTAATTTTCACAATTTAAATTAACAAAAACAGATCAGTCACATGGAATAAGTAAGTATACCCCTACATCACACCTTCAAATCCATATAATATTAATCAGGTGCTCAAGATTGGAACCTAATTAGGGTGTGCACCTGTCTTAATTATACCTCTCTTATATCTAGTGACTGGTGTTCATTTTGCTGGAAGGTTATGGAATGGCCTAGACAAAGCCTGGATTTGAATCACATTGAAAGTTGTGGGGGAGATTTGAAGTGGGCAGTACATGCAAGAAAACTGCAAACATCTTGCAACTGAAAGAATATTGCATGGAAGAGTGGTCAAAAATTCCAGCAAGCCTGGTGGACAATTATGCAAAACAGCTACAAGAAGTTATTTCTGCTAAAGGGGGCAATACTAGCTTCTGAGGCCAAGGGTGTACTTACTTTTTCCACAGAAAAATATCACATCTATTGATATTTCTGCTGAATAAATTATTGAAAAAGCTCATTTTTTTCTGTACTTCAATTTCATTAATAGGCACTGTTTCAGAGATGATCAAATGTTTGCTTGCCCATATTTCATGGAGTGCACATATTTTTTCATATGACTGTATGTCCATTTTAATGCAAACTGAACTTGAATTGTGATAATAGGGCATGTATTGTGGCTGCAGTTGCAGAATATGAGAGCTAATACACTAGTTTAAAAAGCATGTAAACTGTCCAGTAAAAGTTCTATCTCTAATATGACCCTTGAAGAGATAATGTCGACAACAGGAGGCACTGCAGTGCGTCCAACAGTCTTAGCAACCAGTGTTGCTACATTCAGGCTGAACAGGCCATGATTCTACTTGTTACTGACAGGCCTGCTTTACCCTCTACCCATCAGACTGGAAACACTGTCCCAGATGAATGGGACACTGTATCAAAGCATAGTATGAACAATTATGTGTTTGGGCCCTGCAAGCAACTCCAGCATACTAAAATGTTCACAAAAGGGTCACACACACACCCTAGTGAGTGTGTATGCTCCATCTACCTGAGATGTGCAGGCAAATTAAATGCTTTCTCACTGTGGTGCAAAACACCACAGTGTTTTTGGCAAAGTTAGCTTTTTCATTACAGCCAGATGAAACCTATTATGTTATGGGTTAACCCAGCATTCCTGCCAAAAGTGTTGATGTTGCATTATAATAATACACCTGTCATTATTATACTGCATGTGAGAATGTGCCAAACCTAGTCCTATGTCCTGTGAGGGCTTTTAAGTGGTATGTGAAAGTGACAGCAAGCTGGCAGTAGACTTGCCATGATATCATAATTTTCACACCTGTACGATATCCCTAGTTCAAACCTGTAATACCGGTATTAGCCCTGGTTGGACGCTAGATGGTGCTATGGGGTAATTGTGGGTTGTTACATGCTTAATGTTGGTGTTTTATCACCTCTCACCTTAGCTGTTTCACCTATGAGTGATGAGTGCGAAGGTGTGCAAATAAATTTGACGTGTTCCCTCCTCTCACTGAAATGTTTTTCGTGCAATTTCTGCAGATGGCTCCATCCTTGTTTTCAATATTTTACTTTTGTGCTGCCCCTCTGACCTCGCACAGTTGTTCCTGTCAGTTAAATGTAATGTCTTCTGTCAGTGTGTGTGCTATGCTGCATCAGTAAATAACTTTCAATGCGTTCATTTAATTAAATTTATCATGAGTTGCAAACTCTTCATTAGGCGACTATACATTATTTAAGGCTGTTCTATTTTTTAGGATATTGATATAGGAACTGTTATTATTAAGTAAGTTTCATTCATATTGTTTCCCCCTATAAACCAGTATAAAATTTCATACCGGTATTGTCCCTCATAACTGGTATAACCAGGGTGACCCTATATTTTGGCAGTTCTAGCTGGCAGGTCCAAGTATAGGTCTCTGTGGAACATAAATGGACATTTTCCAATCAGTGGGCATCATCAGACTGGATAGGCGTTGTTCAACCATCAACCAGGGTTTGGGTTATTTAACAAATCAGGTAAAGCGGTTAAAAAAACAACAAAAAACGCCTATCCCGGTTTGAAAACGTCCAATAATTGGAAAACGCTTTTTTTTTGTTCTTCACAGACAACATACTCGGCAGGACACTGAACTCTGTTTGGCTCTGCTGTCTAAAGCTTAACCTATTGGGTAAATAATGTGATTGCACAGGCATACTTGAACACAGGTCAAGACGTACCTTCTTCCATTAAATACCATTTGATGCACAGCATGTCTCCTTTCTGGGCAGCACTAAGATAAGTGTCACTCAGAAGGAAACTCTGGTGCTCTGGAATGAACGGTAGTAGAACAGAAGTTTATGTATGCAACTGTGGATCTGCAAGTTTTGAGTGCAGTACCACCAGGCCACCTGGTCCCTTTGGGTGACCAGAATGGCTGGAGGATGGGGCTGATGTAGCGAGGACCTTTTATAGGCTACCATGGGTTCAATATGAGGTCAACTTTGCTAATGGCCTTTGGCCACAAATATGGGAAAATGGGAATACGTCACTATTTCCCAATGTAACCACTCTCCATTCAGTCATAGAGACATGGTTACATATCCTTCTAAAGTCAAGATAAAGAAATCTTCACCATGTTGTTTCAATTATTTTCAACTTTAAATATTTTTTTCAAGTGGATATAAATATTTGTAATGTCACGCTATACTGTGTAATAAAATCATGTGATGTGTAAAAGTAAATCATGAAAGAAGTTGAAAAAATTGTGTGTTTATTTGAGACATTTACAACATACACTTTTAAGAATGGAATAAAACATGACTGTAAGTGATGTTATAGGTATGGTCTGATGCAGCCTTATGTGAAACGGAGGGCTGTTACCACCCTGGAGTTGATTGTTTTCCAATAACAGCACATCAAAAGTGTTTTTATTCATTTTATAACACACCAATTTGCCAGTGATTATTATTTTTTATTTATTAAAGAATGACACATCATACATTTTAAATTGTTTTATATTTACATTTAATGTTGTGGAACTTGTGAAACAAGTCATAAACTTGTCATTTGCCTTGCAGCTGGCACTTTTGTCTTGTTTTTGTAGAAAATTAATCAGCACCTTCTGACCATTCAGATTTGAGAACTCAACAGCACTGTTGTAGAAATCATTAATATGCCATTGTTTCTATAGTAACTTTTTTTTTGTTATTTATGAAAGAATTTTTGTTCTGTAAGAAGAGTGACCATTTGTAGCTGTTATAAGTATTAACAAGAAGTATGAATGTCCTACAACATTATGTACACTACCAGTCATTTTTGGATACACTTGAATGTTTCTCATGATCTTAAAAATCTTTTGATCTAAATGTGTATGATTAAATGTTTGAAATCGCTGTTGTAGCCAAAAATGTAATTGTGCCAACATATTAATTTCTTTCATTAGAAAACTAACATTTTATTTTAATTTTATATTATAAACTAAAATATATTTTTTTAAAAACGGGTGACTTGGAGCGAAATATTCCGAAAAGTAGCCAATAAGTGTCCAGCATAAATAGGAACTCCTTTAATACTGTTTAAAAATACTGTTGGATCTCAGGGGGATTCCTCAAGAAATTAGTTGAGAAAATGCCAAGAATACATTCTAGGCAAAAAGGGGTGTCTACTTTGAAGATGCTAAAATACTAAATTATTTTGATTTATTTTGGATTTTTTTATCACAACCTAATTCCCATAGTTTCATTTGTATTATTCCAGAGTTTTAATGACTTTATTATTATTCTAAAATGTGGGGAAAATAATAATGTGTGTGCCTAAACTTTTTACCGGAAGGGTAGATCAGTATGAATAGTATGTTGTTTGTTAATAATCTTTAAAAAATTATATAGTTGGTAATATATATATATATATATATTTTTTTACACACACAGTGGGGGAAATAAGTATTGAATGTGCCAACATTTTTTTCAGTAAATATATTTCCAATGAGGTTATTCACATGAAATTTTCACCAGACATCAGTATTAACTCAGGATAAAGAAATCAAAACATTAAAGTCTATAAATGAAGTTGTGTGGAATAAAGTAGAATGAGACAAGAAAAAAGTATTAAACACGCTAAGAAAAAGCAGTTCTCCAAAACAAGGAATCAGCTGAAATCCGTAAGTAGTTAGAAAGTAATTATACCTACTATCTGTTCAAATTAATATCAGCTGGGTTAGTAATTTGATGGTCTATAAAAAGGCTGTTCATTACCAAGGTGTCACACAAGAAACATCTCATGATGGGTAAAAGCAAAGAGCTCTCCCAAGACCTTCGCACCCTTATTGTTACGAAACATATTGATGGAATCAGATACAGACATATTTCAAAACTTCTGAATCCTCCAGTAAGCACCACTGGGGCCATTATCCGCAATTGGAAGCAACATCACTCCGTCATCAACCGGCCACGCACAGGAGCTCCCTGCAAGATTATTGACCAATGATTCAGAAGAGTAGCCCAAGAGCCCAGGACCACTTGGAAAGAGCTCCAGAAACACTTGGGGGCAGCAGATACCATCGTCACAGAGAAAACAATAGGCAATGCACTCCACCGCCATGGCCTCTATGCACGCTCACCCCGCAAGACTCCATTACTAAAGAAAAGGCATGTCAAAACTTGTTTAAAGTTTGCTACAACTCATTTGGACAAGCCTATGAAACACTGGGAGAGTCTAGTCTGGTCAGACGAGAGCAAAATTGAGCTTTTTGGTTGTCATACTACACACCATGTTTGGAGAAGAAATGGCAATGCACATCACCCTAAAAACACTAAACCAACAGTGAAGTTTGAAGGTGGAAGCATCATGGTGTGGGGCTGTTTTTCATTGCATGGTACTGACAGACTTCATATAATTGAAGGAATGATGAATGGAGCCCTTTACTGGGAGAGTCTTGAGAAGAATCTGCTGCCATCCACCAGGATGATGAAGATGAGACGTGGGTGGACCTTCCAGCAGGACAATGATCCAAAGCATACAGCAAAGGAAACTCTCAATTGGTTTCAGAGAAAAAAATCAAGGCATTAGAATGGCCCAGTCAATCACCTGACTTGAATCCAATTGAACAAGATTTAAAGACAATATGTTTAGAAGAATGGGCCAAAATCACACCTGAATATTGCGGTCGATTAATTTCTTCATACAGGGAGTGTCTTGAAGCTGTCATTACAAACAAAGGCTTCTCCACTACAGTAAGTATTAAATAAATTTCAGTTAGTGTGTTCAGTACTTTTTTTCCTGTGTCATTCCTCTTTATTACACATAACTTCATTTATGGACTTTATTGTTTGGATTTCTTTATATGTGTGGATTTCTTGAGTTAATAGTAAAGTCTGGTGAAAATTTCATTTGAATATACTCATTGTTTTCAGTAAATATATTTCCAGTGTTGACGCATTCAATACATATTTCCCCCACTGTATATAGGAATAAAAAAATAAAAAATAAAAACAATTTGTACTGATGCACATTCCAAGTGCATTAAACCACCCTGTCACTGATTTTTTTTTAAACTATAACTGCACACTGCACACGTAGTTGCATATTATTCGTTACATACACACTGCATCAACTGAAAGTATAGTTCCAACAAAATTATAATTTCTTGCAGTATACTAACAACATATTAGCAATGATATCTGACCACAAATGAATATTATACATATTAAAATGGGAATCATTGTAAGATTAAAATATATATGACATGCTATATACAGTAAATAAAAAACTAACATAATTTCGTAAAAGTGCAGTAATGACTGTGAAAATGGTTATTAGGTTTCTGAGCTACTGATTACTTTTTTGCTTAGTTTGGTTATGATCACTGCTGCCTCACTTGGGAAAAATGTTGTATCTCATAGTTTTCAACATAACCAAAATTAGCATGAAGCCAAGGCAGGTCAACATACTCACTAAAACCAGGTAAAGTCATAGAATTCTCCAAATGGTCTGAATTTTCTATTGGGTAGTTATCAGGAAAAGACATTTTTGACATGGTCATGTCTTCATCAAAATCCTCTCCATCTAAGGACATTTTGGGCTCTATGTGAATGAGACTCTTTTCAGTCTCTGAGAAATCCTCTCTCAGTTTCTCTGAGAAATCCTTCAATTTTTCATTCACCACAGCCTCCTTCTGTCAAAAAAAAACCATGTCAAATGAACAAACATTTTTAATCACAAAAAGTCTACACACCACTGTTAAAACAGCAGATTTTTGTAAGGTAAAAAAAAAAGAAACTAAGATGAAACCTATCAAAACTTTTTTCACAATCAATGTGAAATTACAACGACCAACATTCAGAAAAACATTCAGACACATTTTAGGGGAAAATAGGAAAAATAAAAAGTTATAATACATATAGATAATACAATAACCTGGTTGCAAAATGTGCACACCCTTTTATCATAGGGAATGTGGCTGGGTTCAGAATGAACCAATCACATTGAAGCTCATGTTCAAAAGTAATTATCATACAGCTGTCATCAATGAAATTATTCTGATTAACCCCAAATCCCGTTTCTGTTGGATTTTCTTCACATCTTCTTTGTTTCATTTGACTGCTGTAGTCATGGTCCGCAAAGAGCTTACAAAGCATGCATGGTATCTCACTTGTCGAGAGGTATGAATCAGGAGAGGGGTATAAAAGAATTTCCAAAACATTAGCTGTACCATGGAATGTAAACGCCATCATCAACAAATAAAGAAAATGGAGCACCATTGTGACATCACCAAGAACAAGACATCCCTCCAAAATGTATAAACGGACAAGGCAAAAACTTACCAGGGAGGCTGCCAAGAGACCTATCGCTGACATCCCAACTAAATCACCCCAAACCTGAACCTCACAATTTAATGGATCTGTTTTTGGAGTGTTGGAGTGTTCTTGCAAGAAAGAGTTGGAAAATCTTGCCAAGTCAGTCCAATGCTGATAGACTCTTACTCAAAAAGACTCAGTGGTGTAATAAAATCCAGAGGTGCTTGAACAAAGTATTAGTTTAGGTGTGTACACACTTATGCAAACAGGTTATTGTAACTTTTTTTATTATTATTATTTATCCCATTTTTCCCCCCCAAAAAGTTTGTGATTGTTTTTCACTTAATTTTATGTAATTTCAAATTGAGGGTGGAAAAAGTTCTGACATTATTTATCTTGGTTTAATTTTTTTTTTTTTTACATCACAAAAGCCTGCCATTTTAACAGGGGTGTGTAGACTTTTTATATCCATTGTACACATTGTCTGTTGATATACCAGATATATTGTCTTTACTTATCTTTTAAACAAGATCAATATTAAATACCAATGTCTGCTCAAGAAGTAGCCTAAAGGTTTTATCAAACCTTCCTATCCTATACATTTCTGGTCTTTTTAACAACCAAGGTAGAACTGTTATTTATAACAACAATCTGTTATTTTTAACAACTACATTCACTTGCTGATTGCTTGGCCAATATTAAATGCTGAGCTGTTCCACTCATGAAAATTCAGAAGAAAACAGTGGAACATTTGCAAAAAGGAAAAATAAACAAATGCATAAATGAAACTGAAAAGAGAAAGTATAGTAAAAAAAATGACAGCTCGTGTTTTTTAATTCATATAATGTTGATTACTACTGTAGCTGACATAAGAACATAAGACAGTTTAGTCATTACCTCATGTGGATGATTTAGCAGCCAGTGTCCAATAAGACTATGCCCAGGGTTACTGATGTTGGGGAAAAAGTAGTCCTTATAGCTGTGAGAAAGTGTGTTGAAATATTGGTAGTATGTTCTTATACAAAGAGTATGTAAATAAATAAATGAATGAATGAATGACTCTAATTATTTCCAGGCAATATATAATTTTCTCCACACTTATTGCCAAGTATTATTATAGAACTTACAGAACAGATTTAAAAACAAGAATAAATATGAATTAGCTGAACATAGGATAAATATGGTACTTACACGGTTCTGGAGAGAACTGAGAAAATACTGAATATAACAATAAGAAGTACTATTGGAACAGCAACTTTTATTATTTCATCAGTTTCTGAAAAAAAAAAAAATAAAATGCAACTTTATTATTGAAATAATCAAATGTATTGTTTTTATTAACATCGCTCCATTTTGCAGAGGATTACTCACCAAGATGAGGCATTGTAAATTCAGTGTTTGCCTTCAAAAAGTGACCAGATGTAGTCTCGCCATAAATAGATACGATGTACTTGACGTTTGTCTGTAGGTTGTGGAATGTGTGCTGCCACTGATTTGGGAAAATCACTAATGCTAAATGAAAGAGTAAAAAGTAAGTAAATTCTAACTGCAATGTAGTTTTTACAATAAAATAAAGTTTAAACTAAGCATTGTATCTAGAGACTTACATCTTGTTTCATTGGCACCACTTAACACAAGTCTATACTGAAGAACATTTGTGGTTGGGGATTGTTCTTTCCACACCCACTGGACTGTCACTGATGTTTTTGTCACAATTTCAGGTTGCAGCTGAACAATGTCTAGAAGTGCTGAAAAATAGATCAAATGTAGGTATATACTATACACAGGTTTGGAAATAGTTCATGTTATGGTAAACAGATATGTCATTTCAAGGTGCAGTGCATCCCTTTGAAATATGTTACATAAACCTGAAAACAGGTTTTTAAGAATCAAAAATGTCAGGTGAAATTACAGGAAATTTTTCTTTATACATTGATTGGATAAACTAAAGACACATTAAATTTATTATTATTATTATTATTTTTAAATATTCAGAAGTCTAATCAAATAATCCATTGACGGTACTGTAGGTAGAGTTTTACATTCAATGTGATGATCTTTAAAAATTGTAAACACCACAAAGAAAACAGCGATATTGGGATGTGTATATACTTACTTCCATACACTAGACTGGCTTGAATCGTTTCTGGGGGCGCACACAGAGTTCCATAAAGAGAATACACACTGATGCTGTAGTTCTTTAGGGGCTTGATGTGACCTGAAACAGAGTTTGAGGCAGACGCATTTATGTAATTCACTTCTGTTACCACAACCTGTAAAAGTGAAACAAATGATAGTTGGTAATTTATGACAATGTAGCAATAATAGTCTATCTGTCTGTTTGTTAGTGCTCAGTTGCTATTTTTGTGTTCCAAAATTAGCACCTGCGCTCATGCATGTGAAGTGGCAGATAACATGCTGTATTTAATGGAGTGGATTTAATTTGCAGCAACTGATTGCAGCAACTCGCCTAACTACACCTAGTTGCATCACTCTTTGCTAAGTCACGAAAATAGCAAGGTGTCGCAATATTATGAGCGTTTGTGTTATAATAACAAAAATAGGGGACTGTTGCGCACACATCTTTTTGATATACTTCTGAAAATCAGTTGCAGTATTTACCTGTCAGAACTGTTGAAAATGTTGAGCCATTTAGTCTTTTCCATTGTTTCGAGGCAACATCACCAAAAGAGAACCACTCAATGGCAAACTCACTAACATTCACAGCTGCTGTCTCCCATCGGATCTTCAGTGAAAATGCTTCACTGCTGGCCCAGAGTCCTTTTATCTTTGGCACACCTATCAGTAATATTGTTGGCAATTAATCCTGTACATATGCTTTGAACATTGCTTCTTATTTCTTACCCTTTAGCACATTTTCATATGTTTAACATATTCTAAAACTTCAAATGGTTTAAGAACTAGCACTTGCTCCAACCCTATTGTGTCTGTCTGTCTTTTATTCCTAATTTGTCTCTGTTTATGTTAATTGATAGATAAATAGTGGCTTGTTTAACAGCGCTATTCAAACATTGCATTCTGCATGCAGCTTCAAACAAAAATTTGACAAACCAATAAATGTAAATGTAAAACCAAACTAACAGATAATACTGAATAAAAAAGCACATTAACTACACATTGATTCTTGTTGTGTAGCTTGGCTTCATTCATTTTCAGTGGCTAAGTACATAATACTTACATAAAGGGAAAATTACTGATTTCTGAACAGAACTATGTTCGGTTTACAACCATGATCTGTTTACAGCAGGTTTACAACAATGCATGGTGTACCATGATATAAACATAGTAAGATATCTTTTTACCGTATGAAAGGCACATAGAACATTGCATAAACACGAAAGAGCTGTTACTTCTGAAAGGCAGATAAAAGATCTTATCTAACATCGATTTCCATAGAGTGAACTGTAGCCTAATGTTTATGCTAAAATGATTATTTTTAAATTGTTAAAGAAGGAGAAAGCTTACTTTGTAAAACACCAGCATTGATTCGAAGATTAGTTGAGGGAGACCATCCAGCAGTGTTATGGGCCATTACTGTCAGGTTATAGTCCCCTGCAGTCACTTCTAAGATAGCTTTCTGATCCGTAGTATAAATTGTTCTCTTCAAACCTGGCTGTTTAGTAGGTGTGTATGTCACCTCATATCCAAGAATGTATCCTCTGGCCTCCTTTATCTCCAAAGCCTAATGTACATGGATAGTTAAATACATACTGTAGTTACAAAAGGACTGTCTTTAATTATCCCTTGTAACCCCACAGACACAGACATTGGACCTCATTCATCAGTCTTTTAATAATGTTGTATGAAAAAGTTTTCATAATCTACACTGAACTAAAAATTCCTGCCAGATATAAAAAGTTTTGGTAACACTGATTTTCTTTGTTCTCACAGGCACATGTTGATAAATGCCATTCACCCATGAAGTTCAAAGAATATTCACACACAGCTTATTTGCAAATAATGATGCCCACAAAACTTCATAAAAGGCAAATCTCACAGAAAGCTGAGTTATAATTGTATTATGGCCTCACAAGCAGCAATGCGCTCTGCCCAGTCTGAGAGGTCATCATCAGTCTTAGAGGTCTGATGATGCAAACTAGGGAGTTCATTGTAGGAATTATACCAGAGCAGTCACTTATCCCTCTTTTAAATATGCCAGAAGCATGAAATTCAAGCACTAACAAATGACACAAGATCATAAATTGCTTTTTGAATTAGTGCTGGCTCTAAAGTGTTGCACAGCATTAAAAGAAGATGCCAAGCCAAATGGAAAAGATTTATAAGTCACCTAATCAGCTGAGCCATTGCACATGCTATCCCATCCCTCCTTTTATGTGGCACCATTACTTTTGTCTAATTAATTGACTAGACATATCCATATCCATGAATCCATGCTTCTTTCATATTTAATATTTTTTTAAATCCATTTGTTCAATTGAAATAAATAAGCCATTTAAACCCGACAACATAATTCATATACAGTATAAAACTGCAGTAACTAATGCCAATTGTGTGATTTGAAAGCCGAGTGATTGATGTTCACATTAGTGAGTCTCCTTATACGTGAATTTATACAAACTCAGGAATTCTTGTAGGATATGGATGTTTTTTTTTAAACAAACAGAATTCACAAACAAATTTGTTTGTATCCAGCTCGATAAATGAGGCCTAATGTACCTTAAACTTACCCTCCAGATAAGTATCAGCTTTTGAGGCTTGGATCTGTTATCAGAAGGCTCAACATAAAAACTGACATAAGGTGGTGCAGTGGGAACTGAAAATCAGAAATCAGAAAAAAGTCTTCTGTTCGGAGCACATTAGTGATATTAAATTTTGGGTTCAAACTTTTCTTTTATACTTACTAGCCTCGAATGTCATTCCTTGAAATTCTTCACTCCAGTCACTCCATAGCCCATAATCCCCGCTACAGGCAACAGTAAGATTATACTGGCTAAAAGGCTGCAGGCCATCAATTTCATGTGAAATCTCTAATTCTTCTTTCTCAGGGACAGTCAATAAATCCTGAAGATGGATTGGAGTATATGTATAAATAAGATTAATATTTTCTTTTTGTAATGCAGCTTTTCAGCCACAAGTGATAAGGTATGTACATTAGCAGTTCCTTGTATTAGAATTTGCTGTTATTTTAGAAAAGTACAGTCGTACAGAGCATTCTGTACAAAAGCTGAGCAGCTAGTATCATTTTATGAACAACTAACTATATTTCTGGTATAACTCTTCTGCCATACATTTCAACTACCTTTTGTTGTAAAAGTTTTACCACTGTCCATTGTTCTGTAGTGGAGCATTTGTAACGGATTTGACATTTCGTGCTGTGCCAGTGACCTTTGGTCCATGTTACATTTAGTGATGTTGCTGATGTTGCATTCACTGATGTGATAACAGGACGTGGAGCTTGGGCTAAAACACAAGTTTGTTATATATTTATTTGACATAAATAAATAACTATAAGAAAAATGCTGAGTGAGTCATACATAAAAACTAAACATTTGAACATCTAAAAATTATGAACAGTGCAACAATATAACTTGTGAACTTACTTATTGCTTCGATGGATACTGTGTAAGCTTCTGAGATTAATTTTGCTTTGTTGACGATATCCTTTGATATTATGTTCATATTAAAGGCAGCAATTGGGCTGAAAATGCTAGGACAATGTTTGAAGTCTTCACGTCTGAAACAAGCCACTTTTTATATTAAAGAATGTAAAAATCTCACTAGAAAGCATACTTATAGCACTAATATTGATGTGGGTAAAAGGAAGCGTCTGAAAAGAAACTGTTTTATGAAAAATCTCTGACCGATTTTCATGTACAAAATATTTTTAAATGGAAAACTTATCCATGTTTTTTTTAAAGCAAAAAGGTAAAAGTGTAGCTAACTGAAAAACAAACTACAGAAACAAGAAGTAAAAATGACAGAAATTACACACACATAGTTATTATTTATAATTGAAGATTTAACTCTCAGAGGGGCATATTCAGGAGTTAAACAACAAAATACATACTTACTGAATGAAAACAAATGAGTTTGTTGTTTTGGCTTTGACATTATTTAAATAAGTCCATTTGCAAGCAAATGATTTCTGTAGGACATGGTAACGGCATGATGTGTTCAAAAAACTGTCTGGGGTGGAGTGAAAACACAATTAAGGACATACACTTAAAATTAAATTGTATGACATCAGTGATTATGCATAAAGAGATCATGAAATTAAGGTGTTTTTAACTGCTGCACACTTAACTGAATTAATCACAAGAGGAATTACAATGTATTGATGAGATTTGTCAGGGAAACACACACACACAAATACAGTATAAGAATAATGAACGTTTTTACCCTGCCCATGTGATGGTATAGAAGCACAGTCTTCCGTATCCATGACACACATATTTTTGTGGTTATTGCATATTTTCAGGTCTGTATCACTGACAGTAAGTTCTTCTAATAATAAATATAAATAAATACAACATGTAGGTATTACATAATACTTCTCTTAGATTTCATATACAATTTTTAACAGCAAAATAGATGACACACTTATTATCCATATAATTAGTTACAACTTTAAAATATACAGCCCAGGAACCTGGTAAGAATTGTTAACTATCATTTCAAGGCATTTTGTGGTTGAACTACAAACTCTTAATCAGACCTGAACCGAATGCCTCCTGTGGTAAAATGTGTTAAGCCTCAAAAGAACCTTGGAGACCTTGCTCAAGAACCTGATACTGGCTCTCTGGTAGGCCTGGGATTTGAACTGACCACCTTACAAGTACTTCCAAAGAGCAAGTCTGATTTTATCCCTCCTCCCTCCAGTTTTGTTCACTATTTGGGTTTAACTTCCCAAGTCACATGACTATTAATTCATTGCTCTTTTGTTTTTAAATCTGTAGGGTGCCTGTATAAAGTTTCTTAAATTTCTGCATACACTGTAGATATGAATCATTCATTCATTAAATCGAAGACAATATAAATGTTCATGACATCAGAGTTGAAAAGAATGAAGCACTACCCAACACAGATGATACCTAGTTGATGTTGATAACGATGGGATACATTCTCCCTTCTGTGTAATTTGTGTGTATTATGCTGCTTTGTACAACTGCTCTTGTGTTACACTTGTCAGACTATTTGTACTTGTGTACATTAGCACCTGTTTTTTTTTTTTTGTTGCATCATTGTCCTTGAGACACCACATTTTGCCCCACAGTACATTGGTGAGACAACGGAAACCTACTTTATCTGACTATTTAAACTGCATTCTTTGAAGTTCTGACCTGCATTCTATCCAAAAGGTTAAATAATAGCCTGCCGATACATATAAACTGTCTTGTTACATGTGTTTACCTGTATAACTGTAACTTCTGTTAAGTTCCTTTCCATGCCACTCTAAGGAGACCCCATCTACATATAACAAATGTACAAGAATTAGAATTAAAATATCTTATCTGGATTTTAAAAAACAAACAGTTTTAGTACTATATTACTTACAATAGCATAGAGAGAAGATGCAGAACATTATGCAGAAAGTGCATCTGCTCATCATCCTGTGCATTGAAAGCAACCTTGAAGAAAAATAATTTTGTGACATATATAAACATTAAATTATTAAGTTAAGAACAGTTAAGAACTTCAGAGTAGTTGAGTTGGGAGCATATTTTACTTCTAAAATGATAGTGTTCATTCCAAAATGAAAACTTAGTAACATTTAGATTTAAAACCTTGAAAGGGTTATTTACATTTACAATATGTACACAATGAAGACCTTTATAGTTCTTTTATACAAAAGGAAAGAACAACTGCATGAAAATGTTTTGTACAAATTTGTATTTTCTGTATGAAACAACAAACAATTCCAACTTATTTAAATATGCTGTAAAATTTTTTTTAGGGTATCTAATGTAAAAGGTAAGGGAAGAAAACTATTACTTGCCCTACTTGTTATGACCTAGTATCTGGAGTGGCACAGCCAAGAAATGGACAACTGCACTGAGCCACTTGTTGAAGTAACGCCTGAAGAAGTTTCAGTGGTTAACACGGTTAGATAGTTGCTCAATCACAGTGAATTGCATGTTCTATGAGAGACGATTTTGCATCAAGACCATGACTTTTCATTCTAGTGTCCAGTTCCTGTAACATGCAACTGAAAGTTATGATGACTGGAAAGAGTACTGCAAGTGAACAGTCATTTGAACGATAGCACAGTTACTTCAATCTACAGTATAAGACAAGACAAAGACAGGTCTTCAGCCAAAATGTTCATATATTCCTTGGAACATGTGGTTCACGTGACCGGGGAATCCTCTAACTGTTAACTACAGACACCTTTTGCGTTTTAGACCTTACAGACATTTCCCCCCACCAACACAGTAAACTGATGGTATTTGTATGGAGGTGGAGAGCTCTGCTTCTCTACAAACTTTGTGTACTTCCCCGAACCTTTACTTCAACTTCCTACTATAGGGGTGAAGCATTTGGCCATTTTGGCTTGCACTCCCCACTTATCGAAAATATGATGAAGGATGTCTGACTATCACTTTGTACCACATCTCTGTAGAGCAATTTACTGTTTTGCACCACAGAATTTTCACATGTAAGTTTGTCTTTTTAATGAGTGGTTTATACACTGCAACCATACCATATCACTTTCTGTGTAGTTGTTGATGGACTGTTCTTGCTGACAGTCTGATCACATTCTCCATTAACTGAAGAGAACAGTTGCTCTTCTGCTTACATATTTTTCTAATGCAAGAACATCATAGTCATTAAATATGTGTTGTTAACCACAATTTTTTTCTTTACCAACCCTTTTACTGATGTCTCTCCCATCTATCACATGCTGTATTTGCCCTACCTCTGAAGTGAGAAATACATCATACGGAAATGGGAAGCTTGGACATGTGTAATTTATACCTATGTGTATTCAAACTACAAAGTGTGGAAAAAAACATGGACACTGCCATGTTTGTCTTTTCTTAGCAACAAGCTAACTATGATGAGTGTTTTGATCTTGATGATTATGGCTTACAGCTCATGGAAATCAAAAATCCAGTATCTCAAAAATATTAGAATAAAGAATTATTAATACAGAATTGTTGACCTTCTGAAAAGTATATTAATTTATGCACTCAATACTTGGTCAAGGCTCCTTTTGCATGAATTACTGCATCAATGTGGCGTGGCATGGAGGCAATCAGCCTGAGGCACTGCTGAGGTGCTCTGGAAGCCCAGTTTGCTTTGATAGCGGCCTTCAGCTTGTCTGTATTGTTGGGTCTGGTCTCTCTCATAGATTCTCTATGGGGTTCAGGTCAGGAGAGTTGGCTGGCCAGTCAAACACAGTAATACCATGGCCAGCAAACCAGTTACAAGTAGTTTTGGCACTGTGGGCAGGTTCCAAGTCCTGCTGGAAAAGTAAATCAGCATCTCCATAAAGCTCGTCAGCAGATGGAAGCATGAAGTGCTCTAAAATCTCCTTGTAGATGGCTGCATTGACTCTCAACTTGAGAAAACACAGTGGACCAACACCAGCAGATGACATGGCAACCCAAATCATCACTGACTGTGGAAACGTCACACTGGACTTAAAGCAACTTGGATTCTGTGTCTCTCCACTCTTCCTCCAGACTCTGGGACCTTGATTTGAAATGAAATGCAACATTTACTTTCATCTTCCCCATGATTGTGGTTGTGTGTACTGAACCAGACTGAGATTAAAGGCTCAGGAAACTTTTGCAGGTGTTTTGAGTTAATTAGCTGATTAGAGCTCCTCTCTTAACCCTGCATGGCTGTACCATGGCTGACCCTGCAACAGCGTAGACCCTTCCTAACAAGTTGGGATATGCGGGGGGAAAAAAGAATTTCAGTGTGCTGAAATGTATATGTGACAAATAAAGGCCTTTTCTGCTTCAAAACCCATTCGATGGCACTTCACACATCAGATGGACAATGACACAAAACATACTTTGAAAGCAGCCTAAGACTTGTGACAGTGATGCCTCTCTTCCAGATGCGCTGAACAACTTCTTCGCTCGGTTTGAGGCGCCGAATGAGCTGGCAGCGAGGAAGACCACCCCTCCCAACGACCAGGTGCTGTGTCTTACCACGGCTGATGTGAGGAAAACTCTATGCAGAGTCATCCCGCAGAAGGCTGCTGGACCAGAAAACATTCCTGGCAGAGTGCTCAGAGATTGTGAAGACAAGCAGGTAGATGTTTTCACTGACATCTTCAACATCTCCCTGAGCAGCGCCATTGTTCCAACATGCTTCAAGGCTACCACCATTGTCCCCATGCCAAAGAAGTCTTCAATGTCCTGCCTCAATGACTACAGTAATGTTGCACTCACATCCATCATCATGAAGTGCTTTGAGCGACTTGTCATGAGGCACATCACGACCCTGCTGCCCCCTTCACTGGACCCACTGCGGTTTGCATATTGCCTCAACCGCTCAACAGATGATGCCATCGCCACCACCCTACATCTGGCCCTCACCCACCTGGACAAGATCACCTATGTTCGAATGCTATTCATAGACTTCAGTTCAGCATTCAACACAATCATTCCTCAGCACCTGATTGGAAAGCTGAACGTACTGCGCCTGAACACCTCCATCTGCAACTGGATCCTGGACTTCCTGACTGGGAGACCTCAGTCAATCCAAATTGGGAACAGCATCTCCAACACCACCACACTGAGCACGGGGGCCCTTAGGGCTGTGTGCCCCGTCCATTGCTGTTCACTCTGCTAACTCACAACTGTGCATCAATGCACGGCTCCAATCACATCATCAAGTTTGCCGATGACACGGTCTTGGTGGGTCTCATCAGCAAGAATAACGAGTCTGCATACAGAGGGAAGGTGCAGCGGCTAACGGACCGGTGCAGAGCCAACAACCTGTCTCTGAATGTGGACAAAACTAAAGAAATGGTTGTTGACTTTAGGAGAGCACGGAGAGACCACTCTCCGCTGAACATTGATGGCTCCTCTGTGGAGATCAAGAGCACCAGATTCCTTGGTGTTCACCTGACGGAGAACCTCACCTGGTCCCTCAACACCAACTCCATAACCAAGAAAGCCCAGCAGCGTTTCTACTTTCTGCGAAGGCTGAAGAAAGCCCATCTCCCGCCTCCCATGCTCACAACATTCTACAGAGAGCATCCTGAGCAGTTGCATCAATGCCTGGTTCGGCAATTGCACGTCATTGGATAGTAAGACCCTGCAGCGGATGAGTGAGGACAGCTGAGAAGATCATCAGGGTCTCTCTTCCCTCCATTATAGACATTTACACCACACGCTGCATCTGCAAAGCCACCAGCATTGTGGATGTTCCCACACACCCCTCACACCCACTCTTCACCTTCCTGCCATCTGGAAAAAGGTACTGAAGCATTCGGGCACTCACAACCAGACTGTGTAACAGCTTCTTCCCCCAAGCCATCAGACTCCTCAATACTCAGAGACTGGACTTATATACACACATACACACTCTCTGAACTGAACACCATCCCACTCCTATTGCAATAGTTGCACATTCCTGCATTGACTCTTGCATTTCTGCTGCTACTGTATTTATAGAAATATAGTATTTACTTTATTGTCACTATTATACACTTTACCTGGCTGCTACCAGAATAAACGCTATGTCCATATTTGGTATAAGCTAATCTGCTGAAGACTAAGTCATAGCATGTTATGTTCACATTTATACCATTTTTAAATTATATTGTTACTCTTTGGCACCTATCTTTTGCACTAGCTATTATATCGGACATTTCCACACTAAAACTGTCTACTGGTTGGCGCTACACTGTCACTTACTGTGCCTAGTGTCATGTTTTAGTAGTATTGTACTGTCTTGTGTTGTTAGCACACATTTGCAGGTGCACTTTGTGTAGAATGTGTCGATCTTATTTAATTCTGTGTCTCATGTGGTTAGTGTGTCGTTTTATGTAGCACCATGGTCCTGGAGTAACGTTGTTTAATTTCACTGTGTACTGTACCAGCTGTATATGGTTGAAATGACAATAAAGCCACCTGAACTTGAACTTTTTAAGGCAATGAAGTGGAATGTTCTGCAGTGGCCAAGTCAGTCACCTGATCTGAGTCCAATTGAGCATGAATTTCACTTGCTGAAGGCAAGACTGAAAATGCCCCAAGACCAAACAGGACCTGAAGATAGCTGCAGTAAAAATCTGATATAGCACTAACAGGGAAGAAACCCAGTGTCTGGTGAAGTGTATGGGTTGTAGATTTGGGTTGTATGGATTGTAGATGCAGTCATTGAGTGGAAAGGATTTTCAACCAAGTATTAAAAATTACAATTTAATTTATGGTTTTGTCCATTTACTTTTGGTCCCTTTAAAAAAGTGCTGCAATTACTACACCGTTCACCCAATTCAGATATAAAAACCCTAGATATATTCTCCCAAGAACAGAATTATTAGTTTGGCTCTTCTCTGAATTGTGGCATGTGTTTTCAAAAAGTAACTAGGTAGACCTGTTCCATATAATGTCTTTTTTACTGAAAATGTTTTAGTTCATGAACAGACGAACAACACACCAGAACCAGAAATTTAAAAATGCTTTAAAAAGGGATGTATTGATTGTACAACCTATCATCTCACTTTCAGTAGATCAAGCTAATAGCCTCCATTGTGGGCTTCTTTAAAAAAAAAAAAAAAAAATGGGAAAAAAAGAAAAAAGATGTTATTTATTTTTGCCTTTTTTGCTTGTTTTCATCAAAACATTGCAGAAATACCAAACTACTGATTTTACCTCGTTTGTTCTCTCTCATTCTTGCATTGTTTTTTAATTGATGTACACATGAAGTTCATGTTTTAGTGATGTCATCACCTGCACTAAAACATAATGGCAATTGTTTAACTAATACAGATTACCACATTGTACCCACATACTAATATCCACTTCTGCCCTGCTACTAGTTACAATTTAAAGATGTCTCCTAGTTTATGGACAGCTAAACTGAGCTCCCCTGAGAGCTGGAAATTTTCCCGCAAGAAATTTCCAATATATTCACAGTAAGATATGTCACAGTACACCCAGATTTGGATCAAGTTTCTTTGATAATTGGCATTGCATGTTGGAAGCCTGGACTGCTTAATAGCTTGGTTGAGCTTGGACCAAACCTCCTCAATGCTCTGTGGTGCACAGTTCAGCTCAGAAATGATCCATTTTGCTCTCTGGTGCAAGTCAAGTCCATATCTCTGTACAGTTTTGTGGAACTGTCTGGAGATGTATTGTGTTCTCTGAGGTGTTTTCGTTTTTGGTGGATAGACACTCCACGAGCGTTTACACCTCTTTGCCACATTCTCAAAATCTGCCTTGGGCTGTTCATCAGCAGGTGCTGGGATTGATATCAATTTCCTCTTACTGGTATCCACAAATTTCTCTTGATCATCTGTACAGCGACTCGAAGAAAAAACAAACTCTGGTTGTCGAGGCAAAAATTCTGAACTTTCCTGCTGATTAAGTGAAATGACTGGAGGATCCTTTTTAGGTTTGATTGGACAAGATCTGTCAGTGCCAGAAGGAAACCAAGGTGTAAATACTGGCAAAACATGACACGGAAAGACCTCTAGAGCCTTCTCGGAAATAGACACGAAATCATTAGATTTATCTTGATGACTTTTGTAGTGTAAACATACATCCATACATCCAATGACCGTACAGCTATCTTCTTCTTAAATGCTGAAAAACAACGAAAGAGACATGAATTACACAATGTTTAATTAATCACACACACACACACAATAAATATATATATATATATATATATATATATATATATATATATATATATATACACACACACACATATATATATATATATATATATATATATATATATATATATATAAAATATTTTTAAAAAAAGTCACCAACATTCAGGATTATTGCACTAGTTTAGCTAGCATGGTAACTAGCTACATACAGAGCTGAAATATTTACGGTTAGCCACATATTGCTGACACAACACTTTTGCGAGCACTGAGAACAGTTTAAAATGTCAATTTACTGTCAGTGTGAGTTTCTCTTTACTTTTGCCAGTTCCAGCCTCTGATGGTGCAGGCGTGACTTCATTTTGTACCGGAACTAGGAAGTTAGCGTCACTCTGGTTCCCTCGACAAAAACCCATAGGCTTTTGGATTCTCGCTAAAAATAAACTCTGTGATCAACAAAAGTTTACAATACTAACACGTTTTGTCCAATATGATATGTCTTACAAATTAATACAACTTTTATGAAGTATGAAGCCTAAATAGAATCACGAGAAATAACACGCTAAAAGTATGCTTTTAACGAATTACACGCAGTCGCTTGACTTCAACGTCACTATTACCAAGCTTCCGACAACTTTTCCAAACTTGATTTAAAAACATTTTCCATAATACGGATTTACTCTGTGGATGAATCTTCATCCACTTTTTTTGTTTGTAATTGTGCACAGCATACCTGAACCAGTTTTTTCCTGTTCGGCGTGATGACGTTTAATGTCCCCGACAACGTCTGTAATCCCATTTAGCAACGTGTTAGCATCCTCCTTTTTAAGTACACGTTAAAGCTTTTAAAAATCACGAGTGGGGTATTACTGGTGTACTGTATTTTATGTCGTACAATAAAACGTGGAAATATTTTGAGCTTGTGTTAACCACAGACCATATTTCAGGCTTTTAACCAAAATCTCATTAAAAACAAACAAACAAACAAAAAAAAACATTGACTTCGGGATGATGGATGTCCAGTACACAGGAAAATTAAGTCGAGATCACTAGAAAACAACAGGAAAAAAGTAATAATCCATGGCCGTTTAGGGCTTCTGTAGTTTTCTTTTCTTGCAGTAAAAACCCCCCCAAAATAAAATAAAATAAAAAGCTATCCACAGACTATCCCTGTGTACTAATACGATACTCCTCCTATCCAATAGAGGCGCTGTGGACTGGACACAGTAAGACTCGAGGAAGAACACTGTTTCCTGTTTCTGTAATGATGAGGTATCTGTAGCTTTTCAGAAGTGTAAGCGTGTCTCACCAGCAATATATTTGTCCGGTATCAAAGATGGCTTATTTAACAAACAACCCCGCTGATGAAAACAGGTAATTGAATTTATTATCAGGTTGATTTGCTTTCAGACACTGTAAAGTAATTAATACAACATGCAGTTTCATTTATTCGTTCATTTCAATCGTTAGAAAATGCTGGCGAAACGTGCGAACTTCTAAAAGGTGAAAATACACAGTGGATCTCTTTTAACGGCTTAAATGAATTTCAGTTTGAATAGTCAGAAAAATAAGTGTTTATGTGCATAAACTGCTAGCTCTGTAACACAGATTTGTGCGTGCGTTGGTTAGTTAGTTAGTTAGTTAGTTAGTTAGGGTTGTCACGATACCATAAACATCTTACGATACTACACCAGCTGAAATATCACGATGCCATACAATATTGTGTGAATTCATAATTCAAATCTACAAAATGAACCAAATTTGCACAAATGTGTGTGTGTGTGTGTATATATATATGTGTGTGTATATATGTGTGTGTGTGTGTGTATATATAATATATATATGTTTGTGTATGTATGTATGTATGTATTTATATATAAAATATATAATTAGGGATGTCACGATACCAAATATCTAGTAGTCGGTACTGATACCACCAAAAGTACTCGATACCAAATTCGATACCATGGTGTGGTATAAAAATTACATAAGACAACTCCCGGAGGACATTCTCCTCTGGCTGATTCAAGCCTGGGGGGGGGGGGGGTTTAATTATCAAACACTGTCTGACAATGAGTGAAGGTGCACTCCTAAGCACGCGCACACACACACACCCCTTATACTCTGAATGCAAGCATTAGTTTAAATTCACTGATATGGTGACAGGCCAAAAATATTTATTAAAAGCATGAACATTTCAATAATTATTAGTGACATTAGGCTACATTTAGCTGACAGGACACGGGCTGAATGGCGATGTACGGTGGCCCATTAGGAGGTAGTTTATAACACTGCAATGTGTTAGCGTTGTTAACAAATAACAGGCTATCGCAAACGTTATGCTCCATGTAATGTTAGCTGGTTTCACGGCTACAATGCAGCTGCCTCAGACAAACATAATATAGGACTGTCTTTCAGGTGCTTCGCCAAATTCCAGGTGTTTCCTCACTTCGTTTGAAATGAACGATAGCATCGGTTGCACACGGCAACCGTTACTAGCTTTCCTCTCTTTATCTCTCAACGAGTTGGAGCGGAGCTAAACTAATCTTCTGTAGTTTTTCCCGTGTGCTTGTAGGCGTTCTTCTTCACCACTTGTGGACCAACTAAAACACTTGCGTGTATTTGCTGCCCCCATCAGGTCCGGAAGAATTGCAACCTCGGTACCTCCATTAGAACCGGTTCCAACACTAGTGCAGCAAAACGAGTACCGTCATGTTTTAAGAATGTTGGTACCGAAGTATCGGTTCTCGTGACATCCCTAAAAAAAAAAAAAAATACATTAAAATTCCTCTCAAATCTTTATTTATGAGAATGAATAACTGTTGGAAAAACTCAAATCAGTCATAAAGTTGGCATTGCAGCTAATTCAATGTACCATATATTTCCTCTTTTGTTCCGTAGAGCAATGAAATCATGCAAATGGAAATTGTCCTCAGAGAACTTAGAATGAACACATTAATCACATTAATTAATGAACAACTAATCAAAAAAAAAACTTTAGCTTGCTTACTATCAAAAATGGCTGATTGTAGTATTTATACACAGCGGTTAGCATAACGTTAGCTTGCTTGGTAGCAAACAGGAAATCTTTAAAGATTAAGGTAAAGAATTTAGGATAAATGAAGTGTCACTTACCATTGTATATTCTGTAAAGGCAGCGAGATGTGGTGTTTTAGCAAAAATTGTATTAACTACTGCACATCCAACATTACTGACGGTACTACCGTTTAAATAATACAGTGGCATCGCTGGTATTTTGAAGCTTTAGTATCGCGGTACTACTGAAGTACTGGTACACAGTGCAACCCTAGTGTGCGCATATGCATATATATATATATATATATATATATATATATATATATATATATATATATAAACAAGTCACATGACACCGGGGAGGGTAAATGGCTAATTGGGCCCAATTTGAAAATGTCCATTTATGGGTGTACCGGTACTCACTTTTGTTGCCAGCGGTTTAGACATTAATGGCTGCGTGTTGAGTTATTTTGAGGGGACCGCAAATTTACACTGTTACACAGGCTATACACTGACTACTTTACATTGTAGCAAAGTGTCATTTCTTCAGTGCTGTCACATGAAAAGATATAATCAAATATTTACAAAAATGTGAGGGGTGTACTCACTTTTGTGAGATACTGTGTGTGTGTGTGTGTGTGTGTGTATATTGTGTATATATATATTTATACATTTATATATATTTATATTTTTGTGTGTTTGTTTGTTTGTGGTGGTGTTCGACATTTGGTTATCACTCAATAGCTTAAAATTTTAAAACGTTTTTAACGTTTCCTTCATGACAAGTCGCAGGAGCCGGTGCACAAATTTAATTAATTAATGCCATACAGGTGTCCACAAAC